>NW_007361016.1:0-357018 GCF_000149035.1 Colletotrichum graminicola M1.001 | reverse complement strand
TCTTCCCGCGTACTTCAATCTATTCTCGGGCTTCGTTGGCATAATGCGAGGTGTCGAGATTTATCTAGCTAATCGACGTCTGCTGGCCTAGTCATTGACATGCGTAAAGATTAGCATAGTGCTGGGCCCTTAGACTCTAGACCTGACTCCTAGCAAACCAAGGGGCGTTGAAGACTGATCGGTCAGGTATGCTATTGTGGATTGCATCCACACAGACTCGTCCTCTATTTGCCGGAGGTCGCCCGTGGTTATTCTCAAACCAGATTAATATACTTATAATATATTAAATTCTTATTTAATATATAATTTTTTAATATTTATTTATTATTAATATTATTTTTATTTACTTTTATTTACTTTTATTTATTTTTATTTACTAATTAAGTATACTTAAGTATACTTAAGTATCTTAGTCAGCATACTTATACTTACTTATACTTGGTAAGTATTTGGCCGGCCGTACTTATACTTACTTACTTAAGTATACTTGTACTTGGACTTAATACTTAAAGTATTTTTCCCAACCCTGTCCTCGTGTGACTTTGTCGTTTGTTTGTCTCTTTTCTTTTTGCTTTTTTCTTCTTTCAGGGGGCAGGGGGGTTCTTTCGTCCGGACATGAGAGACGAATGGAGGCTGGAAAAACATCGGAATAAGAAAGAAGAGAAGGGAACAAAGGCAAAAAAATAGAAAAAAATAAAAATAGAAGACAAAAGAAAACAAAAGAAGAAAAGGAAGAAAGAAAGAAAGTTTGTCCACCTGCCTGTCGCGGCCACCATCGACGGGGGCCAATGACTAGGGAAATGGGCGGATGGGAGTACGGATAGGTGTTAATGGGCCTCGCGACAAACTCTGGATGATGTTTCAGTCCTTCCCTGGCGGTCAGACGCGGCGGTAAACCTAGACAACGGATGACCGGGTGGAGACATGGACGGGGTGGGTGTGGTGTGCAAACACTGACGGAGCTGCCGCCGGACGCGGATCCGGCAACGGCCATTGCTATGAGAAAGTCTGCCTTCCCATTCCGAATCGTCCAACCCGTCTGGGCGGGTGTGTGGGGAGAGAGGAAGGAGGAAGGAGGAAAGGGGGAGGATGGATGCATCGATGGATGGAAGGAAGGCAAGCGAAGGCGGACTGAACGAACCCATCCACCTCCCCCCCCACCGGGTGTTCTGGGGTGGGGGCATTCTAAACTATATTCGCTTCTTTCGTGGGGCTGGCCTGGGCGACCCTGACTTAGAATGCATGCTAAGAGTGCCAAACCTTTGATTTCCCAGGGCAAATGAAGTTGCTCTTTCTCTCCAACAGGCTCCGTAGCCCAGAAAAGCTTAAGCTCTATTGAACCCAAATCAGGTGGGATCGGTGGCCAATCTCGGCGTCGCGCGGCGTACTGATTGATTTCGTGATTCCCATCAGGGGCCTTGTCGACAGGAAATGAAGACAGACGGCAGCGGGCGCGCGCGCGCGCGTCACCACTCCGAATGGATGGTTGCCATGGAAGGGGAAGGGGTAGGGGAAGGGCTCTCGAATCGGGCTAAAGCATCCCGTCACGCTATTGCAGACGCCTCCTGAGTCGAGTAAGTAGCGTCAACAAGCCTCAACCTTCCGCCCCCCCCTTCCCTGGGTTCTCGTTCTCGTGCCCTGTTTGATCCTCCCCCTTCGTCACAGCATTCAAACCAGCTTTGTCCTCGTCTTCTAGTCATCGCATCATCATAACTACTTGAACGCTCAAACCCGTCCACGACGCATCCACACGCCCACCTGGCCCAACCCTGCCGAACATCACGCATCAGAATCATTTCGCAGGAAAAGCACGCGCTTCCACGGTAGAAGTGAAACAAGAAAAAAGAAAAAAAAAAGAAGGGGAAAAAAAGGAAGAAAAATCAACATCATTGTCGCCATGAAGTCCTCCGTGGCCGTCGCCATCGCTCTTGCCGGCCTTGCCGCCGCGCAGACTGACCTCCCCAAGTGCGCTGTACGTCCTTCTTCCCCTTAACCCCCCGGGCCACAAGCGCCACCCGACATCGCGATGCCTGCTCAGTTTGGTCCGGTTCCTGTGCTGACCCCGAGCGCGCCCTAAACAGCAAGGTTGCGTCACCCAATTCACCTCTGGCAACGCCATCGCCGGCTGCAGCAGCCTCGACGTCAAATGCATCTGCTCCAACGCGAACTTCCTCGACGGCATTGCCTGCTGCCTCGTCGGTGCTTGCCCCGAGGCTGATCAGAAGACTGCCGTCAAGTACGCCCAGAACATCTGCACCGGCGCCGGCGTATCTGTGCCCGACCAGGTCGTCTGCAAGACCGCCAACGCCTCGACTTCTGCCTCCCCGACCTCTCCTTCCCAGGCATCTCCATCCCAAACCGGCGCTGCCCAGACCAGCGCGCCTGCATCCGTCCCCAGCACACCCAGCTCCTCCGCCGCAACCTTGGGCCCGGTTGCCCTGCTGGGGGGTCTCGTTGCTGCTCTGTTGGCTTTGTAGACTGGATTCGAAAGAAAAGCAAATGGTGGTGATGGTGAGGGTGGTGTCCAAGAGCAGTATCAGGAAGTTTGCTTTCCATCCGATGGCGGGTCGCCGTGGCCGGAGACGAAAGCTATCCATTGCCGTTGCCGTCGGCTATTGTATTAACACGTAAGGAGTTGCAGTCGGTGCTGTTAGTCCCTTCCTCTTTCACGCTTTTTTTTCTTCTTCTACAATGAATACAAGGAATAAAAGGTTGGAATGTGTGTTCCTCTGCCCTTGAGTGAGTGCCCTGATGCCGATGCCGATGACGATGCAGATGCCGATGACGCCGAAGCGATGGCGTCTGCCCTTCTGCATGCCCGCTACGAACACTTCATTTGGTATATCAGCCGTCCTTTGCCATCAGACATCATGATATTCGGATCGTGTGCGACCGACGACATGATCCCAATCAATTCGGCAGAGCCGCCGTGAATGCGTCAGTCACGTCGAAGCGTCAGGACCCTTGGACCCTGACCGTACATCACTCATCTGCCGAAGAGCTTGTCGCAGGCATGACGCGTCCGAGCCTCACACACCGCCTGTTCATCGAGCCCAACGTGAGTCGCGCCGGAAACGCGCATGTATTCCCGCAAGGCTGCTTTGGGTTTTTGATAAACCTACTCTGGGCCACCATCAGACCGTTTGGGGAACCTGGACCTTTCCTAAACGCCCACAAGCAGCTTCTTCCTTTTCGGAGGTGTGCCGGAAGGGCCAGGTGACGCGTGGCAGAATGTTGAATCAACCTTGTAGCAGGATTTCTGCCATCAACTGGGCCGGAGATGATGTCTCGGCGACCGTCACGGGAAAGCGTAGGTCAAGCAGTTGCCCGGCAAAAAATCGAATAAACGAAGAAAAAATAGAAGAGAACCCCCCCCCCCCCCCCCTCCCCATCGAGAATATAAAATAAAATAAAAATGAACAAGGATAAACAAGCACCGAATGAAACTCGTGCCTCGCCGATCGAGGTAGCCGATGAGCAGGACGACTGTCGACGGCGACCCAAGCCCCTGTACGTGGTCAACCCTGAACTCAACTGGCTAGTCGCAGATGAGCCAGTTATAGCTCCGGATCGAGGTTGTCGCCGGCGTGCTGGGAGTGCCACCAGAAGCGCGGGAACGCACAGCAGCCGGGGGAGGTTGAATAGCCGCGTCATTAACCCAAAAGGCTTTGGTTTGGTTACCCCACGGGAACCTCCGTTCGCCGAGGGACCGAGAAGACATGCGACCAGATCCGCCATTTCCATCGTTCAAGGTTTTTTTTAGGTTTTTTTTTTTCTTCTTTTTCGAAAGGAAGAACCGGTCCTGTTAGGAAGCCGACCTACCGATCTGTGCTAGCGGCCGTTTGAGGACGGCAAGGCATCGCAATCGACACTTGTCGACTCGGTCCGGCTTACTGACTGAGCTGCTTCCCCCGCCAAGCTGCCGGGCAAGGGAGGCACTCCCCACCCGGGACCGAACAGCCGAAGCGACCCCATATGCGTGCAAAACGTCCTATTCGATGGCCTCTCCATTTGGTATGGCGAGATACGTTGTTGGGGAGTGCGAGTCAAGCCGGGCGGCACAGATACGGACTACGAGATACGCGCAGGGCAGATGGATGAAACAGGGTAATGAGCATGAGCAGGCCAAGGTTGGAAGCTCCAACGGAACTGCAAAGGCTTTCCTGGCCGTTTACCTTGGTGTTGTGCCGCGCGGCCTGACATCTATCTTCTCAGCGGTGCTTCGTTCAGAACTGTGATATCGACGCCAAGGTTTCGTGCTCCGGATATTCAACGCGTTCCCAGGGCAAGGTGCCCAACACCTTGCTAGCACTCCTCGTAGGTCTCTCTCACTCGCTCCACTTGCTCTCTGTCATACGGCGTACTCATCCAGGACTGGCCTGGTCCGTGTGTGGTTTGATCATATATCAACAATCAACCACCAGTCTTGCTTTCTTGCCTCCAATCGCTAGCGGGGAATCGGGAAACCTCGCCTGCCAGGGTTTATCGGGATGGACTCGGAACTGCTATGGTTCGCCCAGAGCCCCCCCCCCCCCCCCGACTGATGCCATCATTCAGCTTCTTTGCCAACCGCCGTGCAGGGACATGGGGCTGAAAGATCAGATGAGGAATTTTGGGGTCGGACGGGGGTGTGCGGAGGACGTCCCATAGCGCTTTGATCTTTTGAAGTCTGGCGTGAAACCAAGCGGTCTGCGAACGCTTTGACACCTCGAGCTCCTGGGTGTATGAATGTATGGATGGTCCTGCAAGGCGAGAGCAGCAACGCGGCGAGGCGAACCACGGAGGCGGATGGATTGGTGGCAAGATCGGTTTCCCTTGCCCTATCGCGACTACTTGGCCGAAACAGAGTTCAATTCTCCCGTTCTAGAGAAACCAAGGCGTGACCTGAACCTGGTTTGCACAGCGTTTTTGGTGCATCGAGCAAGACCTGCCATGCCGGCTGCATACCATAGTTGCAGGTATTTCCAAGGCTTGAGCGAGTGAGGCTACCGCCTGGATCATGGCAGCGGTCACGAATTAGTTGTTGTGGGAAGCGACCATGATAGTCAATTCTTGAACCCAGCAGGAGACGTCATGTAAACAACGAGGCCACGTCTCGAACACGGTGCCGATCAACGGCCCCGGCCGGTGGAACAAGTAAGCGTTGGATGTTTTCTGAGGCATGTCGCTCGGCACATAGTAGTAGACCGGAGATTTTCGGCTTCCACGGTCCAGGTGTCTGTCGAAGTCGGTGTCCGTCTATCAGGGAAGAACGGCGCAGCGGTGACGGCGGAACCAACGGATGACGGCGTATCAGACCGGCAGACCTTTTCTAGGCCGCCGCTCTTTGTTTCTGGCGGTTGCAAGGATAGTATGCCTGCCAGTCTTCTTGTGGAGATGACCGAGATGCAGGGTCATGAAAAGAAAAGAAAAAAGCCGGCATGCCCCGCACCCTGCATCGGGCGATGGTTCTGCACACCTGGATCTGGAGACAGACACAAAAATAAGAATTTGGCAGGCCAGCCGAAGCTCGGCTCGGCAATCCAGCCACGGCTCATGACCGTCTCTTCAGTACGACACGAACGTCCAGTTGCAACTGTCCCCACACACCGTTCTCCCTCCGTCCCATCGTGTTGGTGTCGTCCTTGTGCGGTAAGACAAGCACTAGGCCAGCCGACGATGGTCTTGCAGTTGCGAGAATACCACTGTAGCAAGCAAGGCTCGCCCTGCCACTTTGTGCTCTTCTGTGTCGCTTTTTGTCCCTCCTGGGATTGTCTATTGAACCATGCTTTCTTTTTGCTCGTCAGCCTCGGCCCAGCCAAGATGAGATCGGTCACACATGGAACTGTGCCTCGGCCGGCCACCCGGTTAGTAAAGCACCGTTTGGAAACGGACGTTACGATACTTCAACTGCTGTCGATACTACTTGGGCGCCACGGCTACGATGCTTGGTTAGTTCAAATATAGAAATCCGATAAGGCGTTTAGATAAGTAATTGCCAAACGGGGCTTTCCAACGTCCGAGGCAACGTTCCTCGCCGTAAGAATCCAATTCTATCTCCAAGCGAGTGGAATGACGTTGTGGAACCCTCCCCCCCGAGCCGGCAGGCTTTCGTGGGGGGGTGAGGGGAGAAGGGGGGTTGCAACTTGTAAGCCACTGATCTGGTCATATGTGAGCACTGGCCTAATGTCCGTCCTTTGACGGTTGATATGCGCCACAAGCTGAGCGGCTACCCAACAATGCCGGCTCACGCCATTGGATGTTCCTTAGAAAGGTTCCTCCCTTGGTACGGTGGGTGTTGGCGTCCTGTCATACCAGCCGCATGGCGTGCATGTTCAATGGGCAGTCCGCACCTCCCAAGGTAATCCAGAAGGAGCCCCTCAAGCGCCGTGGCGTCACAGGAAACTGGGACTGGAGACAATTGTCGGTCAAGCGAGAGCCCAGACAGTGAGTGGTCTTATAGATATAGAATGATTTTGGCAAATGGTGGTAAAAGGGTCGGTGGTCGGCTGATGGTGATTTGATGGGACTAGAGACCTCTCTAACTACTGTTACATAGGTTATTGATCTTCGTTGACTAGACTTATTGGCACAGTCCAGTGGATGGCGTGGTATTGGCGGCTGGGCGGGAGCCGTGGTACAGGCATTATCATTGTGAGCTGTCGAGCAAAGTTGTCACGTTGTAAGAGTTGCAGAGAAGGCGACTGTTGCCAAATATGGGCTACGGGACGCCCGTTTAGGACTTGACGACGATCATTTCCCAGTGTCATGCCGTTTTTGTCAACGTTTGACCGTGCTTCCCGTGTGCTGTATGCGTCTCACTTGCTGACATCACACATCACCCTGTCAGCTGTCAGGTGTAACACTGTGGTAGTTGTGAGCATTTAAGCCTATTGGGGGGGGGGGGAGAAAAAAAAAGAAAGAAAAAAAAAACTGTAACCATGCACGACAAGTGGAAAGTCGCAGATGCCATTACTGTGACAACATGTCTGGGTTATTTATCGAAGGATATGATTGCCGCCACTGGATCACTTCGAAGGAAGACTGGATTTCGTCCGAAGCATATCATCCCCGGGGCAGTGGCGTATGATGAGGCCTGATCGCCACACATACTACTATGCAGACGAACAGTTGAAGCCGCGCAACAAGTAATTAGTGGATGGACCATAGGATGCTGTGAATTGCGAGAGACGGGCAAATACGGCAGAGCGGCATAGTTGCTGTAAGTCACGGTCAGGTACTTGGATTAATGTACCTCCCGCTGCGGTGCCTTGCACTTGCTGCTCTGGGCATAATACGGAGTATACCGTACCACCATGGATGCAACATGACAGTCTGTGCACGGAATGGGTGGCTGCCGAGACCGGACCACTCCGAAATTACCGTGAACAGAGGCAAAGGTGTGTCAAGCGAAATGGTGAAGAATATGCCGAGCAGACGGCTGGTGTCGGGAGTGTTTCCACAAGAACGACAACTAGGTACAAGGTGTGGATGATTCCAAGATCGGCCATGTGTAGAGAGTAACCGTCGCGGTGTGTGGTGATGACGGGGCCGCGGCGAGAACGATCAGTTTGGGTAGATGGACAGATGGACGGGTGGACGGGTGGGCGGGTGGAGTATTTGTGCTAGGGCCCCGAAACGACAGAAGGAGGTGAAATGTGAGTCGGCTTCTGGCTTGGGGGAGGTTGACCAAAGGGGGGAAAGCCAGACAAGATGAAGCCAGTGATAACGACGGTGATGGCTTGCCAGTCAGTCTGAGGTGTCGGGTACGTAAAGTCGATGGAGATTGCTTGATGCAGGTGATAGTCATTCGTGCGCGTCTGGGGTTGCAACACCTGAACTGGGGATGATTCTAGGTTGGGGTCATGAATGGAGTGCAAGGAGGAGCGAGCGTACGGTGTGTGCGAGGGCAGTGTGTAAGAATGATACGTTTGTTTAATCTTTCTCGACCCTGACCCTTGCCTCGAACTGAGGTCGACTCGATCATGATATGAGGTCAGCATACGGATATAGACTTTTGGGAACAAGCAGCCTAGGGGCCGGCCCTGGGGAGAGTGGAGGGGCAACAACGAAGCGGCGCAGAAAACGCAAGGTACGTACCTCTCGAAGCCTCCGATAAGGTGGGAAGGGGGGAGTGGAGATGGGGCTCAAGGAAGGAAGCATACCAGTCACCTACCATACCGGTCCTACCTGCCTATAAGTTTGAGGATCACGATGGACTGCTTTGGTAGGTAGGTAGGTAGGTAGGTAGGGCAGGTACGGTCCAAAATACGCGTGGTACGTACATTGGGTAACGGTATCAACAAAGTACCTAAGCGAGGCACAGGGTCAAGACCATCTCAGGTACATAACCAAGGTAGCTGGGTAGGTAGCTTGGCCGTGGTCTTGGACTGGAGCTGTCTTACCTTATCCGTGACCCTGGATGTGCGTCGAGCAACATTCCGGCAACTAACAAGTGTTTAGGAAATGCTCAACAAGTGCTCAGCAGCCGCCTCGTGTTGGTTCATGGGTGAATCATTCAACCGAAGTATTAAAAGGAGGACCGGCAACGGCGACAAGAAAGGAAGAGCATAGGCGAGGCGGGGTGGGGTAGGCTGTTTCCGCTTCTTGCTTTTTCCTGCCTCATGTTTTCTCGTCTTCGATCATTGCCTGGCGCGCGCGCAAACGTGTGTTTGGTGTGTTGCATTGAGGGCCACACACACAGAGGGTCAAAGAAGCATCTCGGTGAGTCCAAGCTGATGTCCAGTCGGCTGCTGTGTTGGCCGGTCAAAGGCTCGGTTGGACTGGTTGGACTGGTCCGGCGAGGCAACGAAATCTACGGGTTCCTTGCCGACCGCCATATGCATCCCACCGGCAAGTAATATCTGCTGCCCCCCTGCGCGGAGCCCACACCGAGAGCGTGCCGACAAGACATCGAGTCTCATCACGGTCCATCTCTGTTTCAACTTCTCTTGTATCCCAATATAATCAACTAGTCGAATCCTGAATGGACAAGGTGTACGGCATGGGCAGAAGGGGGAAAGTGGCGCCAGACCGGGAGGACGTGGATTAAGCGAGGCAGTCAAGAAGGAGAAAACGGATAAGGATGAAGATCAACCCAGATAAGTTCCTGCATGACTGGGTCGGGTCGGGTCAAGTCCGTTTCCTAGGACGGGAGAGAAAAGGAAGGGGAGGTGAAGGTTGGACCCTTTCCTTTTCTCCAGTCATACCTCCTCTTCTAGCCTAGGTAGTTTACATAGGCTTGGTTCTTGCCTAGCATCCTAACGCACTTACATTCGGCTCTAACTCGCATCAATGACATGCACATGCACCCAACTGCAACTCTGCTCATCCTCTCCACTAGGTAGGCAGGCTTCCCTCCAGAAGGGGAAGGGGGTCACAAGAAGAAAGAGAAACGTAAAAAAAAAAAACCCATAAAGAAGAAGGGGAAAAAAAGGGGGGGGAAAACCACCCCACCAAATCCAAACCCGAACCAACGATGCCTCCTTCTGCAGCCATTTAGACGCTAATGCTGCAGAGCACGTCCTCACCACTGCTACACTTTCCAGTCTTTTCTTGCATCTTCATCATCCTCATGTCTATCCGTACGCTAGTGTAGTATCCGTACTGCACATACGTACCCGCCAAATGGCCCCATGTCGACGGCCTGAGCCTGCCCGCCCACATAGGTACGTCCCCGTCTGTCCATGTCGCTTCCTTGGATCTCCTGCACCGCCTGCTGACAAGATACGGAGGTCATGTCCGATGCCCGTCCCTTCATCAATCCTTCATCCTTCCATCGCATCATTCTGGGTCTGACACCAGGAAGCCCCCCCCCCCCTTCTCTGGCTTCACCATCGTCGTCCAACCTCGCGTTCCCCATCCTCCCGCACCGTTTCGACTTCACGACACTCCATGCCCTTCTTCACCTAACCTCGCTTCACTTCTAGCGGACACCCTACCCGTACGCTCGTACCCGCTGCCACTGCCGTTGGCACCGAGCGGCGCTCTGAATGCCAATAGCGGCCTCTGCAACTCACCAATGGTTGCCAATAATTGATATACATGTATGTGTCTTTCTGCCTACTGAGTACTGCCAGTACGCCCGCCAAGTTGTCTTACTCACTTGGTGTGGTAGTGCCTGCCGTGGGCCATCTCAAGACTTGACGTGTCGGACGGAACACACACACACACCCCAATCCTTCAACGTTTAGGGTTACCTTAAATAGCTACCTCGGTACTACGGTGCGGCACGGTACCTTGACCAACTGGTTATTGGGGTCCACGACTTCAACATTTTTGATTCATCACTTGTTTTTTTCTTCTCACATACCGATGATCCGCCGCATGTAACATGATGTAGGTATACACACTTTGCACCCTAGGTAGAACCGTTTTAGGGGAGAGAAGGGGCGAGAGAGAGAGCCCTGCCCAGCCCCCCCCCCCGGGCGCCCGTTCATCTATGCCAAGACGGCCCGTACCATCTCATCGCCCGCTGAGTGACACCAAAGCACACGCCACCCAAGCAGTCCAATATCGAGCATCAACCGCTGTTTCTCTCTCCTACCGCACCGCATCACGTTGTTCATGCACTTGGAACCACACACATTGTCGCCATGGTATAATTCTTGTTACCGCCGCAAGGGCACCGCGGCCAATGTGTGGCGGTACTTGTCCGTCCGGATACTCTACCCGCACCCGATAAAAAAAAAGAGCAACTTTATCGCGATGAGTAGCCTTGTCAAATCCCGAGATGCAGGTCGAGGTGGAGACAGAGACGGCGACGGCGACCTCATTCTCGCTGAACCAGACACGACGCCTTCTTGTCTCGGTGTGCTCCAACCAAGACATCCCGTCCGCTCTGACACTCCCGGGAGGAGAGACCGGCTTGGTCAGGTCGGTGCGCTGGCAGGGATCCCGTCCAGGATGCTGCCTGAATACTCGAACAACGACTCCTCCGTCTCATGAAGCCCGGTGCTGCCAATGGCCGCTGTGCTGTTCCACATTCGCAGCTCTCAAGCGCTCCGTGTATGCGCTGCCGAGGAGAGACATCACGTCTCCAGCGCCCGACGTCTGTTCTCACAGCACCCCAAGCCCAACCGTGTCACAACAGCGGCCACCATTTTCCTGCCTTCTAGCCTTTCCACGAGAGACTTTTCAGACCGGACGCCATCCGCGAACGGACGGACGGCGGGCGTCAGCGACCGTCATTCCCTACCCCCCCTCCCCTCCCTCTTCTCCGTCAATTGTCTGCCGTACCGTCCAACCAGCTAGAGTCCTCGGGGCACTTTTTTGCGTCGTAATGCGCACACGGGAGGAAGAGGACTAGCGAGACTGGGGGTTTTTTTTTTTGTCCATGTCGATTCGAGGGGCCTTCTCGAGAGAGAAAGAACAAATTATTTAAATAAAATAATAAAAAAGAGTAAATAATAATTAAAGGAGATGACCTTTTTTTCTTCTTCTTTTTCCTTTTTCCCATTTTTTTTTTTCAATCTTACCTCGTCAAAACGACAATAACCTCCTCCTGCAAATCATTATTTATCATTTGATTATTCTTATTATTTTGAATCTTTTACTCTCTTGCCCCCTCCCACCCCTTTCCTTCTTTCCTTCCTTCCCCCTTTCTTTGCATATGCTGGACTGACTTGAGCGAGCAGCGACCTGTAGAAGACGACCAGACCGGCCAGGCCAGCTCAGCTCTTGTTCGCTCGATCCCCTCTGACCTCTGAGTCCGTCCCTCGAGTGTGCCATCAGCATCAGCGCACCCAATCTCAGCACAGGGCGTGGCGATAGTAGATTTACCTTGCAGATGCCACGCGGTGTGCAGTTATGACCAGGGGTCCAGATACCTCCCTCCCATGTATACACCTCTTGGTCACCATGCCCCCGTCCACTGTCAAAGCCCTCCATCGCCTGATTGGGGAGGGGAATCTAGCACTTGCGCCCACTGTCACAGACCTGGACCTTGCGAGGCGGAGAGCACACCTCAACCCTGGACCTCGTCGTCTGTCTGTCCGTCCGTCCGTCCGTCCGTCCTAACGACCGTTTTGTTGTTATCGCTTTCTTTTCCTCTTCCTCTTTTCTTTCCTCGACGCAAGCAAGCCCTTCCGTCATGGCTCAGACATGGTGGACAGGGTAGCTCAAATCCGTTCACAGTACGCTCAAAACCAATGCTTTTGCGCCTTGCTTCTCCATTCCCTTCCAGGTACATACCCTACCTACCGTACGCCCTGGCCCTGCTTCTCGTCTCACCCGTATAGATTCCATCCGGCCTTGACCCCACCATGCGCATGCTTTTTGCAACAACAGCCTCTGCTGTCTAAGTACAAAGAGCCGTCGTGTCCTCTGACCTCTGATACCTCCTCAACTTCGCCATACTCTCTCCGCCATCCGCTTGCCACGCCTGTCATCTCTTCTCCCTTCTTCCGTCTGTTCAACTTCGGACTTTTGAGACCGAGTCCCTCCAGGCCCAACCCATCCATCTCTCACCATCACGCTGTATACAAATACGACCAGAGAGGAACATTCCCCCCTCGCCTTCCGGCGCCAGCCAGACATCGTACAACATTTCACCTCTGCCACTTTCATCTCGTCCACCTCTTGCTTGCACGCACAGCACCCACATCTTTTTTTCCCGCCCAACACACCTATTCTACACGCACCTCCACCGGACACTGACGGCGCCACCCCCAACAACTGGTGCTAGACTCCGGCTTCTCACTACTAGGTTGAGGCATCGACGTACTCGTAGAGCAACAGTCCTTTTTTTCTTTTTTGCCCAACCAGCCGCCCAAGATGTGTGAATATACCAAGAACTACTACATATACACGTCATGCATCGACCCTGGTGCCCACTTCTTCAGGACCTCCATGGACGGCAACAGAAGCCGGGCCTGCTGCAACGGGCCCCACGAGCGATACATTGTCGTTCCTGGCCACTGCCCCCTTTGCAGCGGCTAAGCCGGGCTCTATCTCGGCGAAATACCATCAAGCCGTCCTCTGGCTCTGGTCTTCCAGACCCGGGACGTGGCAGCCGGCTGTCATGCGATCCGGCGCAGCTGCCATGTCCGCCCTGCCACGACGGGATACTGCCCCGGGAGCAATGGTCGGCGCTCTTGCCATTCAACCGGATTCACTCGATCGAGTACCATTCTTTTCACACGACGAAAACGACAAAGGCGTTGAACCGTCAAGGGGACGTGACTAGAGCTGTCTACTTGGATGGATGTCACAGTTGTATTCGGGAGGAAGGCGAGGGGGAGGGGGTGGTTGAGAAAGAAAGAGAGCCAGCAACTGGGCCGCCAGCCGGGGGGGGAGAGACCATGGGTCCTTGGACGGGTGACGCAACGACGGCCGCATTCAACGAGGCACCGCATCCCACGGAGGGGGGGGAGGATGAAACCGTCATACCTGCCGTGTGGGGGTTCGGTCTCTAATAACCAGCTCCCTCTCTTCTCGACAACACGACGGCCATATCTTGACTCGACACGGAAGCACACGTAGGATCACAAGTGAAACATTCGATTAAACGGTGATCAATACCGCGACGGAGCGAGTGCCCACAAAGGTGCCAGGTACATAGCTGCACACACTACCAAACCTTACATAACCCTTGCCGAGCTTCTACTGACCCGACACGGGCGCGTAGCCGTTGAAGACATTATCTGCGAAATGCTGGTCCTGGATGCACATCAAAAGAGACGTTGAAATGGTGTGGAACATGAAGTCCGTCCAGTCACCTTGATGCCACGTGTCGAAGTAGGGGCCTACGTTTGGGAGAGGCAGATATTCGTAATAAACCGACCCTCCTGCTAACCATATACATTGTGCATCGCTTAGTTCCCTTGAAGGGCCCTACGGTCGCGACTAAGCGCTGGTCCAACCATACCCAGGCTGTACTCACTGTCAGAATTCAGGTCGGGGGGGGGGGGGGAGGGGAGAAAAAAAAGCAAAAAAAAAAAGCACACAGCAAGCGAGCAAAGCGTTGTTGCATCTTTTCCTTTTTTGTTGTCTCTTTTATTTCTTTTTTTGTATTCTTCTTTTCTTCGGTTTTTGGTTTTCGGGAGGAGGGAAAAGGGGCGGTGTGTGTGTGTGTGGTCTTTTCCCGCTCCTCCTCCCATCTTCATACCTCTCTACCCAATCTCGTCCATTCTATCGGAAGGGTGAGTGGGGGTTTCTTCACACCAGCATAGCAAAGCACATGTCTATAGGTGCGTCTGTCTGTACTTGTATGGAATCGGGGGCCGGTAAAGCTATTTATGGGCGTTTAACAAACAAAGGCATTGGGAAACGGCGCAAAAGAAAAAAGGAGGGGGCGGGCGAAGTTCTCGATGACGGCCGCAGCCGCCGATATACACTCGCCGCCGGTGGTGCCTCTTCTTTATTATCATATTCATCCTCTAAAGCTATCAAAAGAGAATCATAGGTTACCAGTTCTACGCTACAATCATGCATTCCACGACAGGGTGAGAAACTCAAATCCTGACTTTCCAAGCCGACGACTCATCGCCAGTGTGCAATGTTCGACGTTGATTCGTCTGCCCACACCCACTTCGTCCGTATATGATTCTCCAACGGGAGAGCCAAGGTGAGATTTGATCTTCACTGCCTTTCTCTCTTTTTCCTTGCCCCCCCCCCCCCCCCCCGCGGTGCTGTCCTCCTTTCTCCCATGGCCGATGTTGGACCAGTGCGGGGCACCCGCCCGCCCGCGCGCATATGTGTGTGTTGCAGTTGGCCAAGGCCGGTGGGCGCAGGCCCATATGTTTCCCCCTTATTTTTGCCTATATGCAGGTAATGCGTTTTGCATCCTGCCCCGTCCGCTAAATGGGGGGTGAGAAGAACCAGCAAACCAACCCGTGCCGGGCCTCTCGGGTGAGTGACCGCTTACTCGAGTTGCCTCTCTCGGAGAATACTCCGGTCGTTGCTTTGCTGGGGAGGGGAGGGTGCGGGGCGAAGCCGGCCCTTCGACAAGGTATTTGCTCACTGGAAACCCGGATAGCTACGAGGCATGGTATCGCGAGAGAGGGGGGCCGCTGCTTGTGTAAATATTAGGGTGTGACTGTGACTGTGACTGTGTATGTGTATGTATGTGCGCGCGCGCGTGCCCACAAAGAATGGTGCGGACCAGATGCAACATAGCCAAATGTGCCCCCGTAACGCCCGGGAAGAGAGAGAGAGAGAGAGAGAGAGAGAGAGAGAGAAGAGGAGGGGAGGAGGGGAGGAGGGTGGTAAAGCAATAGCAGAGCCGCCATATACCCTCCTCAACCTTTTCTTCCTCCTCTATAACCTTCGTCTTCATCTTCAGGCAGGACGGTCTCTTGCTCGCCTCAGGTTTTATGGCTGTTTTAAGTCCCTCTCGCTTCCGTCCATTGGCATAGCAAAACCCTCGGCCTCGCCCTTGTCCTGCACTTCCACCTGCTTTCTTTTTGCCCTGGGTCTGCAGACCGGGTCGCGAAGGGCTGCGGAAGCTATGGAACTTGACCACCCCTAGCTTCGCCTTTGGACAAGACTAGGAAAATGATTCGAGGAACCATCGAATGGGTGGGAGTACTGCGCTCTGGTATATATCTCGTCAGTCATACCTATAGCTCATGTGGGGGAAGCAGCACGCATGTTTTAAGGGTTGGCAGCTTTTGGATATAAGCGCTAGCCCCGATGGAGGGAGGCAATGAGCATGTCATCCTGGGCCTCCAGCAAGAGATGAGAAGCCGGGCTCTGATGAGGCGCACCATCCAACTTCTGGCGAGCTACTTGCGTCTTCCGTCCTAGCAGCCTGTCGTGCATGTCGGCTAAGCCTTGCAGCCATATGCACATCGTGACGGCAGACCTGCAACGTGCGACATGCTTTGTCCCGCATGCGACGAGGCGCAGCTTTCCTTCGCCACCACTCGGTTGACAAGAAAGATGGCCGCTTTTCTTTACCACTGCCATATGGCAACAGGCCATCTTTTTTTTTTCGTCACCCGAAGGGCTACCAACTGGCTTCTGAAGAGCCCGTTCAAAGGTGTTGCGCCCTGGTTGCCTGGCGTGCATTTTAGGTCAATGATCTTCGCTCGTCTACACTGATCTGTCGAATCACCCCTGACCCCGAGAGAGGGGCGACGGGAAAGGCAATCGTTTCGTACTGGATCCCCTCGTGGGCACTCGAATGGCTGGCCCTCGAGATACGTACTCCATATCGCTGCTGCAAGGATATCCAGCCCGGAGCAGGCTTCTGATGCTGTGATGGCCGCGTAGCCCAGGGGTCATGCGATAGGGCCACGGTCGAGGTCGAGAATCGCGGGCCTTGGCGGGGACAGGACATAATGAGGCGCCTGCACTGTTTGTATGCTCCACGTGGCTGGAGCGTCGGGTCTGACCATTGCGGAGAACCGCGGCACAGCTCAATACGACGAGCCATCTGTTAAATGTGGTAGCGAATCCTGAAATTACCTCAGAAGTCACAGACTGTTCGGTCTCTCCTCCTTTGCCGAGCCTCGCCACGTCCGCGAGTGAGGTAATGAAAGTTCAATCGAGTTCTCGTGCGGGAAGACGCTGGACAACAACCTAACCACACCGAGCAATACATGCCTTCTCCCTAGCTCAGCAACTGCGGCTCGGTGATTCGAATGTGTAGGTGGATATCGCGAGATACTGCATCTCAAGACCGAGGGCATGATGTCGGTATCGTGGTACTATTGGCCGGCTCGGCTTTGGTACTAGGTAGTTGCCAATCGTAGGCGGGGACATGTTTCGGGGGGGGGGGGGGGGCTCCCGAGATTCCCATGCTAATCACCGGCCGCCTATTGGACCCGACTCCGCTGAGAAGCGCGCATCCACAAGGCTTTTCTCCATGCTTAGTTGACGTTGCAACGGGGTCCGAGGCGTGTTAGCGGATTAAGCCGCTGTCAGTTCTCACTCTCCCTCTCTCTTTCGGCCGCTCCATGCTTGCTGTTCGGGGCCGAAAGAGCGGCCACCAGCATTGCCCTCACGGGAGGGAGCCAAGATGCAAAAGAGAGCGCCGTTTTCGGCTCCGCGCACGCGCGAGGTCGCATTGCCAATACGACAAGGATCTGGCACACGTAATCCAACGCCCGCCGCCATGCTGTACACATCTACCCGACCATGGGATTTTGCGATCGTCCCGCGATTCCCGGCTCATCTTTGACCACCACCCACGGCGACGATGTGCTAAGGTTTCCGTCCTCCCCGAATAGTGGTGGCCGAGGGCAAATTTCGGTTGCACATTGGAGGCCCTGATTGCGCGGCGCCCAAGCCCGGGATGTGTCTCGTGTGTTGCTGCTGCCGCCTCGACTGGAATCCAGGGGGGACCGGGAGTGTAGTAGGTTCGCACCTTGGTGAGGCCGTCCGTGGTTGTTTGCAATTTCATCGTTTTGCCTTCGGTAGTGACCCTTGCCGTTCGCTTTGGCCTTTTGGCGGGGAAGACCGAATTGATGTTGGCAGCTTCTTCCCCCTTCTCTCCCCAAAATTCGCCAATTAACACCGGAGGTTGGGACTGGGATAGGTTGTTGACCCAGTCTTGGATCGTCTCCGCCTCATTATTCCCTCGTCCTGGGACAAACGGTCCACGACGGTGCACCGTTCTCTCCACAGAACCGCTAGTCGTAAAAGGTCGGCGAGTCAGGCGGTTGATGTCGGGTCGGGCGCTTTGTGCCTCCTTGTTGCAGATGGGTAACACTCTGCATCTTGCTGGCGGCTAGTCAATGGGACTGTGACTGTGCCGACGAGTTCTCCATGTATCCTCGACGGTGCGCTGGCTCCCGGACCCGAGAAGCCGAACTCGTCGTGTTCATGGAGCACGAAGCGGACCCGTACATTGCAGCATACCAAGGTTGGTATATACTGCGTATATGCGGTGTGCGATATGGACTTCAGGAAACGGCCGCTGGGAGCTGTGGATGTATCAAGGAGCCCATGCCCCAGAATCGACCCTCAACTCCACTTTACACTTGAATCTGACGAGACACGAGCATCATCAGTACCGGAAGAAACAAAAGCAAGCTTCTGGAGCTAGGGTTTATCCATGGTCAGCAAATTCTTACCGAGAACCAGGGACGTGGGCGTCATTGCTTGGGTCGGATTACCTACATATCTGGGCTTACCTAGTCTACACTGCCCTAAACGATATGTAAATTTCCGCTTTGTGGCGGCAATATTCCAAAAATGACAGGAGATCTGTCATGTTCGGCCGCCGATCGATGAAGCGGAGCAGCGCTAGTGGATGTGATGACTTACGTAGTAGATCGATTCAGGGCGGCTGCGGGTGCCACTGGACCCTGGGGACTGACGGAATGCCCCTGGCCTCGAGCGTTACAGGTCTTCTGGTCCATGTTAGGTAGGCGTCAAATGATGGGGTTTGTTTTTATTTTTACTTTTTATCCGTTGTGCCACGGCCATGTATTGCTGGCGTCGTGATGCTTGAAAGTGCGATGTTGCAGCGAAGTTCTGGGCTTGGCGAATGGACACCAGGCTCTTGGAAGGGTCATCAGTGGGACCGGGAATGTTCCGGCTATGTTGTCCTGACCGTAGGTCTGGCATGTCAGCAAGACCCATTGAGCTCTTGCCATGATACTGGTCTGTCGCCTTTGCCTTCCTCTTTTGGATTTTCGTCTTGTTGCTTTTCAATTTTTCTGCCGAGGCAAGAGTGGTAGAACTCTCAGGTCAATTCAGCTGCATACCTACATACCTACCTACCTACCTACCTAGGTAGTGAGTGAACCAAGGTACTGCGTAGGTACTTCCCAATTGTGATAGGCAAAGGGGTAGCAGGTACCTAGGTAGGTAGGCTCGATATCATGTCGCGCAGATGAGACAAGCTGGCGCCGTCTCTGCTCTCTCTCTCTTCCCCCGTCTGCTACGTACCTGCTGTTTTCTCTAGAGTTTCTCACAAATTGTTACACCAGCGGAACAATAAAGTACACGAAGCAGGAACTCCTCACAGGAACGCCAGAGGTGGCAGTAGCAGTTGCGCTATCGGCAAAGACAACGGCTGGGGTACGGATGGAAGAGTCGAAAGCGGAACCGGCTTCCTCTTTAATGCCATGAGCTCTTTCGTCAATCATGGAGACGTCTTCGGGAAGCCCGTACCTGGGTCCAAATACAATCCGCTTGTGGATCTGCCAAGAACGTCTCCCACCGTGCCATGGTCAGCACCCCCGTGGTACCCGTCATATTGTCCGTCGTTAACCTCTGGCTGTCTATCCTGGTTTCTCGCCATGATTCGTCCACGGGTCCAAAATGAGGTACTCGCAGCACCTGCTACCCCATCAGAGGTCCGTCTTCAAAGCATTGTCATCCTCTCGGTAGCGCTCATATCTCTGATCGGTGCAGGATGGATCATGGCCAACTACGCGGTAAGCCCTGCGGCTGCTTCCATGCTGACCTGTACTGACGATCACCTCAGATATTCCCCCACCTCCGCTCATTTCGCCACCGTCTCATCACTGGGCTTGCCATCAGTGACGCGCATATGGCGCTCAATTTCCTGTGCTCGACGGCAATGAACGTACAAGGCAACCTCATAGGTGCTCCCAGAAACGTTGGCTTCTGCGCTTCAACGGTTTCATGACGCAGGTCTTTGTTATCCAGACCGATTACTGGGTTCTGACCATCGCCGTCTGTACCTACTTCATCTTGGCTGGTCACAAGACCCAGTCCACCTGGATACAGAACCATGAACTCGTTATCTGGGCATTGCCCTGGATTTTCTCGGTTCTCTGGGCCTTCCTTGGTCTCGGCATCGTTGGTTATGGGGACATTGGTGCTTGTGAGCCATGTCTTGTCACATCCAATCCCGCCCTTGCCCGTTTCCTGACGGGCTGATAGGGTGTTGGTTCACCTCAGACACCATCCGTCTACTCGTGAACTTCATTCCTCGATGTGAGCTTAGCACGTAGGCGATGATGCTTTTGGCAGATAACTGAGCTTCGTTGTCGTAGGGGTCATCATAGTCATTATGTTTGTCATGTATGCACACCTGTCGTTCGTTCTTTATAAAGCACACATTCGGCTGGGCTCGATCCAGCACCCTTCCCCTGGCCACCCTGTGTCCGGACTTACAACTGAGGAGGGAAGTCGCATGACAAGCATTCACGAAGGGACCGAAAGTCATTCAGCAGTTTCAGTCCGAAGGCTCAAGAGGGTTAGATTAGCTTACCCCCCTTTACATATGAGACGGAGCTAACCTTTTACAGGTTGCACGGCTTATGCTTCTCTACCCCCTAGCTTATGCCATCATCTGGTCGCTGCCAACCGCGATCCGAGTATATCAAGCGACAGAGGACAAGCCGGCAGCTTTTGCACTGCAGACGGTCGACAAGGCCGCCGTCGTCATCCAGGGTTTCGTGGATGCTCTCATTTACGGCGTGAACGAGATGACACTCGCAAGCTGGCGTACGCGGTGGCTCCGCCAGGGATATCCAGTCCTTCAGAGAACGAACTCCCGCGGCGAGCACGGTTCAGCAACAGACGTTAACAGGGGAATATTCTGTCAGCCACACAACAGAAGAGGACTTGAGGCTACTATGTCGACTTTGATAGGACTATCAGAGCTGGAAAGGGATGACGCTTCGAGCTCCAACGAGTTGAGGGACTTGAGGCCCTAGACTGCCTCGATGGGCGGCGAAGACACTTCTGCCGGAGACCCTATAACTACATGTGCGGGCGGTAAACCAGACACAGCTTTTGAATGGGCACCATGGAATTCATGGTGAGGTGGCGCGAAGAGTCATTGACCGGGAAGAAAATATGTCCATGGTTAAGAGGGGCGCAGTGTACCGCGCGGGTTGCACTTGGCCTAATGCAGATTGCATACGTAACATATTAAATAAGTCTTTTTTCGTCGCTTCTCGAATTAACACGCCATCGTCTAGTAAATGGGGTGAACTTATGCCCTGGGCCACTGGGACGCGGGTAGGCTCAGGTTGGTATCGACACCTGATTACTAGCTCATGACGGTAAGGGTTCTCATCCCACACGTTGTTCGCTACTCGTCATCCCCGCGAACCCCGAGGCCCGCTCTTCCATGACATCCTCATTTAGTGCTTGCGGCTGGCAACCTCCTCGGTGGTAGAAGCGGCGGGGACATCCTTGGCGACATTAGGCTTCTTGACCATGCGCAGGCCGCCAACGAGCATAAATAGGCCCTGGATGCCCATGATGACGACCAACGTCACAAGCGCGCCGATGACACCGGCCACGGGAGCCGAGATGCCGCCGCCACCGGAACCGGACCTCCAGCTGTTCGAGTCGGCGCTGCCGTCCAGACCCAGCGCCGCGGCGCATGTGCCGGTGGAGTTTCCGCAAGCCGTACACCAAGACTTGGTGTCTTCGACGGCGAACTGACGCATCTCGTCAACGAAGGTGGCCCAAGGCAGGACGGTCTCGGCGCGACCAAAGAGCGGGTACGCCGTCAGGGGGCTGGCGCCGGCGGAGCCGTTGGCGAAGCGGAAGCGCACCGAGATGTCGTCGGCGGCGGGACTGGCCGACGTGTCGTTGGTGACGAGCTCGAAGACCATGGACGAGGCGTAGTCGACGATGGCCTTGAAGTCCTCTGACACCCTGTGCATCTGCGCGAGGCCGAAGAAGGAGGAGAAGGCGCCGTACGCGCCGAACTGGATGTTGGCCTTGACGGCGCTGCCGGAGAGCGTCGCGTTGAGGCCCCGGAGGACCTGGCCAGCGAGTACCTTGCCGGCGATGGCACGGATTGGGTCGCTCTCGTTGAAGGCGAGGTTCCACTCGTGGATGTTGGCGTAGTCCGTCAGCGTACGGACGGCGGCGCCGGTGAGCAGGTCCGCGGCGGGGATGCTCTCGTTGTGGATGATGGCAACGTTGACCAGGTCGAAGATTGTGTAGGCGTTGGCGAACGACGCGGCCTCGTCGTCAAAGGTGCCGTTGATGACGGGAAGCAGACCCCGGTAGAAGACGCGGGACTCGGCCTCGAGAGCGGCGTACTCGGGCGAGGAGAAGTAGTTATTAGAGCTGACGACGGCCTTGCCGCACCCGCTGCCGCCCTGCAGCCACTCGCTGCTCTCGGCATTCGCGCTAGTCGTCGCCGCCCCCGTGGCCGCGGAGTTGACGGGGACGTACTGGTAGCCGCCCAGGGGCGCCTCGACGCGGGACCCGTTGGCGAGGGCATCGGCGGTGCCGGAGGGCGGGTAGAAGCCCTGGAGGAAGGCGTAGGCCGATGACTGCAGGACGACGTCGCTGGGGGAGGTGACGGCGAGCTGCTCGGGGCGGACGTCGTCGGCGCTGATGGAGCGGATCTGGGCCGTGGCGTTGTCGCGGACGTACCGTTCGCCATAGTACAGCCCGGAGGTATAGACCTCGTAGGCGCCAAGGTCAGTGAAGCGGACGGGAGGCGTCTTCTTGGCGGTGCGGTCGCCGTGACGGTGGAAGACGTAGACGCCCAGAACCGTCTCGGCGGCGGTCGGTATGATGGGGAGGCCGAGGGCCAGGAGGAGCTTAAGTTCCATCGTGGATGGTCTTGAGGCCGGCGTTGTGGACTATCTTTTGTAATGTCAACGCCGAGTGTTCCTTGGCCTCGTCCGTAAAGACTTCAATGTATGCCGCCTGGTTATGGAATGCTCCACCGGGTGGTCGACTTGTTCAAAAGCTTGGCCGGGTGAAAATGCAGCGGTGAGTTTATATATGAGGGGCAATGATATGCCTCACTCGGTCTAATTGCCGTTCGGGTGGGTATTGCACCGTCAATGGATCGTCATAGACACACACGTTCTGCGTCTGTCGGGTCGTGAACAGCTAGTTACGGGGACAGCGACACGGCCTATTGCAGATGCCTTCGAGACCAGGAAAACGGCGGTCCGTCACGAGTACGAAGTGACCTGGCAAGATTGGTGTTGCTGCGAGAGGATTTGATCAACCCCCTCAAGAGCCCGGATGTCAACGTCCTTTTACCCTGTCACGGCCAGTTGGACTCTCGCAGCTCACGAATAGGCGAGAGCCACATGAATCTCCGCTCTACCCGTCCTACGTAGTAATCACATCTCCACTCCCCTCCCACTCCCCCCTCCTTCCACATGCAGCTGAACCCGCTCCCGGCCTCTAGAACCGGTCGAAGGCTCGCGATAAAGGGAGGGGCAGGTGTAGTACTAAACCACTGCGGGTGGTGATTGGGTCAAGGCCAGGCCATGTCCTATCATGCTATCAGGTATCATTCAGCGCAAGACCATTGCCGCGGAGGATTGACTATGGTTTTGGGCGGGGAGAGCAGGAGGAACCGCGAGATGGGCCACTGTGCCGGAAGCAGGGCAAACGATTCGTGCTACCGAATGGTCGAGGCTGGCTGTCATGGTGTTCCCCACTTGAGCAGCAAGCCATCATGTAGGTTGAGGGGTGGTGGATGGCGGCTCGGCTTGATAATGCTTGAGCGCGCCGCACGCCGTTCGGGGTTCGGCGAAACTGATTTGTTGGCAATGGTGACGGATCGGTGTGATGTCGGCAGATGCAGACCGCAAGATCCTGATGTGCCACAGGTCTCCGCTCCTGTCCACGGCAGCGGCAGCGGGCCCGGCTATCGGCGACGGCTTCTCGGTCGCCAAGATACGTGAAATCCGCAAGCCCCCCATCACATATGAGGGCGGCGTTCACTGGGCTTTTCTAGCACCTTGATATTTATACCTTAACGGAAACGACATGGAACGGACAACAACTGACCAGCCGTGATAAGTGGGGATCGACGTATGGGCCACGATGCGCGGTTCTAGTTCGACTCCCAAGGCAAACAGTGTATGCTTGGGCGCGACCTCGTTCCCGTCCTGAAATATACCACCAGGAGCCTCTTTGAGGGCGCTTACGCTTTACCGTTAAATCGGCCGTGTTTGGAATCGTCATGTAGATTGTTCAAGACGTCTTGCTGCAGCCGGCCTCTACCGCCAGATGCCAAAAGACACCTGGAGACAACAGGGACTGGCACGTTCAAATCAAGTGGTACTCTCCATCCACACTCTGAGTATCTTACAAGCAGGGCAGGTCGGCAATCACTACCCGTGAGATATCGACTTACGGTCTCGGTCTTCATTTTTTTACCCATGGACTCTTCAAAGCATTCTCACGGGCCTCCAAAAACAACTTCACCGGTCTACAGCTTGGAATCCTTGCGTCCGCTCTTGACGTTCTTCGAGAACTGCCCCTTCAGGAGGAAGTCTGGGTATTGCATGTCTTCGTCAGTTCCCACTGCCAGCGCGCCTCCCCGTCTCCAGGCGCCGCCGTCAACAGGGATCGCCTGGCCGTTGACGAAGTTGCCGGCGTCGCTAAACAGATAAACGGTGGCATCGGCAATGTCTCGGATAACGCCCCAGCGACCCTGGGGCACGAGAGCGTCGGCCTTGGACTGGTCCTGCTTGCTGCTGGCCAACCGCTGCATACCCTCCGTATCCTTGATCGGGCCCGGGGCAATGACATTGCTCGTGACTCCAAAGGGGCCGTACTCCAAGGTCACCGAGGCCATGAGAGCGTCGACGGCGGCCTTGGCAGCTGACACATGGGCCTGTAGCGGCATACCCGTCCAGTGGAAGGTTGCCGAGACGAAGATGATGCGGCCGCCTGTCTGGCCGTTGTTGCTAGGTGTAGGGTTCTTCTTTGCCGACTCAACCAGATAAGGGATGGTGGCCTTGATGGTGTTGAAAGTGCCCAGGACGTCAATATCAATAACGGCCTTGAAGGCGTTGGGGCTCATGCCGGACAGAGGTGCAACGAAATTACCAGCGGCACCCGCACTGTTGGGCGTTAGTTTCGAGAGAAGACGCCATCTATATTGGTGACCTACATGACAAAGTCGATGCCACCGAGCTCCTTGGCACATCTGTCTGCGGCATCTTGCAGGCTCTGGGGCTAGTAGGAACGAGTCAGATTTGGCATTTATTGACGCATGTGGCTCCAAGTGATTGATTGATCGATGGATACATACATTTCTCACATCACAAGCACCAATGCCAATGACCTTGGCGCCGGGCCTGGCAGTAGCCAGGTCCTTGGCCATGGCCTCTGTCTTTTCGACGTTGCGGCCGATGATACAAGCGTTTGCTCCGAGACGGACGAGAGCCCGGGTTTGGGCGCTGCAAATACTTCCAGCGCCGCCAGTGACAAAGGCGACTCTATCATCTGTGATGGATTGGTTAATCTGGAGGCCAGGTGCAAAGAACCCCGGGCAACTCACTGAAGATCCCATCCTTCCACACCGGACTCAGGTACTCGGATTCGGGGACGGGCATGTTTTCAGAGCGTAGGTACGGAAGATGTACAGAGGCAATGAGTGGCTGGTATCACAATATGGAGGAGTATGATGACGGGTGGAAAGGTGGATATCTTCTACGAGATGAAGGCAGCGAATGGAACGTGCGAAGTCGGACGATGGGGGAATACTGATGAACCCGCTGGCTACACAGAGATCGGAGAGTTTAGGCGATGAAATGTAACACAACAAGAGGAGACTAAACAAAGTCCGGTCGGTGCGATCGATGCTTGGGTTTGACATGCAACGGCGACGGCAGTGCGCAGCTCCAGATGGCAGCGCGGTAGTACTGCGTAGCGCGACGGACCTCGGCAAGGGCAGGTTGCAGGTGGAGCCTTCTGGGGTGCGGTGTGTTGCGTGATTAGTGATTCTCCTGCTGAGTCATCACTTCCACGGACCTTGAAGACGGACGAGAAGACAGTCTCGGCCGACCAGCAAAGGGTTGCTTCCTCAGTCTATCTGACTCGCTCGGGGGTCACTGCTTCCCGTAGGAGTCCCTAGTTCTTGTTTGCCGCTGTCGCACGTCGGGCCTATGGTTCCTGTTGCAATAAAGATGCGCGCGTGGCATGCTGCCGTTGGACACCCCACAAGGATAGAAGGTTCGCGGCCTCGAATTCTCGGCCTGTCTCAATTTCCCTCGTCGTAACGTGGACCACGTGTCAAGATAACCAACTGGGCATAGCAACATGCAAAGCGCCCAACATGAGCAGCGCACAGAACGACGTCCACGCCGACAATGACCCGACCATCTTCGTGGCCGATAATATGACGGGCATCCACGAATCCCCTGGTAACTTCGCATCCCTGACAAACTCCTCCCCAGTTCGCCGATGAAATTGATGACATCTCATCTGCTAGGGCATCGGTACGTATAGATGCATCATATCTCTGCCCCTGAACCTTGAACAACTAGCTGAAGGAGGTCGGTTTTATTGACATTTATGTCAGTACGTTCAAGTGGCCACTTAACCCATGGCTCAAATATCCTCACTTTCGAAAGCTTGGAACTTGGGAGGGCATTGAGGCTTGAACGATGGTACGCTCTACCGGAGCCCTTGGTTGGACAAAGTATGAGGTTAACGCATTTCCCGTCGACATGCGGAAGGGTATTAAGGACAGGGGAATGCATGCGTACTGCCCTATGTGAGTTGCTAGTTTTCCTCCTGATTTTTCCACGCCAATCCTATATCATAACCGGAGCAGGCATGTGTCAGCTCGCCATTCAACTCTTCGCTAACCTTCCAAGTAGTTACATTATCCATGGGAGACAACCGCTTGAGGAGAAGGTATAAGTTTCATGGAATCAGATATGAAGACTGAGGTATGATTTGACAGTGAAACCGGAGACAGCTTCCATACGGATAGGGGGCAGAACGTAACATCTGCGTGTAGGAGAGTTTCTGTCGTTACCATGTAATACGAACTTTTTAGTTCTTTGAGCGAAAATGATACCACATAAGCCAAAGGAACCATTCTGTTTCGGCTTGAAATGTTCGCGTACAGGCCAGTTATACCATGCTCACAACTCTCTCAACTCTACTTCACCTTCCTTTCCGAACAAAAGACACTCGACTCAGCTCTCCGCACCTTGGTCCCTTGAACTGCTGCACCATGGCCGACAGCCAGAACAACACAGCGCCCGACAATGGTGCAGCACCCGCCAATGATCCTGCCCCCACCAGTGATCCTGTTATCGTGGCCAACGACGATGTGAGAAACCATGAAGAGACCCAACAGGTATGCAGACACTGACTTTCGATGTAGGTCACAGACGATGCCACGTCAGACGCAGCAACCGTAAGCATAAACCCATCGGGCCTTTAATCGGGTGTTATGGCATGTTCTAACTCCTCCAGAGCTTGGCATCCCCGACCACGAGCTTGGCCAGCTCGATCCCCAAGCACCGCATCGAGAACGGAAGGACCTACCTCAAGTACAAGGACGGCAGTGAGCCTTCCCCCGCTTTATGAACCAAGTGGTAAACATGTTCCAAAAAACTACAAGAATACGCCTTACCCAATGATGAGAAGGAGAACGATAGGCTAGGCACGTCGCAATGCCCGCTCGGCCCAGACTATCCTCACGCCCCACCTAGACTTACATCACAACATCTATCTTCTCACTCTTGGCTACAAGTTGGGCCTTGCTCCTCCGAATCAAGACTTCGGTGTCAGGCGTGTCATCGACGTTGGAACAGGGACTGGACTTTGGGCTATTGACTTTGGCGAGGCACATGCTGAAGCCGAGGTAAACCTGCCATCCACTCTTAGAAATGATTCGTACTTATGTAACGTAGGTGCTTGGCGTTGATCTCACGCCCATGCAGGTACAACTGTACAGCTCGGATTCTCTTTCTTCTTACTCTTACTTACTTATTTCAGTGTCCCGCCTAATATTCGGTTTGAGGTCGGCCATGTCGAAGAACCCTGACGCTTGAGCACGCTATCTCAAAGTGGGTTGACCACATTGAGAAATGCAACAGTGTCTTCGGCCGCCAATGCATTGACATGCCGAGTCTTGTGCCTATTTTCGAGGAGGTCGGCTTCGTTCGATGTGACAGTTGCCAAATACAAGTAGCCCCTGAGCCCATGGGCCAAGGACGTACATGCTTACAACCCTCTGTAAGTTACTATCTTCTTTTCTTCTCCTGCCTTCTTCCTTTGATTTCCTTCCCCAGATTGTTTCTGCAGGTCTTCATCTAACTAAGACAGGTGGGTGATCTGTGCCAAAAGGCCGCTGGAGGAGACCGAACAAGCAGATCTAGTTTGATGGCCCTGGCCAAAGCAGGGCATCCGCCGCATACATGCGAGAAAGAAACTGGAGTAGATGAACAGGGGGTTCTAGAATCATATGACCTCGCAATATGCGTATCTAGTATTCTTCGATGATATATCATGACGTTATTACTTGAAGCAATCGCACAGGATCGAATGACCAACGCAAAGTACGTCATGGCAATTTGAAATAACGCTCGTTTCTGATTGCGGCCTCGTCAATACGCGCTTCTTCCTACCGGGGTAGGAGTCAGGAATGACCGCATGGAGACGGCACCTACACTAGAATAAAGCCTGGCTGGATTTTGGAGAAGAGACTCGTGCAAGGACTTGTGCAGCATTCCCAATCTCGGCGAAGCTTCGAGAGCGGATGCTAATCAGTGCACGGATAATTTGAAGATCGGCCTGCCCCATATTACAGAAGACCCACATGAGGTACCCACACGATCCCGGCCAACCAAATCGCCGCGAAACAAGCAAAAACAGCCCCCCTCTGTTTCTGCTGTTCCCGCGCAAGCGGAAGGGCGGTAAGGCGGGAATGTCGTCAATCCATCAATCAACCAATCCAATCCGGCCACAGTCCCCCACCCCATCTCCCCATTAACCGCCACCACCCTCCTCGGTCTAACCTGTCACAGGCCAGTTTAGGTCAACAAAGAGCACCTCCGCCCCTCCGTCAGCGACAGGCGGCCCGACTCCACACCGATCTCTCTTTCTGGTCGTCACACCTACCTGCCTCCTAAGGTATACACACACGTACGACCCGAACCCAGGAACTTGGACGCTGTGTGCTCCTCATTATCGAGCTTCCAACAACACCTCCCACACCCAAAGTCGCTGAACCATCCCGGCGACGATGGCTTCCAAAGGAGTTTCCCTCCTAAAGTTCGTGGGAACTGTTTCCCTCGGCCTTCTGACTGTACGTTGCTACTGTGCCCCCCAAATTACCCCAATCCGCCTGGGCTGTAACCGAACCTGGCTCGTCGGATCGCCACTATTCCTGTCAACCCCCCCCCGGCCAAATAGGAGACTAGATCTCATAGACGAACAAAACATTCTTAGGAAACATACTGTTAATTAATAACGTACAATCCTACAGTCCTCGAATGAATCCAAATTCGGTCAGCCGAATGGAGCATTGGGAACAGACCACATGACAGCCGTCATCCAACCATCATATTACGACCCTTTCTGATGGAATTCTAAAATTGAATAGCGGGTAAATCGCGAGTTAGTAACTTGTCCGTTGCCGAGCCGCGGCCCTACCACGTCCACCTGCTAGAGTAGTTACCCTCTTGATCGTTCTTTCTGCGATTACGCTCACTGGTCCACCTTCCAAAAGCGTCCGGACCCCTTAATTAAGTGGCATCGGGTACTAAATTCCAGACTGAACTCCTTCATTCATAAGACGCGGATGCAGACGATGTGTGTGTAACTGTGGTAGTTGTAGTACAACGAGCGGCCCCCATTCTTCTTGTTTCTTTCTGACATAAATACGGTTATTGTTGGAACCTCACCCATGATCCCGGCACTCAGCACTCCGGGGTCTCGGCAGCTCCCCCATCGCGCGAAGCGCTTCATCTACTGACGTTGTGCAAATAGGGCCTCTCCTACTCCCTCTCTACCGTCACCGTCCCCTCGATCCTCTCCCTCCCCTCCGCGTCCGATGCCCTACGCGCCTTCAAGAACCTCTACCCCGGCGCGACCGCCCGCCTGCGCATCCTGACCGGCGTCTCCGCCACATCATTCTTCCTCGCCTTCTTCTTCTCCCCGCGCGCCTACCGCCACCCTTACCTTGTCTACTCCTCCGTCCTCTGTCTGACCTCTGGCCTCGCCGAGACCATCACCCCCTACGTCCTCAAGGGCTCTCCCGAGTCGTCCAAGGAGTCCATCGCCGCCCGCCGGCAAGCCAGCCGCCAGCGAGAGGAGGCCCGCAAGGCTGCCCGCCTCGCCCGCCAAGAGGCCCGCATGGAGGCTAGCTATGAGCTCCTTGGCGATGCGCACAGCGACGGTGCCGCCAGCGCGAGCGGCGACGACGCGGCCACGGCCGCTGAGGAGGAGGAGGCCCTGAACGGCGAGGAGGTCCGCAGCGAGGTCGAGGGCTTCAGAAAGACGCAGCTTGTGCAGTCTGCCATTGCCTCGTTGGGTTTTCTCTTGTCCGTCGTCGGCATCTGGGGCGATGGTGCTATCCAGGTCTTCCGGACCGAGACTGTCATTGTTGGTGTATGAGACCATGTCCGGATGAAGTTGGGGCAGTAACAAGTCATAAGATTGTTTTTTTTTCCGCAAATAGGAAGGAGTCGTAAGTTCGCGTGGGCCCGGTAACAACGACGCTACACTACTGTTGATGCTACTGGATGGAGACCGTCATACTCGTTACATATCCTTCTATAGCTACCCCGGTCTGCTGAGGGGTCGGAGAACATGGTAAAATATACCATTAAAGCTTAACTACACCCCAGGCCTGAACAATCATCTGCTGCGTACGCTGGTGCTCTCCCGTATACCGCTGCTTTCTAGCTTCATTCGTGACCGCTTTAGACCAAGATGCCGGCGGGGTAACATTGACTACCGTTCCGGGCTATAGGACTCACTTGCAGGCCGCATCCTCACGGAAGCGCAAGTAGGGGTGCTTTTGTGGTGAGCGGCCTCAAATATGCTCAAGACTTGAGTCTCTCGGTGCCAGCCATGTCGTCCTGCGCATCCTTGACAAGGAAGCTACTGCAGTGTTAGCCCTCGTTGAACCAGGATCCAATCAACGTCAAGTGATCAACTCACTTGTACATCAGTATTGTGGGAGGGATCGTGCCCAGATGCCACAGGCTGTGCGCATCCAGAGCACCCCACAACGGCGGGAAGTCGAAGAGCTCCAGACTCATGACCGTGATGATGCTCGCGACGACGATACTCGGCCAGATGGCCCAACCCCTACGCGACTGCTTGTACTTATTGAAACTGAACCACAACCACATGAGGTTTTGGATCATGCCAACAATGACGTTGGCCGTCATGTTGTACGTGTAGTCCCAGCGCACGCCCTTAAGGTACGCAACGTGCCCCGCATACAGCAGCACGCACAGCAGGGTCCAAGCGCGCAGGACTGACCTCCGGCGCGGCGTCGGGCGATCGAGCCGCATGATGCGCACGACGGTGTAATACAGCCCGTACAGAACGCTCGCGCCCGCCGCGAAGTAGTCGAGCTGCTCGGTGGCAGGGAAGTCGCGGGTGTGGAAGATGGCGCTGAAGACCCAAGAAGCCATGCCCACGCCGGCGAGCCATTCGTACCACGGCCGTAGAGGGTACGAGGACGGGATGACGGCGCGTAGCTTGCGCCAGCCGTCGTGGTGCGCCCAGAGGTTTCCAAGGCTGAACAGGGTGCTGAAGGGCTCCTGGATGCCAAGGAGACGGTGGAAGGGCCATTTCCCATGAAACTGGACCACGGGCTCGTCGGCCGCGAGACGCTGCTTCGTGATTATGTGCTGGCACGTGTAGTCGCATTCGGAGGCGCAGGTCCAGAAGAGGAGACGGCGGTGAAGGGCTGCGGTTGCGGAACTTCATTAGCATCTGGTGCGCGCGAGGTCCACGGATAGGGAGAGGAAGGTTCGGGGAGCAGGTGACGTACGGATCGGCGTGGCTTCTTTGCCCGGAGCGCAGTTCTCATCGTGGCAGACCTGCAGGGCAGCACAAAGCCACATGTCAGTCATTGGATGCCGAAAGGGGTGGTACTGGCGCGGCGGACATAGCCCACGCGTGTGTAGTGGCACTAACCTGGACGCATTCTCGGAACTCTGGCAACCGATCACCGTAGGATGCCTCGACGGTGACCGCAAAACCGAGGATAGCAATGACGAGGACCAGGAACAGAGGAGACTGTGATCGTCTCCCCGCTCGTGAACCTTTCATGACGCCGGCATCTATCGCTTGTGGAATCTCGCGTGGCCGGAGGAGAACGGGAATCAAGAGGCAGCGGCGGTGAATGTGTGGGTGGTGTACGGACCGGCGGTCGAGGTTGAAAAATGGTAGGGAGAGTGACGGAGTAGAAAATGTACTGTGACGCGGGAGATGGGACACAAGGGTTCGGAGGTCTCGGGCAGCCGCTGCTCTGTCACCGTTACACTGACTGATTGATTGAATGAAGGCAACGACTGGCGAGGACTTAGCGCGTCTGACTGGTCACTTTCTCTGGGGCAACCAATTTTGACAGGGTGTAGCTTGGTAGCCGATCTCTGGACAGGGGGGGGGGGGGGGGGGGGGGGGGTTCCAAGCGAGATTCATTCAACTCTAAACTAGGTATCCCCATCACTCTCAACGTCAACTGTTTCAAGCAAACCTGCGTGTAAAGAATACTTCATAGGCAGCATGTTCTTCTTCCATCAGTATGCTGACATGTTTCTCAATCCGGAAAATCACCAAAAACGCCGTGACTCGCTGGGCACATCACATCACGTCACTAGGAAGGGACTCGTCTCATTCAGCTGACCGATTTGAAGGTTGCGGTCACACCAATTCTGCTTCTCTCATCAGATCGGTATATATTATCCTACAGTTTCTGCTCGAAAATCAATAATTCAGGCTTCTTCGACTCCAGCATTACCGAACCCATCCCAAGCGCATCCTCCACCACTCTAGGCATCACTCGAATCGGGTTTTTTGCTTGGTGTTCCCTCGCTATCGTTCCCTCTTGCCGTTGGGTGACTTCTGTGCTGGGTAGTAATTATCGACAACACTGGCTCGGGTGTTGGCCATTAAGATTCTCGGTCCCCGGTGGCTAAAATCCATCGTCAGGCTCACCTCTCTTGAGTAAGGGCCTGTGAACCTGGTTCCAGAGTAAGCGTCTCTCGACCAGAACTCCGGGGTCATCCATGGTCTCCGGATCTTTAGGCAGAGTCGAGATGAGTTGTCGGCCATAATTGAAGTCGAGCCACGGGTGATCAGCTTTTGGTCCCCGAATCATCTTCATGACGAATTCCCGGGTCCATACGGATGGTCCCCAGCAGTATGCTTCTGAGCCCTGTTGCAGCGCTACCTTGACAAGTGCGATCCATGGATGTGTTGACTGTATCGCTGGCTTGTTCCTTCTTCGTAGGATGACGTACATAATCTTGCGCTCTAGGCTCATCTTTCGCGCATCGGGGCATTCGTCCCAGGTATGACCCTTCGCGTTGTGAATGGGACAGCCCTTGATGTAGCCGTTGTCGTCCGGGAAGACACAATCGCCTAGCCAGTGGCCAAAGTGGCCGCATTGATTGCAGACGTTGTCCTCGTGGAAGCGATCTCCCTCCAGCGACTGTATTGTCGTAACCTCATTCAAGGCGGCTTCTTCCTTTCTCATCTCAACTTTGCCTTTGAAGGGCGGTTTATTACGTCGATAATCAGAATCATGCAGACATGAGCCGTTCGACATTCCAGTCATCTGCGGTTGATGCACTGCTCCAGCTTGATCGGCTTGTGTGCTCATTCCGACATAGTCTTGATGTAGCCCACCGTCCGCGATCTGTCTGGGATACTCCTGTTCGCCAGGGCAGTCGCCATTCGCGTTGAGGTTGTCGCTTTGATGACTCTGCTGGGGGTATGGATAGTATTGGGCATGGTTCCCTCCATCTAATGCTGGTCGCAAACGGGTGTTGGAGCCAGCATGGCCAGACCGAACAGAGCTGCTATTGCCATGAATTCCAAAGCCGTGATCGAGTTGGTCCTCAAGTTTGAATCTGGTTACTTCAGTATTGTGTCTTGGCTGAGCGTGGATGGCAGTGCTTTGGTAGCCAGTCCTGTTGTCGTCAGGTTGGTGCGAAGGCCTACCCATGGCGGCGGGCGGCTGATATTGTTGAATGAAATTGTCGTAAGGCGCACAAACATGGACCGGAAACCGCAAGGAGTTTTCGCGATTTGTGCTTGTGTCTCTGTTATTGAAGATTTTTCGTTTCTTGCTATTGTTAACGCCATGGTGACTGTCTGCATGGGTGTATTGTTCCACCTCCAGGCTCCTGAGAACTTGACCAGAATCATTTAGTGCAACTGAGCTAGGAATTTGGGCTTCCTGCTGATGTTGAGAGTAGGTTCCAGTCCAGTTGCTAGCGAAGGGAGGTTTGAGTTCGGAACTGGAGTCTATCTGGGCAAATTCGCGCTGGTGTTGGGCGGGAGGTAAGCGGCCGTGGACCTCTCTCATCCTCTTGTCTTCATCGTGAGGCTGTCGACGGCCATCACCACCGCGGTCTTTTTTCTTGGTTCTCGTCATCGCACCGAATCTATTCGCTCTGTTGATTTTGGTGAAAGGGGGAAGAAAAAAGAAAGATGTACGACGGGTCAATTGAAGAGGGGGGGGGGGGGGGGGGGGGGAAGGGATAGGAAACACAAGATGAGAAATCGTACTGATAGAGATGGATTATTTGACAGGAACGACCAAGGGTGATGTAACATGACATAACCCGCCAGAGCGAGATAGTTTTCGAATAGCTAAAGGCCCAGGTGAACACATGCTCACCGGAGAATGAATTCCCTGGTGAATTTTACATTGGCAATACAGTTGGCGTCAAAACAGAACCAAACGTGTAATTTTGGCACACTCGCTTAGTGAAAACAATGATGTAACTAAATTACCTGACGGTATAGTGAAAGCTGTAGCTAAAGTAGCATAGGGTCTTGTCAGTTGATCACTATATTTATTCAGCCACTAGGTAGCTCATGACGATCAACACTAGGTAGGCTAAGCAAACATCCAAATCACTTGACTGCAAACATAGATATGCTCTATGTTTCTGTATTGAAACTCTCGCAAGCCATTGATGTCGATGGTATATCCTGGATGTGGCTCGTTCTAGTTCCTTGAAATGAGAAGCCGAGGACCAGCATAAGTGATATATCAAGCAAGAACGGAGATGGTAAGTTTCCGAACCACGTTAAAGCTGCCACAGCTGGAGAGGCGGTCCAAGTGAACGACCTCAGTCCGAAGTTCCATCAGATTGGACTTTTCCAAGAGTTCTATAGAAAAAGGCAGGAGCTCCTAACTTCTATCCTCCCGCCTTATCTTACCTCACTACGGGTTGCTCACCCTTTTTACCCTGCTCATACCTTACTGATTATTACACTTCTTCACTATTTCCAGTCCCCCTGCTTTATTCATTCCCCTAAAACGCACCGTTAATTCATCTGGCCCAATAAGCTCTTCCCGTTCATAACCAAACATATATGTTGGTCTTTGCTGATAGCCTATCGTTTCACAGCAAACCATTTTACTAACAATCATTTAGTCGGTGAAGATGTGTGGAGGCGCGTCCATTATGGGAGGGGAGAGAGAGAGAGAACAATCAGTCACTCCATCTCAGTCGTCCGCTAAACGCGCCAGGGTGTCTTCCGCCGCAGTCGAGCCCGTCTTTGGACGGCTCGAAGTCACCGCAGACATGAACTCTGAGGACATCATCCGGATCAGCAGTAAGCGTCTGGGAGATAACAGACCCGTCATCGACCACCTTTCGGACGATACATTTGCCATCCTTGGCCCCCGTGAGCAAGCCCACGTCATGCTCGACAAGATCCTCCGCCATAGCGATAAGCCTACATTCACATGCATCGCGAGACTCGTTCCCGACACGGAGAAGGCGGTAACACCCATCTCTACGGCGGGCGTGGCTCAGGGCGTGACACCTGGGGTCCTTCACCACGGCATCGGCGAAACCAAGGTTGTTCCCGCTCCCGATCTCGACGGCTCGGTGCTTTCCCGCCGCAGCCTTGATGCTGCGCTGGAAAAGTGGTCAACAGGGGGCAAACCCGACATCAAGCTAAAGTTTCTTGTCGATGAGATGGAACGCCTTGAGCCACAGGCCCGTTCCGTCGAGCTGCTCGTGATACAGCGACTCGCAGCTAAGAACCCAAGGATGACCGTTTTTGACTTCAACTCAATGTTCTCAACAGCGCAACGATACTGTTACAATCAGATAGAGAAGCAGGGGAAGACGCAGGTCGGCAAAGATACAATCTGCTTCAATCTTCTCGTACACTTCTGGTTGATGTCCATCGACCCAAGTCTGGGTCCCGGGGTTTCACTTAGGTTGGGCCCTGATAATATCACTTTCCCGTGGCACAAACTGAGGCCTAGCAATATGGCAGGTGGTCCTGATCCGTCATATGAGAACTTCCTCCAGGAGCGCAAGTAACAAAACACGCCCCAAAGAGCATATTCTTGTTTATTTAAGGCGCTCATAGCACCTAGGTAGGGCCTCATCGCCATCTTTACTCGAGAGCGACAACATCCTGAACGCGACGGATACACGATACGACACGCAAATTAGCAGCTCTTGGGACGACCAGGCTGGCGGTTTCCATGGCATGGGCATTGCACAATACCAAGGCGCACAGTCAAAATCTCAATAAAAGTTGATCGTATAGACCATCAAATCATCCTGCCCTGTCTCCCGTCTCCCGATCGTTTCCTTTGTGATGACTTACCTTTGTCCTGTGAACCAACAGCATTTCACATCACCTCTATGCACACACGCACATCATTGCAAGTTTGCACGGGTTCTGAAACCAAGGGCAGTTCGTAAAAGGTGTATATGCTTGTATGAACGAGGACAACAGGCTAAATTGTCGCCCCCCCCTTCTTTTTTATTTTTCCCTTGGCCGCCCCAAAACGCCAGAGCAAATGAAAAGACGTTAAGAACAAAAAAAAAAAAAAAAACGTTGAAGCAGCCCGCCCAGTCAGGCGCATGATGATAAAAGCCACGGCATCTCTGAATGCGTGTGTACCTCTCTCTCTAGTACTTCTTCTCTTTGATATCATGTACTAACCCCCTTTCACCTCCTACTCATTACCATCCATACCCCCGCCTCTCTCATCGTCTTTTACTGCTCCATAGCCTCGTCGTCACCGGCGGCGGAAGCAGCAGCAGCACTATCGTCACCCCACAGGCCGTCAAGCTTGAACTCCTGGGCCCACTCCGTGACGATGGTCTTCTGGTCCGCCGCGCCGACATCGTCGCTGACGGGCGCCGCAGCGGCAGCGCCATCGCCCTGCACGGCCAGGACGGGGGCCTCAACCCAGCCCTGGATGCGGCCGTCGCGCCAGTCGGTAACGACGGTCATGGCGGCGGCGTTGATGTTGGGGATGCCGCCACGGCCGAGGCGGCCGCGCTTCCGCGCGACCTGGACGAGGAAGTCGGTCGTGATGTCGCCATCGGCGCGGCTCGGCAGTAGCGGGGGCAGGTCGTAAACGTCCGTCAGCTTCTGCAGCAGATCAGGGGTGGCAGACAGCCGGCGCAGGAGAAGAGTGACGGCGGGGATGGGGTCCTCGATGTTCTTAGGGGGCACAGCGTTGAGCAGCACGAGGTGGGCGTGGGCGTCGGTCGCGTTCTTGAGCGACACCAGGCCGGAGGTCGCGCTGTTGTTGGCCGAGGGGAAGACGATACCCGGGGAGTCGAGGAGGGTGAGCTTGCTGTCGATCTTGACGGCGCGGATGCTCGTCGTAACGCCAGCCTCGGCGCCCGCGGGGCACGCCTTGGAAGCGCCGCGGCCGCCGCTGAGGCGGCCGAGGAGGGCGTTGATGACGGAGGACTTTCCGACGTTGGGATAGCCGATGACGCCGACTGAGACGGCGCGCTTGAGCTGGCGGCTAGCGGCGTAGGACTTGAGGGCGCGGAACAGGTCGGCCGACGTCTTCTGCACCGTCAGCTCCTTGTGGTTGAAGGTCTGGGCGTTGGGGGCCGCGTTGGAGGCGCGCAGGGGCAGGGTCGGGAAGTAGCGGCGCAGGTGGACGAGCCAGTCTTTGAGGACCTTGGGGGGCACGAGGTCGATCTTGTTGACGACGAGGATGAGGCGCTTGCCACCGTTGGCGGCCGCCATGACGCTACGTTCGACGTCGCGGGAGCGGGTGGACTCGGGATCGCGGGCGTCGAGGACGTAAAGGATGACGTCGGCCTGCTCGACGACGTTCTTGAAGACCTTGTCGAACGCCTTGCGGGAGGTGGCGTTACCGACGGCGATTTCGGGCGCGGCGTCCGAGTCGTCCGAGTCGTCGTCCATCTCGTCGTCATCGCCGCCGTCGCGGAGGTCCTTCTCGTAGCTCTCAGCAGCGGCCCTCGCACTCGCCAGCAGGGCAGCCATGGGGTTCGACTCGTCGACGTCGTCGTCGTCAAACATCATGTCGTCGTCCTCAACATCGGCCATGACGTCCTGGCCCGTCGACGTAGCCTCGGTGACACCGCCCGTCTTGGCAGCCTTTGCCATCTCGCGGCGCTTCTGCGCCTCCTCCTGCTTCCGCAGCTTCTTCTCCTCAATCTCCTCAAGGATCTTTTCCTTGTAGGGGAACAGATTCGGGATGCCGGGATCCTTCTTGAGCTTGGACCGCCATTCCGGGTTCTGCTTGGCGAGTTTTCTCTGTTTCCTCTGCTTGGCCGCCGACGCCTTTTCGATCTTGTGGCGGAGGCGCACGGGGGTCCTCTTGGACTTTGGCTCTGCGATGCTGTCAGTTAATACGGGACAGTCAACCTCCTGCGGAGTACGACGTACTCTTGGGTTTGTTGATTGAGCCAGCCATCTTGGAAGTTGACCCGGGCGACTTGGGGAGCACTTTTTCTTATTACTTGGAGGGATGCTTCCTGCTAACCTCGACTGCCGTAAATTTTCCTGCGCCTCGGTCTTGCAGTGCAACTTTCAAAAATTTAGTGGGAGGGCGGGTTCTGCCGCCCCACACCGCTCGATATCATTATCAGACCCCACTACCAACGCTCACCGCCCGAATCTAAGCCCGTTGCGGCAGCCCCGCCATCAACCGAAGATAGCCCCTCCATGGTGAGAGCGAGAGCCGCTGGAGCCAGTGGGCCAGAGACGCAGCATAACGAGGAACCTGTCCTGGAAAAAGAGCCTCTGATGGTGTTGGGTCCCCGGGTTCGCCATGGCGGCGGCGGATTACCAAGGTCGTCGTTGCCGACTCAGCGATCACCCAAGAGTCATCAGTCGCCTCACAGCCTCAACTTCAGCTTCGAGTCATGCTTTCTCATCCGCACAAAGGATCCGATACAATTAGAGGCACTTGAAGACAGTTTTCAGTAGGAAACGCATCCCGGAGATATACCCCGGCGCCTAATCAATCGTCTTTACCTAAGCCAACCTGATCACAACTCTCGCCAGGTAATATCGTGTTTTCACCTCCCCCAAAAGGGAGACAACTGCTAAAACCTCCGCCGTCAGTCACCCACACTTCAACCATGTCGTACGCAGCCCCCCCACAACGCATCACCTTCGATGGCTTCCTCTTTGACATGGACGGCACCATCATCGACTCAACAGAGGCCGTCGAGAAGCACTGGCACACGTATGTCCACCGATCCAAACCTCACTACCAAGGTCTCACGGTCGACGGCGTCCCTTGCATCAGGACACCCCCCCCCCCCCCCCCCCCGCCCGTCTCCTAACCCATCCCCACTCACTAACACCGCTCTCCCTTGCAGAGTCGGCAACGAAATAGGGGTTGCGCCTGAGGTGATCCTCGCAACATCCCACGGCCGCCGGAGCATCGACATCTTGAAGATTCTGGCCCCTGAGAAGGCGAACTGGGAGTGTGAGTTGCGCTCGGATCTCTTGTCGTTCGTCCCCTTGCTTCCCTCTTCACTCACCGGCCGGTCGCTACCGTTTCTCATCGCTTGACACTGTTTCTCACTCGACAACCCCCCATAATACAAGCAAGGGGTTCAAGGGGGACGGAAGTTGGCTGACGTGCTTGCTGCAGATACTCGCGAGATGGAGGGCCGCCTGCCGAAACTCTACGGAAAGGACGCGATCGAGATCCCGGGAGCAAGGGCGCTGCTGGACGCTCTGATCAAGGAGGACGCGCCCTGGGCCATTGTCACCTCCGGAACCGAGCCTCTCGTCGGCGGATGGCTCGGCGTCCTCAAGTTGCCCCAGCCCGAGCATCTCGTCACGGCCGAGTCTGTGGAGAACGGCAAGCCGGACCCGACCTGCTACCTCATCGGCCGTGAGAAGCTGGGCCTACAGGATGCGTCGAAGCAGATCCTCGTGCTCGAGGACAGCCCGGCTGGAATCAAAGCAGGCAAGGCAGCCGGATGCAAGGTGCTGGGCCTCGTCACAAGCCACACCGTTGAGCAGGTTGCGAGCGCCGAGCCAGACTGGATCGTCAGAGACCTCGACTCCGTGAGGGTCGTCGAAAAAAGGGATGGTGTCGTCACTTTGGAGGTTTCCAACGCCCTCGTACCGGGTCTCAAGGCGTGAGGAATGGAGGCTCCTCTAGGTAAATCGATAGACAGAATTAGACTTTGTGTGCCTGGACCCCATTCTCACAGAGCCGTGGTCCGCCGTTCCCTTGGGGCAAAAGAAGGGAGAAGGTGAGGCCAACTCCGTGACAAACGATCGGCTAGTGCGTCTCGAGGATGACATTGACTAGATTCTGGCTTGGCTTGTCGAGAGAAGTCTGGATTGGAAAGGACAGGAGACAGCCTCGACGGGCGTACGCCTACGGTGAGAGATCCCAACCACAAGCAGACTCATCGGCTGCGGTGTCTGCTTCCACCCGTCGCGGCAGTCTAACAACAAAACGCCATTGATGTCTGCGAGAGGTGAGTCGCGTAGGCCCAAGACCTTGTCTCTGACCCAGAGACAAGATACAGTGGATGTCGTGTTCGGGACATGTGCGACCTCAGGATCCAAGAATACCACCCCCCCTTTTCCCCCCTTTCGGCCGAGCCAGGTGAGCCTCAATACACTCAAGTGTAGTCTCGCCGACGGCTCGGATTGCCAAATTCCCACGGATTTGCACAGCACGCTGTATCGTCGGTTTGATCAGCTCAGCGCGAAGCAGACAGAGCGGGAGCGTATCGAACTCACGCCGGCGGCCTTGCTTTTCTTTTCTTTCGCCGACATTGGGCAAAAGCCCACGACCTCAAGGTTGACTCGGGAAAAGCAACGTCCAAAGGGTCTCAGTCCGGCGAACGCACTACTTTCGCATGGCCCAAAAAGCAAACAGGAACGACGGCACTCGTTTCACGAAAGCGTCGTGCAGGGAAGTCTGACGACTTGTCGAACATTCCCAGTTGCCTCTTGTCTAGCCTATGCGGAACCTGAGCGGTCCCGAGGCCCTGGTTGTGGCGCACCTTTGCATACCTTTCGATGACAAGGCCACTATTGGCGGCATACTACGGATACCAACCATGTATGTAGACCAGATGAGACGAAAAGTGAACGGTTCGTAGGAGTCCATGTGAGCCGGAGGTGCAAGGTCCCGGACACACAAGAATGCTCTGTCAGCTCCGGGCTTCGTGCTGACAGGTCGGCTGCCTGCAGGTCGTAATCACCCAGGCACAGCCACATCTTTTGAGAGAAGGTACAAGTCGAATCAGGAAACAGCATCTTGCAGCAACTTCGGAGATCTTCATGCCTTAGCGTTTGGAGCGTCGCTCGAGCCGGCGACGAGTGTAACGGGGCGAGCGGTACGGTGCCGGCTTGGCCCTATCCCCCCCCCCCAGACGATGATGTTTGGCGAGGGTTGGAGCAGCGAAAGTCCTCTTCGGCCGCCCACCTTCCACGCCAGTTCTGGCTGGCGAGCGGGCAAACGAGGCTGCCGGTGCTTGGTGGCTGCAAGCGTATTCAGAGGCGGATAACCCGCGGACGAAGCCGAGACAGCGACACGACAAGGTGTTCGCCGTATAAGTGTTGGCGTTGAGGCAAGGCCCAGGAGGAGGAGTTTGCTAGTTCACTGCTTCCCAAGTGCCAGCAGGCGCCCGAAGACGCCATTCCCACACGTGCGACGGCATGCATCAACTTTCGTGTGGACAGATGCAGTGAATCAAGGGACTAGGCCAACACAGGTTTCGCCCACGAGAGTGTCGTTTTTTGGGGAGAGCCACGCGAAGGGACTGCTCCGGCGAGTCTTGATGCCCGGCTGAACCTCAAGCCCTGGTCACAGTCATTGCATGCTGCAGGCCTAGACTGACTATTACTTCCAACCATAGGCGGCCACCGAGGCAGCGTATTTCCACAGCACTCACTGAAAATGGCGAAAGCAACCCCAGTCTCTTCCGCTGACAGTGATTTTGTCATCTCGACTACCATGAGGAGGATATTGGAATATTGAGTGGTGGCGCACCCCATCTTTAATGAGGAATCAGGGCGACGAGTCCTCAAAAGTGACGGACCGCTCTCGCCGGTGCCTTCGGATTCGATTAGTGCAAAGCCATGATTGGCCGGGTTTCCAGAGCCAGGCTACTGGGCTGAACGGGAAAGCCGTACGCGCCAGTCGTCAACGCGAACGAACCCATCGTATGCAGGAGATACGCACGCCTCGAGGGATCAAGCTCGTCACCGGGACGCGGCTTCCGGCTGCATCCACATCTTTGCGGTTCCCTTCGGCGGACAGACGTGTTCTGACTCGAGTCGACCCTGCCGTGAGGCTGTGTCGTGGTTTAGCGAGCGAGAATGAAATTGTGCCGTCGCAGAGATGGAGGGGGGAGGTTCAGGTCGGTGTTGGGGTGGGTGGATGTGGAAACTGACAGGCGAAGCAGCCCGGCCCGCATGCAAGTGTTGCTGTTGCGACACGCGTGTGCTTCTTACCAGGTTCCTCGGCAACTTTTTCTTTCTTCTTTCTTTCTTTCTTTCTCTCTTTCATTTCTTTTGCCTACGGCCGTGACGAGGGACCCTGATTTAGTTTGATGAGAAAAGGCAGGGGAGAAGCAGCGGCTAGTGCGCATGGGGAAGACAGCAAAGGAACAAGATAAAACATAGATAAAAGAGACGGGAAAACCCCGCCCCTCGCCGGATAATGCAGGGGCAGGCCGGTATCCCCATTCATCTCATCAGTCGTCACGGCCGGCATCGCACGTGGCTGCCAGGACCCGACGTTGACCACCCCAAAGTCGTCCAATACAGTACTACGTTGTTTATCATGCAGATAGTATCTACTGGGGTACATGATGCGACGAAGGGACCGAGCCACGCTGTGCCTCGTAAATCGTCATGGACCTCGACAAACCGAGCAACCGCGGCATTCGAGTGTCGGGTTTTGTGGTTCTTGTGACTGCAGGGGAGAGTCTAAGACATGGTTACGTTACGGCCTTCGGGTCAAGCTCCCCCTACAACGACTGAGCCCCTTTTCTGCGCATATATCCGTACTCGCAAAAACTTCATCTCCCATGTGCAGATTATGCCCAGGCGCACGGTCATGACTCCTCGAGTCCTACGTAGTAAGCAAAGCAAAGCAAAGCGAAGCCTCGTGGCCGTTATCCCCATGCGCCTCGTCAGTCGTCTTGAAAGGGAAAAAAAAAAAAAAAAAGCGAATACACGCGAAAGATCAATGGGCGGGGTGTCGTTGGCGTTGCGCCGCCCCCCTCATTCGGCAACGCGCTGCTCATTGCTTATGGCGTGCGTACGGCAGATGTTCCCGGCCGGACATGGTCCATTTGACGAACAGAACTGGGTGAGGGAAGGCATCCCGATTCTCTGGATGAAGGCCAGGCACTAAAATAGAAATGGTTACACTCGGAGGTCTCTCAGGTAGCCCACATAGGACAAGGTCTTGCAGAATAGGTATCATCTCCGGAGGCGGGCTCTTCGAATGGCTAGAGTGGAACACCGGGTAGATGTCTGATAAGCAGATGAAGACGACATCGACATCTGTGGTGTTGGGGCGCAGCAAGATCTGGGTCGGTACTGCAGGGCTAGCAGGGACCGATCGCAACGTAGCCGGCAAATAAGTATCCGTACCTGTACAGTATCCGTACACAGCACAAGCTGCCGCACAACGGACAACTGAGTCACCGAAATGGAGGTTGTGCTACGCTCGCTGGCTCGTATATCATGCGATGCACCCGAAGCTGGTCAAATACGTCGACGGATTGCACTGACCATGCTGCTGCTGCTGTAGTAACCTCTCGAACCAAGTCTTGGTCACAATACGAAATGAGCCCATTATACGGATATCAATGTTCATGTTAGCGGTGGCAGATAGCCCAGTCAATGACGTTGAGTATGCCGGGGGAGGGGGAGGGGGCCAAGACAAGTCTAGTTGTATTGGGCTTTTCTAGCTTTCCTGACGGTTGAAATTATCGGCAGCGCTTGAGCCAGTCTGGCGCCGTTGGCTCATCGCTGCTAGTGGCATGGTGCTGGGTGTCTAGGTAGCTACCTACCTATGCTACCTACCTACAGTGGGGTAGCAAAAGTGTAGCTCAATCCCCACCTCGCGACGCGATTTTGCACACGCGTCAACACCTACTACTCTTCAATATCCCTCGCCGACAAACAAAAATGGCAGATAAAACCACTAGAAAGGAGTTTTCACCTTATAAACGAATGAGGATTTGAAATGCCTAGGAATTAGGTATGCCTTATAAGCAGATTGCTAAGAAAGAGGGCTGTTTAAGGCACTCTATATATAAGATTGTTAAACAGTATAAAGTCTAGACCTCTGCTTAAAGTTAATATTAGTCTAGCCAGCCCCCTCTACTTATAAATAGGCATAAAAGGTATATCTTTTAAATCCTTAATTAAGACCTTTTCTTGTTTACTTAAGAGATTATTAAGCGTGCTTCTCTCCCTTATTTAAAGTAGATATTAGTATAGTACCTTAAGGATTAAGGTATCTAACACTATTAAGCCTTATAACAGCTAAAGCTCTCTACCTAGGTAGCTAGAAAACGTCTAGCCTTTATAAGAGTATATATAAGAAAGCCTCCTGCTTATTAGTAACATTAGATATTCTTTAATAAGGCCTTAATTACCTATAGTAATAAGGAAGAAGGTAAGTAGGTATTTTACTAAAAAGTATGCCTACTTTATACCCTTATATATTAATAATACTAACTACTTAGGACAAAAGACTTTAATAGGAGAATATTTACCTATAAGAGAAGCCTACTTACTATAGTTAGATGTTTTAGGAGGGCTTTTTAAGAAGAAATTAAACGTCTTTAACACTACTATCTAGAGACCCTAAATCTACCTAAGGAGGTGTTATAAGCTAGATTATTCTTACCTACCTATAAGAAATATTACTAATAATTACTAAGCTAAGAATAACATTTACTTAAGATAACGTATCTACTTATATAGCCTAAATAGTCTAAGAATAGCTTTATAAATAAGCTTATAAGAACAGGGTCACTTTAGTAGATTAGCCGCTATACTTACCTAATCTTAACCTAATTAAAAATATATAGAAAGTCCTTAAGTAACAGATTTACTAAAGATATCTAGAAATAGTATCCTTTCTATAATTAGCTACTGCCCTTAACGCCCTTATCTAGGCTGCTGTTAAAGTATAGGAGGAGTTAGAAGAAGAGATGTTATAGCACCTAGCTAAAAGTATAGATAGGCAACTTAGGGCTATTATTATTATATAAGGATAGTATATAAAATATTAAGTAAATAGATAAATAGAGCTGCCTTTTCTCTATATACTAATCTATATAATTTTACTTTTGTATATAAAACACTATTGTTTTATAAAGCTAAAGGAGTTAACTTTAGGGGGCTAGATCGGGCAATTCCGGGATTGAGCTACACTTTTGCTTACCCACTGTACCTACCTACCTATGTACTTAGGTACTTAGGTATTAGCACTGAGTGAGGTACGTATCCAAGGCGGCCCCCTCTCGAGGCCGCACAGGTACAGTCGGAAGTATCGGACAGGACGGGTTTGGGGTGCAAAGGGGTTCGTAGAGGCCTAGACTCATCCGTCAAGCACGACGGCCCAATACGCTCCGAGGAGAGCTTTCACAACGAGCAACCTCATACTGAGGGGGGACTAAAACTCCGCATGATGCCTTGGTAATGTCTCCCCTCCCTGGTCTCGGCAAGACCAATCGCATCTTGCGACGAGTATCCCCAACGACCAGCACCGCGTTGGCTCGACACCTACTGCTACGGACTGATCAGACAAGCTGGCCATGACCACTACTGCGTATCAAGTACTGCAACACCGACCAAGTGTTGTACCTATTGGATGGTCACGTCCACGGAACGGTGACGGTCCGGAACCCCACCCCCCAATAGGTACGTACGTACATCGGCCAAGCCCTCGTATCTTACATCACGAACGGGCATCGAGGACCAGCATCACGGAAGAACCCCGCCTGGTGACTTTCTACCGCTGAGGATGGTATGTGGCACTCGGCTGTTTGATTAGTCTCTTTCTGTAGATGTACAGCTCGTCCTGGTGCTGCAGTCAGACTGTGGTTTGGATGGTCGACACTCCGTGCTGATTCAATTTCAATTCGTCCATGACGCATGCTAGCTGTAACGTGCATCATGCATGTCCACGAATGGCTTTCCGATCTTTTCTGAAGCGCGAAATCATTTCCTTGCTTTAGTCCAGACCATGGGAATAATCGGTAGGTAGTGTATTTGAGCAAGGAGCGGATATCGCCGCCATCAAGAAGACCATGAGATCGGCAGCTTTTACGGATACATAGGTACCTGATTGACAACTGCTACTACTCCTTGCTCGGGCTTGCCAACCACTCGGGTGACAAAAAAAGATGGCCGCTTGCCATATGGTAGAAGTAAGTGCAACCAGCCGTCATTTTTGTCACCCGAGTGCCAATATGGCGACGCGACATGACGCGGCTGATGTTTTCCCCCGACTTGTTTGTTTCCACGTAAGGGGTCCAGTCCGTCCTGTCCTATAATGCACATCTTAAGAACATCCCACGAATGAGGCGTCTGGTATGGATCTAGGTCTGCACGCCTCGTTTGTCTTAGCAATGCCACCCTGTAATATGTCTAAACGAAAATCTTCGCCATAGAAATTGCCTGGGATGCTTGGTACCAACCGCTGCCTTGGACAGATACTTGGGAAACGCGATGTGACTCCATCACGCACAGCCTAGGCATCCCATTCCCAGCAGCTGGGTCTTAAGATCCATGTGCAGAATTGGGCTGTCTACATGATGAGAATTATGGCATCAGAGGTTGCCAATAGCATCACCATGGGTTTGTTTGCGTCACTGGCACACCTCTGGACGCTTGCTTACATTCGCCGATGCGCATAAACTAAAACCGGTCGTGGAGAGAAAGTCTCACGATCGAAAGCAACCCTAAAAGTCATCGACAGGGGAGGGTATCGTTGACGTTATTCTTGAAATTGCAAGCAAGACGAGGTGGCGGCGGCACGCTCCCGTGAAGTGTAAAGTAACTCCAAAACCACGCAAGTATCGTTGAATACGTTCTTGTAAGAGACCAGTGACGCTTGCATTTGCACTTTTCTGCAATGCAGCCTGCAAAGCTGGGATACAGCACCGCATAGCTTTCAATATCGGCCCTGCAAGGTTGTGCAAACCAGCAGAAGCAGACGCGCCAGAAATAGCAGTATACACGTCCATCTTTTGCTGTGGTTTTTTTTTGTGTAACCCTGTGGCGGTGACGGCTCAGGTCAAGGTCGGCCCACTGCCTTTAAGTAATCTGGAGAAAGGGTCGCAGTCGAGGGCGGGATGTGTCCCCGGCACCAGACCAGGAAGTCAACCGAACCATCATCTGTCAAGGGACCTTGATTCCTTCCATCAAAAGGAAACCGAGCTAGCTTCAGATACAGGCCATGGGGAAAATGTCGGGAGGAAACTTCCCGTAGCATAACGACGCTAGCCCTTGATGCGGAATGAAGGCCGTTTGTTTGCAATCCATGCTCTCTGGTATTCCTTGTTGGGGGTTTTAATGGCTCGCGAGCCTCGTTTGTGCTTAGGAGGCGTCCCTGTGTTCCCAAAGGTTGATTGCTCTTGGGGGCAGGCTCGGTGACAATTTCGCACCATGCCCGACGGCACATTGTGCTGCTGCATATGGGACTAGGGACCACATAATCCTTCAAGCTACTTACTACATTTCAGACAACCACAAGCATTGTCAGATAAAATCACAGTGTATCATCTTTGCTGACAAGCACCGTGACGACCTGTCATAGAGGGGTCAAACGTCTGCGGACCATTCGATTCGATGACGCGTGGCCGTCAACGTCGGATCTACCAGAGCCGTCCGCACATGGTCAGATATGGCAGCCATGGTTCATGAGACAGCGGTCGCGAGGACAAGCCTTGATCGTGCGTACACGTACTACGTATGCTGCCGTGGTGCGTTCTGTGCCGCGGGGGAAAAGGAAAGTATGTCGCTGCAGGTCTAGAGGGCGGGTACAACAGGCTCGAACAAGAACGCTGTAATAGTGGTAGTAGGTGACGGTGATGGAACTACTCAGTAAGATGGACCATCAGTTGCATCCTAGACGGGCCCATGCGGTCCATGTGGTAGGGTTGCCAGCTGTGAAGCATGCTGGCCTTCGGGGAGGGCGTTCGGATGGGCCCACCCACACGACTCCTCTTCCTGACGACGACAAGTGGTGGTAGACAGTGCGAGATGCGACCCAAGAGACGTTTCTGCAAGTTCGAACGAGCTGTAGCGGTTGCGACGGGCTTAGGAAGCTACCATTGGACCAGATCTCCTTTCTTGTGCAGCAGCAGCAACGGGAGCGGTGCAGCGTTGAGAGCGAGACGTCTCTCAAGAGCATGTCTCAGCTCGAACGGGCAAGGGCTTGCGCTTCGCCATTGTCAAGGTTTGACAACTTTGAGACCCAAAGCAGCGCCGAGTGAGACCGGTGAAAAGCAGGTGGTGGGCCATTCGGGGCTAGCCTGCGGGAGCAGCGGCTTGTACCTGGGGTTAAGGGAGCTGGTGTCTGCTCTGCACTGGGCGTCTTAGGGCCACTGGCTTAGACCGAATGAGGTATAGCCAACGTCAAGTCGGGGACTAGGCCAGCAGGCCCAGCTGAAATGTGGTGATGAAGTTGCCGTTTGGGTACTGATAGACCATGGCATCGCAGGTTGGGTTGGGTGATCTTTACCGACACGTCAGCGCCCGAACCAATCATCCACCATGGCTTCTTCGAGGCGGACGGTGCTACAGTAGTAGTAGCAGTAGTAGTAGTGCCTACCGCATAAGAACGTTGCATTTTGGGAGCAGCTGAGAAGGCAAGGTGCCCCCACCATCTCGTCAGTTGACGGTTGATCATGACGGACGAGGATTGCGATCGCGGCCCGAAGCCCGAGGAGAAGAAGGGGGAAAAGGGAAAGAGAAAAACAAAAAAACAAAGGGAAATAATCGACGCGTTTTCGGCGTCGTTGAGCTGCGTTAGCGCGGCGGGGGAGCCAGGGGCCGACAGCAAGGTGACAGGGATCGCTTGCACTCACGAATACCTAGCAAGGACCTGTTCCGTCAGCTTGACTGGGGGTGCAAAATGCGGAAAGGGCGGGAGTAGTGTATTGGCGGACGGTCTAGTCCTAATTCAGAGCCATCTCAGTTCTCTTTTCGTCCAGACCGGGCTTTGGAGCAGTGCAAGGCAATCAAATGCAATAGCCGATCTGGCTGGTCGCAATACTTGCTCCATTCGTCGCGTGGCAGTATGGCAGTCCTTTACAGCAAAGGCCGCGAGGGCAGACGGCGGAGGCGTGGCTCTCGTCTGGCATCCATTTGACGACCGCAAGGTGATTCGCAATCACGAGAGGTGCCCCGGGCTAGATGTGTATGCACAGCACTCGTGTTGGATTGGCGAGTGTAAGATAGGACGGCTGGCAGATTGGGATGAACGAGGGGGTCGTGGCCCGCCCAGCTGAAGTCGGACGGCCGTGTGTTTTGGCGTGTTCCGCCGTCATGGTTTTGCTTTGTTGGTGTCGTAACGCAGCCCGGGAAGGGAACGGCTGAGCGGAATCAGGTGGCAGCCACTCTGGTCAAGTGTCGCTTTGACGGGACTCTAAGGCCGTGCCATGCCTGGCGATCGATAACAGACCGCCCAACATCTGCCATCCCACCGACGGCTCATGTCACCACCACCCAAGACCCTCAACACAGGCCGATGGGGATTGGCAGCGTTCCGAGACAAAGAGCGACAGAGTCGTCCACTCAGAGGCAGGAGGAAGCGTAGGTCGTGGGGAAGCCAAGCATGGAGCTGGATGCTGTCCCAGCCGCGATATGCAAAGAAGAAGAAAGTCGCCGATCCGGATGGACATGGCGACAGCAAGGATGTTGTGGTGAGGCTGCTCGTCGCCTCGGGCGAGCAGCTAAGGAAGATGGACAGCGGTGGTTGTTTGTCCGGACCCGGATCCCGACGGAAGCAATGCCTGAGAGAGTAGCCGTATTCTGTACGAAATGTGTGTACTGGCTGATGTTCAAAGGCCAATGTCGCCGTCTTGGGGTGGGGGGTTCATCTCGCAGAGATGACGATGGCGGTGACGTGACAGGCCCAAGCACATCATGGCGGATGATCACGCCCTGGGAGAGGCAAAGCTGGAGAAAACTACAAGCCACCTATCGACAAGGCACGGGGTAACGAACGAATGGCGCAGGGCGAGTATCGAGTGCAGTGAACAACTAGGTGCAGTCCGAGGGGGTGGGATTGTGGAGGCCTGATAGGATGGAGAGAAGAAGGGAAGACAAGATGTTGGTTATTCTGCCCATAACTGTACACGTACACAGTACATCCGCGATGTAGCTGTTCCCGTCCCTGTCCCCGTCCCGTTCGTATCGACTCCGTCTCAGATTGAGTTGCTCATTCCAGAGACCAATTCATGTTGTGTGTGTGTGAGCCGGCGATGCGAGCAGAAAATCCCCTCCCCCTCCGTTTTCTTCACAGGAAAAAAAAAAAAAAAAGACGAGTATTGATAAGGCAGCCTGCCGCACTTTCTTCGGTGGGTCGTAACTGCTTTGCGGACGGCAACGACTGCCTGCGACAGGGATTTAACCTTGCAGTCAACAAACGGGCCCCCATGCTGATTTCGATATGCGGTATTCGTACTGTGCAAGACGTCGACAAGTGCAAGAGGACAGAGCGTTTAGCATCCCCCTCTGTACGAGGATTCAAATATGATGTCAAGCCCCGTGGGTTCGCGTCGCAATAGCGTGGCAAGGGAGATGAGCCGAAGAATGAGGCAGTTGATGGTCTCGTCCACTATCATTCTCGATGGACACCTTTGTTCCCTGGTGTACCATACCTACTTACTTGAGGGTATCCCTAAGGATCAGTGATGCCCTCGCCGGCAACGGAGTCCAAGGACGTCGTGTTGTGCCTGAGCACAGGCCCGCCTGCAGGGAAGCGTCGGCCGTGTTCGCACTGTCCTTGTACCGTCGAGTCCGTGCAAGCAGTACAGTCGGGTCCTTCCAAAAAGTGATCCGTGTGGCTGCAGGAGTATCACACACGGTATGACCTTCCGGTAGGTGGGGTCGGGGCGCAGGGACAGGCACGGAAAGAGACAGTGGAGGGTCCTTCCTGCCTTCGGGGTCGAAGGGGGATGGAAGCTCGCACCGCAAGTGGGGTTTCTCTCCCCCACATGACCTACATCGTAGGTACCTTCCTGGCATCGAGTTGAGCAGCTGCGGTAAGGTGCCTATCCAGGTAGGTAGATGCATAGTACGATTAGTAGTGTATACCTAGTATAGGATGCTGCGTAAGGTACTTGTAAGCGTACATACTACGGTGCAGTGCATGTACCTTCTCTGCAAGTACTGTACACTAGGGATGCCTCTCCCGGTCGCTTTCTCATCCCGACCAACACGTGTACCGCACAGTAAGGGAAAGGAACAACACCTTGGTTTTCTCCCTGTGCCTGAGGCTAGTGACACGGGCCATCGCGACACGGATCAGTGCCGCGGCATCTTATCATGCCGACCTACATAAACTACTACCTACATCGTGGGTAGGTAGATACACCACCTCCCTTGTCCTGCTTAGGTAGGTACCTTGAGTACATAGTAGTGACATACATAGTATATACCTACCTCCTCGCATCGTCCACTCCATCCACCTGCCGATGACATTCACGGGGTCGAGAGCCTTGGCCCGACTGCTTGCTGGCTGGCTGGTTACCTCGAGACGGGAAAGAAAACAAGAACAACGGAACGGTTGGGGAGGGAAATTGGGGCGTAAAGTCGATCTTCCCTACCTACCTACTATATTGCAAACTATGTGAATCATTGCAAAGAGCCTTGGGGGCTCTCATCTTACAAAGCGTCTGTCTAGTGAGCACTAAACAAGAGCCGGAGCACTTGTCAACTCGCCCCGGCAAACTACCCATCTTAGCTTAACTACCTAAGTACCTAGCCTGACCGACGACCGCCTGTCGTCGCCTGCCCCCGCGCAAGTGCTACGCGGCAAACTCGACACGCCAACCCGGCATATCCATCCCATACTACGGATACTAGACTCCATGTGCGCATCAAGGCTAACCTTTATCCCGCGCCCCCGTCTTCCTGCAGCGCCTTCGCTGGTCCGATCTTGTCGTATTCCCTCGCCCTCCGCCCGCCGCAAAACAACAGGCCGAGATGCGCCCACTCGTGCGTGTGTGTGTGTGCTGTGCTGCACCGCGCACTCACCGAAGCAACACAGACTTTTCAGCTGGTCTTTGCCTGCTCGATCCAGATGCTGCCGTCGTTGGGATCGCCACCACCGTTCTTTTGGCTTGACTACGCCCCAACCTATCCCAGCTCAGCCGGCCCGTTTGGTCTGCTTCTGTTTTATTGTTCAGTATACCTAGGTACTCGGTACGGATACGTAGACCATCTCTTGCCGTGTTTCCTCGTTGCTCCCAGTGTTGAGTCCACTCTAGCCAAGGACCCGTCATGTCGTGTCCCTTGCGGCCATACTCGCCGACTGCCTCGCCCCATTTCAAGTCCAAGGGTCAACCAGGCACTATTACCAGAAGCATCAGAGGGCACTCGGTTTTCTCGCCCTGCCCAACCGCCCGTCAGTTTATGCATTGCCCTGCTCATCATCTTGCCCGCAGAGGTCGGTTCTGCTCCCCTTGAACCTTGGACTGACTGGCGGCGCATTGACTTGTCATTCTGCAATGTCTCGCTCTCGTCCCTTTCTCTGACCGTTCGTCACCGCCCTGTCATCGTGTCTGTCTGTCTGTCTGTCTGTCTGTCTGTCCGTCTGTCACGGGCGGTACCTTGCCTTAATGGCCCCTGGTGTCTCCCGTCACACATCACCGCAAGACCGGCCTCGTCCACCCACCAGCGCGGCGCTTGCCGGTCTACCTTCAGCCCAGAGCAGGGGCCTTTGGGTCTTGTGGTGTGGCACCAGCCGACATGGGGAGCGGAGCGCCGGTCGTCCAAACCCAGGGACGCAAAGACGCTTCATGGACCAGGGGCTGGGACGAACCCCGGTGGCCGGGAGCCAGGGTTAAGAATCAGAGGGGGTGTGTGGGACGAGATGGGATGGGCTGTGAATGGGCAAGTGGATGTCCGTGTGGATGTGGAGGGTTCACTTTCAATTCAGGTGGGTGCAACCTTCCTCGCCTTTCAACCTACCCCTACTGAGATACACAGTACCTCGGTGTAGACAGCTCATTGCATACCTAGATCGCTCAAGGTCCTCTTTTTTTCGAGTTCTCTGTCGTCCCCCCTTTCCTGCTGACATGGGCACACACACACACACACACACACACACATATGCAGACGGCACGCACACTTTCCACCCACCGAATCTCCTCATACAGATACGCTTTACAGTAAGTAAGTACATACGCATACACACACCCTCGCTCTCACACAGCCTGCTTCGCCCTCCATCCACCGCACGTCGTCTTTCCCCTCCATCCTCATCTCATCTTCTGGGATTGCCTGCATCACGTTGTACAGTTTACTCTGCACTGGGCAGTCTGCACACGTCTTCTGCACAGCTCCGCTACTCAGACCATGTCATATCCTGCCATGCCTCCACTGCTTTGCTTACCTTGCCTTACGAATACATAGTACCATACTGTATGTAGCTTTGCTGCCCTGACTGTCCTGCCCTGGTCCTTAGAGCCCCTCTGCTGGGGGCTTTCCCCTTTCCCTTCCCTCCCAGAGCTCGAAAGTCAAGAGTGGTGACCCCCTTGCTCCCTTGGTCTCCCGATACCTCCACCCATATGATCTCCTCGCTGCTAGGGGGTACCCGGTGGATAACGAGAGAGAGAGAGAGAGAGAGAGAGAGAGGCACCCCCTTCTTGCCCACCCATGCCCTGCTGCCACCCCGGCGCCTACCTGCCGCGCGACTTACACCCACGTCGGCTTGAGCGCGCACACACACACACACACACACAAGCTCAGTGCTCTGTGATGATGGGCCAACGAGACAAATGGATACATCTTCCGCCTCTCACCCCTCCCCCTCCCGACACCACTTTCTCTCACTCCTTCTTGTCATTGTTTTCTGTGCCCTTTCCCTCTCGTCAAGCCTAGTCTGTGCTCCTTCAGGCCCTTGCCTAGACTGATCGAACATCTCGCCCTCAGGCCTTGGGAGGACTTTGGCAGACCTTGCTGTCTCACCTCGTTGCGGCCCTGCCCCGTTGGATCTTAAAGCGGACAAGCTCCCCTCGATTTGCTGTTCCGAATCCCGCGCCTCTCATACTCACGTTCTCTCTTCACACCTCTCTTAATAATAGGCTTTCAGCCTTCTAACCTCAAGTCATTCTTTCACCTCCTGTCCATGAATTGAGCCTGCCTCCATCGTTATCACAGGAAACATTATATGCATGCCTACACTCACCACAACGCTCGACACACTCGCGCTACCACATTCGTTCACATCGCCATCCAACCACGGATTGAGCCCCCGGTGACATTGACTGGTCAATAATCGAAGCTCCAGCAGCTTTGCCATATCGACAACGATGGCGTACTACCAAGACTACCAGTCAACATACGACTATGCTGCCTTCAGCACCCCGTTTCCCGGGAACTTGTACCAAAATGAGTACAACCTGGAGTTTTACCGACAGCAAGCTGCCATGATGAACCGAGGCATATTCCCGGGCGTTGGCGGAAAGGCTACCGAGTCTAAGCCGAGACTTGCCAAGGACGAGGTCGACAAGCTCGAGAGGGAATTCCAGAGGAATAACAAGCCCAACAGCAGTCTGAAGAAGCAGCTTGCCGAGGAAATGCGAGTGGACATCGCAAGAATTAACGTACTTATATACTCCCTCTGTTCCGTCTCGCGACATACACTGACCCGTTCTAGAATTGGTTCCAAAACCGTCGAGCAAAGGCGAAACAGGAGAAGAGGGCACAGGAGAACGAGGCTCGCCGCAAGTCGGAGCAGACTGCCGAGGAACCCAGCAACTCCGAGACTATCAGGGAGTCTTTCCAAGACCACGACGACGACCTTCGCCCGTCCACCGCCCCCTTCCCGCCCGTCAAGTCACAGCCGGATTCGGCCTCTGCCCGCGAAAGCTCGCCATTCGAAGGGACCGAGACCACGGAGCAATCTGTAGAACAACCTCTGGCTGTTGCCGAAGAGACGGAGTCGGAATACGCTTCGCCCGAATCTTCCAACTCCTTCTTGCACCAAGAGCTCAACATTAGTTACACCTTGGCCTCTGATCCATTCTTCTCGGACCAGTCCTCGTGTGACTTCACTTCGTCCATGCCTTTGGAGGCCAACAACCAGACCCCTGGTCACCTGACTCTTTCGATACCCAACCAGTACATGCCGCACCTTTCCGAGTCAGCGAGCGCTTCATCCTTCTCGTCATACCATCACCTGTCCAGTGCAAGCGACTTTGGAGATTCGCTGGCTCCTATGCCGTCACATGGTCTGTCCAGCAACTTGACTGAGCCGATCCCCATCAACGTGAAGCGGGAGCAAATGCATGCCGACGCCATTGACAAGTTTGACCAATTCTCGCCTGCGTCAATGTCTCATTCACCACCCGACATCTCTACCTCCGACTTCCGTTTCAAGTCGCCGTCGACCATCGACATCGCTAGCAGGAGAAACTCCAAACGGCCCGCTCAGCTTGTCAGCTGCGTGAGGAGCCAGTCGTACAACTACTCGGGCCCGAAGACGGGCATTGAGATGCCCAGGAGGATGGAGGCACCGAGTCCAATGCGTCGGGTGGCATCTGCGACAGGCAACTTCCCCAGAGGAATTCAAAAGATGGCTAGCTCGGGCCCAAGATCGCCCCTATACTTTGACCGCAACCAGGAGAACCTTCTTCTCCAGATGGCCTCAAGGTCCCCGGTATCCCGAAGCCCTGGAGCGCCACCCACGCCCAACACGCCCCTTGTTACTGGCCATCAGACCCTGCGTGAGACGACTGTATCGTCCATGTCCTCGGCCGATGACGAAAAGAGCTACAACCTTCAAAACACCCTGACAGTACCACAGTACAGCATGGACCCGACCATGAGGACGCCGCCAGACACCCCCGGGATGCTGACGACGATGCCAAACTCAATATTCCCGACTTTCGACTTCAACGTGCCCGATGACCCTCTTCCTACGCCCGGCTTCGGTGGCTTTGAGCAGGAGTTTTCCACCATGTCTACGAGCATCCCGAGCTATGTCGCGCACGGTTGCGCAAGCCAGCCGGTGACACCTTCGTACCCTCCCAGCAACATGGGGCCGGCATTCTACTCGCCCTATAGCGGCAACACCGAGTACAACTGGTCGGATGCCCCGGCCGTCTCGGTCAAGCTGTCGCCCGACCAGTCACGGTCAAGACAGTTCCAATTCACCAACATGACTGCGCAAGACTTCCATGGAGAATGAGCCACTGCTTGTCTTGGGGGGTGACTTGATGGAGGTCTTGCCTTCGCATCTGCGTGGGTGAGAGTACTTGGGGCACACGAGTCTTGACGCGACAGCCACGCTCTGGGGCTTTGTTTTCCGCACCATCGCCCATGGGGCTTTGTACAACAACGACGACAAAAGGTTTCAGGCGCGCAATTTTTTTATATCACTTTGTACCTACAGCGACAGCAAAAATCATTGGCGATCGGCGCGTTACCGGGCTTCTCGGAGATTCTTGCTTTTACTTTACTGCTTTGTTAGGCAACGATTTCCCTTTTTCCATGATACCTACTGCATACACATCCAAGAAAACATTCTCTTAACCTAATGTAATGATATACATACGGCTTATGTCCTGCTGGCGGCGGCGCTGTTTGTGGCCGAAGAAAGAAGCAAGAGGGAATGGAGGGCGCCGGGGGGGGGGGGGGGGGGGGTGCGTAAGGACCTGGATACCCTAACGGAAGGAACTGAACAGTCTAGGAATGGGGGGGGTTCACGGGGTTCAGTCAAGGCCGGCCATTGAGTCATGGGTGGGAAAGAGGAGGAGATTGGGGCGTTGCGAATACAAGTTGGCATACAACGGATGACTGGATCCCGAGGTGCGGGGATGGCTGGTATGGCGTTAATCTTGCTACGGTCTTGGGATGCACCAGGGGGGGGGGATAGGAGGTCAAAATAAAAAGAGAAATACAGTACAACAATTCGCCCCGGTGTTTCCAACCCATCAAAAGCCAGTGACATGAGTTGGGGGACTTGGATCACAGTTCCGGGAGTCTCAGTGGTGTCTTGCTAGCTGAAGGATACCCTTGCGTAACATACCGGCCGGCGAGTCCCCGGCAGCCGAACTCCGGTCCGTTTCTCTTGGCCCTTCTGGAATGTCTCATCTTCTTAACATGTCAATGAAGCCCTGCCGCAAGCTCGTGGTTAGTAAAAGCAAGCATCTTTGTGTGGCCGACGCGCCTTCAAATTTCCGTCCCAAAATGCTGTCATTTCTCATCCGGGTGCCCGCCGACGCATATTTCTCGTAGCCCCCCCCCCCCCTCCTCGCCATGTGCTTCTGTGTATGAGGAGATGAGGTGATGCGAAGCGGTGGAGAAGGGTGTGAGGTTGCAGCAGAGTTCGGGTTGAAGAACGCCAGCGGCATGCAGCCCCCCCGCTCTGTGGAATTCGATTCGTCCGATCCGTCTTTGGTCACGAGTCGTCGCAGGTGGGTTTTCTAGACTGGAATGGGTCGTGTGGGGAAACAAGAGAAGCAGCAGGCACGCACCAAGCAATTGGGTCGGCGCTTGCTGTATGCATGTACCTATGGCAGGTAGGCTTTCTGCAACGACATTCCTCAAAAGAGAAAGAGAGAGAGAGACACACACACACACGGCATTTTGTTTCCATCCCGCATTCCTACCTCCCACCTTTGTGTTATAAACAAGCCCACTGATTGCATTGACTCCATGACGGAGGAATGTGGGCAAGGCTTTCCTAATCCCCATTTACCTACGGAGTACCTAGTTCCGCCTTATTTCGTGCTTGACTAAAAATTTGTTTGCGGTCATTGTCCGGTATGCACTGGCACGAGATTTTGTCCGGTTTATAACCGCTGACCACGTTGCCGAGGCCCCCTTAACTTAGCTTCCCCGAATACCACGCTGCCCAAGAGCCACACAACTTAGCAGCATTCTCCGGCCGGCAAGCGTGCGACGGTCGAGAACGGACCTTCCTCCCCACTCGGGAAGTCCTGCTACCTACCTTTTTTGTTTTTTTTTGCCTCATATCTGGTTCCCCTCCGCCCCTCCCCCTCCCCCTCTCCGTCCTTCTCTCTCTCCCTCTTTCGGGTGCCTGTTCTGCACCTGTTCGGTAATTGCTCCCTGGACGAAGCATGAACCCCGATGCCGAGGAAGGTTTGCCCGTGTGAGTGGCTCGGGTGTTCAAGCTTTGTTTGTTTGTTCTTCTTCCAAGTTTCCCTGCGCCCCGCAGTAACCCCCACTTCGCACTCCGTCATTTCCTTTACCGTCCATCAAAGCCGGCATCCATTGTCTTCCCCGCGTGGTCTATTGACCCCCAGACAGAGGCCATCATAGATAGCCACTCAACAGCATTATACTAGGCCAGTTTGAGTGCGATCGACGTCCTCTACCTCTCCTCCCCAGTCCTTTCCCCGGAGTTTTGCCGCCTTCACAGCAAGGGCCGGTCCTCGATCCACGTACACGACGTAAGGATACATCATAACCCTACGACTAGGTTACTTACTTGAGCTGGACGTGGAGAGCGAGCAACTGTCCCCGCGTCCTCATTCGATATCCCGTACGGTGGTGTGTCCCATTGTAGAAGAGTACCATTCACCAGATGTTGGCCGGCCCGATACATCTTGGCTGTCATAGTGGCTAGCATCTTGGCGGTCTTTTGGTCACGGATTTGTCAAGGCACTCTTGAAGGTAGCGTTCGTGATGAAGACATCGTGGTATAAAAAGGCTGCCGGCGACGGCCGTCACGGCAGCTCTCAGCATACGCCTACTGTCCCACACCAGCCACACTTTGATCAAGGCTTCTGCCTCAAACGGTATCTCTCTACGGTTCTGACCATGGTCTTTGTTGCCTATGCGCTGATTACATGCCTTTCCCTCTCTGCTCCGGTGTGGTCTGCGGCTCTGAAGCTTAGGGATGCCGCTCCGGTCGTCCAAGTCAAAAATGGATCCTACTCCGGTATCCACAACGCAGAATTCAACCAAGACTACTTCCTCGGGTTGCCGTACGCAAAGGTGCGTAAACCTGAACTAAGAGCAAAAAGAGCAAACCTAGATCCGGTGAACACATGCTAACAATTAGCCGTACGGTGCTAAAGACTGCTGAGCGATTCCGTATCTCTGAGGGCCTGGACGCAACATGGAACGACACCCGCCCCGCCACGCAGTACCCCAAGCACTGCATCGGTTACGGCGGGGACATGATCGGCTACGAGTCCTCCGAGGACTGTCTGCACCTCAACGTCGTTCGCCCGGCCGGCGTAAGCCCGGACGCGAAACTGCCCGTTGCAGTCTGGATCCACGGAGGCGGTCTGGTATGCCACCACCTGCCTTTCATCCTTTGCCGATACGCTGGCTAACACGGGAAAAGTACATGGGAGGCTCGGCCGACAAGCGTTACAACCTCTCCTTCATCGTCGATAACGGTGTCAAGCAGGGTACTCCGCTCATCGGGGTCAGCCTCAACTACCGCCTCTCCGTGTTTGGGTTTCCCGGCGGCAAGCAGGCCCTCGAGGCCGGCGCCACGAACCTCGGCTTCCGGGACCAGCGCCTGGCGCTGCACTGGGTTAACGAGAATATTGCGAGCTTCGGCGGCGCGCCGGACAAGGTCACCATCTTTGGCGAGAGCTCCGGCGCCGAGAGCGTTGCGAACCAAGTGTTGGCATATAACGGTAAGTTGCCGATGATCCGCGCGGAAAGAGAAAAAAAAAAGGGGGGGGGGGGGGGGGGGGAGGAAGAAAAAAGGCTGACATCATTAAAGGACGCGACGACGGCCTCTTTAGAGCGGCGGCCGCCGAGTCCGGCTTCGGAGGCGTCATCCCCCGCGGGTCTGGCGGCTTCAATTCGACCACGTTCCAGACGAACTTTGACCAGCTTGTCGGCAACATAACCTCGTGCGCCTCCACCGCCGGCACTCCTGAGTCCTTCGAGTGTTTGCGCACAGCGCCACTGGAGGAAATCAACGCCGTGCTCAACGTGACGGGCTCCCCCTTCACTTTTACCCCCGTCAAGGATGGTGACTTCATCACCGACTTCGCCACCAACCAGCTCGCCCGCGGAGACTTTGTCAAGGTCCCCATCCTCATTGGAGCCAATTCCGACGAAGGTACCTCCTTCGGTACGGGTAGGGGTCCCAACGGCACCGTCAACACGGACGAGGATATGGCGTACGCCGTGGCCAACATCATCCCGTCGCAAGCCAACGAAACGACGGGGAAGACTATCGATGAGCTCGTCAAAGAGGCCTTGGCGCTGTATCCGAATGACCAGGCCGTCGGCATCCCAAGCCTCGAGATGTGGCCGCACATCATCCAGCCCGGCGAAGATATTGCCGTTTCACGGGGCCTACAGCAGCGCCGCGCCGCGGCCTTCTTTGGAGACATGTATGTCCAAGTCACCTGCTCTCTGTTTACGCTGTTTGATTGTCGACTGACTTTGTGTGGCAGGTACATGGGGTTTCTGAGACGGAGAGCCAACACCGTTTGGGCGGAGAACGGCGTGCCCTCCTTCGCCTACCGCTTTGACATCAGGCCGAACGGATTTCCAGAATTTATTGGCTCCACCCACTTTACAGAGGTAAGCGTCTCCTTCAGGTCGTCCCCTTCTTTTCATGACGGTCCTCCCGAGGCTGACACACCCCCCTCGTTCAGGTCTCCTTCGTCTTCGACAACGTCAATGGCATCGGCTACGCCACGAACCCCTTTGGCGGAAACGACACGACGTATACGACCAAGGCTGTTGCAATGGCAAAGACCATTTCGACCGCGTGGGTCAACTTCTTCGTGTCCCTCGACCCCAACGGCGCGCCGGGCCTGGGCGAGTGGCCCGTCTACGACGCCAAGAATGAGGCCGGGGTTGGAAGCGACGTGGTCTTCGGTATCGACGGCCCCTTCGTGGAAACGGACGACTGGCGCAAGGAGGGCATGGACTGGATGATGGAGCACGCGCTGGACATCTTTGGGAACTGAGGGAAGCGATTGCGCGATGACAACGGCGGCGGCCGGCAACGTTATTCTTACAAGGTATATATTAAACTACAGTCTCGAAACATAATCAAGCACACACGAACATACAACTCACTGGAGATCCTGAGATCCCGCCGGGTAGTCCAGCGAGGGAATGCTCTTCTAGAAGAGCGGTACCCCGTGCTAGCTAATCTGTCTGCTGTTGAGATTGGCCAGCCGTTCGGGTGTATGCAAGCGGGCATCCTGTTTAAATGCCACGACACACCCTCATGGCCGACTCGGCACCACGAGCCGGTAAGCATGTCTTCGCTTTAGTGTTCATTACAACTCACATACAGGGTTATCAGGGCTCTATTTACACTGTTGCTCCTTATTCCACAACTTATACCCTTCCCGAGACAGGACTTGCGTTCCCTAATACGAGATCCAATCTAGATACATGTTTATTGAACCCGAAGGATCCTATTGCCAAGCATTTCTTTTTAGCAAATGCGTCGTTCTCCATCGGCAAGGTCTTTCGCCAATAAGAGGACTATTGTAGGCTGTGCTTGTAAGCCGTGTTTGTAAGCTGGGTTTGCTTAGATAACCAGCGCAGGTGTCCGCTCTGTGAATCGCTCGCCGGAGGATCACCTTGACGTCGAAACGAAACTCCTCGGTCCACGAGATGATATGTACCTCGAACTGACCACGCCTCATCTGCCAAGACCATCCACACCGACAGAGCCAGAGATTTCGTGAAGAAGAGAAAGAAAGAGGGAAAAGGACATGGTGCAAAACAACAGTAACAAGACTATACCGCCCCCGCCAAACATGTCCTCCTTCCCACCCCCCATCATCCCGAAAGCCCTTCGGCCCGGCGCCAAGATCGCTTTCCTCTCCCCCTCGGGCCGCATAGACCCCAAGGTCATCGCCCCACTAGCCCGCGCCGAGACCCTCCTACGCTCTCTGGGCTACGTCGTGACGAACATCTACTCCGAGGTGGGGGAGCGGACGCCGAGCGGCGGCGGCGGCGGCGGCGGCGCCGTCGACCCCGTCGACGCCTCCATCCGCAACCGCCTCGCCGAGCTCCGCACCGCCTTCGCCGACCCCACCGTCGACATGATCTTCTGCACCGTCGGCGGCTCCACCATGACCCAGCTCATCCCCTACCTGGTCGAGGACGTGGCCCTGCACGCCCTCGTCCGCGCGAACCCCAAGATCGTCGTGGGCTACTCCGACATCACCGTCCTGCACTGGTGCCTCCGCGCCCTCACGGGCCTCCGGACCTTCTATGGGCCCTGCGCGGCCCTGGAGCTCGGCGGCGAAGTCGATGCCGCCGCCTTCACCCCGGCCTCCGTCTCCTCCTTCTCCCCGTCCGCCTCCGTGCCAGAGGACCCGGCCGAAGGCGACGCCTACGTCCACGAGTTCCACCTCGCGACCCTCCTCCAAGCCATCTCGCACCCCGGCCGGCCCCTCGGCCCCGTCCCCCGCTCCCGGTTCTACGCGCCCCTGATCCCCTCCTACTTCTTCCCGCCGCCGTCGCCCCCGCCGACCAACACGCGCGCCCTCCTCCCCTCCCCCGGCCGCGCCGAGGGCCGCCTCTTTGGCGGGTGCCTCACCGTTGTCTCCCGCATCCAGGGCATCCCGCGCATCACCCCCGACTGGCGCGGCAGGATCCTCTTCCTCGAGTCCGCCACGGGGGAAGGTGATCAGACCAAGGGGAACCCGCTGGGCAGGGTGCAGCAGGCCGTTGCGGACCTCGCGGCGCGCGGCGTGTTTGACGAGCTCGCCGGGCTGGTCATCGGGCGGCCGTACGGGTACAATACGGGAAAAGAGAGGGCCCGCTACGCGGCCGCGTTTCGGGGCCTCCTTTGCCACGGCCGGCTAGCGGATCGTAAGTTTCCCATCCTGATGAACGTCGATGTCAGCCACACCTCGCCCAAGGTGACATTGCCGATGGACGCGCTGGCGGTGTTGGACTCGGACAAGAACGAGTTGGCCATCACGGAGGCTGCCGTGCTCTAGGAGCAGCAGCAGAAGCAGCAACAACTGTTGTGAAGCAGGGACCAAAGTTTGATAACCTTCAGCAAGAGTGAACGAGTTAGGGTATACAGGTGGCCGGCTAGCCTTTTGGTATTATTTGTATTACATGTTTATAGCATATCTCACGTAGGCTTACTCATGCCCATCTGATGGCTTCCCGACTTTCCTGATATTTCCCAGTCATGATCGTGTTCTTCATGTGAGAGAAGAAAAAGGGAAAAGAAAAAAAGAAAAGAAAAAGAAAGGGGCGAAAGCCCCCTTTCCTCAGTAGCGATCGACTACCTTTGAACCCCGCCAACCAGAAAAGGCACAAAAAAACTCTCTCGAGGAAATGACTCCGAACGCTTCGCTGATGCAATTTCTGGGGGTTTCCCGGTATGTATGTGTGCAAGTTGAATGTGACCGTGTGCTTTGTAGAAGTATAAAACTGTCGAGACACTTGCTGTGTGCCTCATGCAGAGTCGTCCGTTCTCGTCACCAGGACGACTGGCAGATCGGCGCTATGTAATGGTGCTTGATGCGGCCCCTGAAGCCGCGCATCGATAGATTCGTAGTGGTCAACGCCATGAGGTGACTTCTGCGCCTAGTAGAAACCGTCATTGGTGTAGCTCCTGGAGCTGGGTGTCGACTGAGCCGAGCTACTAGCATCGCTAGGCGTGGGTGGCTCCACGACTTGGCTGCGAATCGTCATGATCCATTCGTGCTGCAGGAGCTCAACGGCGGATGCGCGCTGCTTGGGGTCCCTGGTGAAGCATCTCTTCAAGAAGTCGATACCCTGGGGACTGAGCTGGTCGGTCAACGGCATCTGGGGAGGGTTGCCCTGCGCGATGTTGTACATGATGGCCCACTCGTTGTCCAAGTTGGCCCAAGGACGGCGACCGGTTGCCATCTCAAGAATGACACAGCCCAGAGACCAAATGTCGACTGAACCGGCCCTGCCAGGATTCTCGCCCTTGATGACTTCGGGAGACATATACATTGGTGTCCCCGTCATGGACTTGTTTGGCTTTGTAGAAGAGAGATCCTGCACGAGGGTCTTGCCTTGTCTGGCAATGACTTTGGCGGCTCCAAAGTCGACGTACTTGATGATACCGTTATGGTCGAGGAGAATGTCTGCCGACGGTTAACATCACATCATTGATTCTAAAAGGTGGGCACTCACTCTCAGGTTTAATGTCGCGGTGGGCAATACCGCTCTCGTGGAGGTAAGCGAGACCCTCTAGCAGCTGCAACGCATAAACCATGATGACTTGCTCGTCCTCGATACGGCCGTGCTCCAACAGGTTCGCCAAAGACCCGCCCTGACAGAACTCCATGAAAATATAGACTCTGTCGCGGTGGACTTCGATACCATAGTAGGAGACGACGTTGGGATGGTCGAGAACCTCCAAGACACCCATTTCGTCCTTGATCTGCTCGGCAATGGTAGGGATCAGCTTCGGGTCCTGTAGACGGATTTCCTTGACGGCCATCAGGTGGCCAGAGTCCAGGTTCATGGCGGCGTAAACATTGCCAAAAGTACCGCCGCCAACGAAATGGCCCTGTTGCCAGCGCATCGTGATGTTTGTAGCCGAGGATGAGAGGTAGGCCAGGGACCGGTCGACCTCGTTATTTCCCTCGAGCACGCGGCCGAGCGCTTGTCTCTCGGCCTCCTTGGCCCTCCTAATCTCGTCGACCTTCTCGAGCTCCTCCAAACGCTGCTCCGTGATGTACTTGGACGCCTCGTGGTCGTCAAGCATCCGATTTTTATCGAGACGCTTGAACTGACCGACCAGGGCCTCGATGCGCTCCTTCTCTGCCTGCGCCGCCAGGTTGGATCTCGCCCCCATAATATCAAAGTGCGAGATGAGAAGAGCCATGCAGCCGGCTACCTTGGCCCGAAGTCTGGCATACTCCTCTTCGCCCAGAGCCAGGATGTGCCGTCCTCTGGTCATCCCCATGGCGAACTCCAGAGCCAGGACCGCCCAACGGAACGTCTTTCGATCCGATGCGACACAGTCGTCGCAGATGAAGCTGACCCAGTCCAGTGCAAGCTTGGTGAGCTTGAGGTTGTTCATTTGTTTCCGGTTGCTGTCCATGACAAGCAGCGAGCGCTGGCCAAACTCCGTCGCGAAGACGAAGCAGGTCTGGATGAGCTCCTGGACCTGTCTGCCCTCGGTCTGTTTGCGGATGATCTCTACGCTGTCCATAAAGTTGTTGGACAGCTTGTATGCGACGCGCCTGATCTCCATAAGTCGCGTGTTGACTTTGTGCAAGTTGGATCTCTGTTCAACCACCAGATCCACGTGCATGTCGACGGCATCGATAAAAGCCCTCCTGGCGTTAACAAGCCGCTCTTGGGCGCCCACAGCGACCAGTCTCACGTGGCCCTTCTTCAGGTCAATGTTCCGTTCCCGAACCGAGAGCTGGACCACATCGCCAAACCAGTGAGGGCTGCTCTCGGGACGTAGAATCAAGAGATATGGGTCGCTGGGGTCCTCTGCGAACTGCTCGGGCGAGCTGAGACCCAAGATGGACTGGATCGCGTCGTGTCTGTCCATCAGAGAGGGCGACGCCATGATGAAAATGCCCTCCTGCTCGTAGAGATCTGTGAAAACCTGGAAGTGGCCCGACACGATGAGCCTGTCGTAGAACTCTTGCAGCTGCTCCGGCGCGAATGCAATACTGAAGTCGGAAGCGTTTTCGTAGTTTTCGCTCAACATCTTGGAGAAACGCTGCAACATTCTTTGTCTCACTCGGACGGAATCCAAACACTGCTTGTACCTCTTACTCATCTCGGCGGTGCTCTCTCTCGGCTTGACCTGAAGCTCCTTTTCAAAGGTAACGCTCAGACGGTTGATGGCCTTGAAAGTCAGTGAACTGAACTGCTCAGCGACCTCGACGTCTCCGCCCAGAAGGTGACTGCCGATTTCGTTGGCAAAGTCCCATTCCGCAAACAAGAGCTCGGCCTCCTTGAAGGTATTTTTGTTGCCGCTCAATTTCCAGTTGAGCATTTTGAAATAGTATTTGAGGGCGTCCAGCACGACCTGGTCAAAGGACTCGTCGATGCAGGGCGGAAGCTCCCAGCCGGGTTCCGGTTGCGTGACGGCAAGGCATTCCAGTTTGATGCGGATAGCCAGCTTCAAGAGCAACTGGAACTGACTGATCATCTGGTCTTGCATCATGGGGTTTTGCTGTGCAGACTCCTTGACCTTCTTAGCGTAGGCGAGGCGTACTTTGATAATCTCTTCAATCAGTCGAGAGGGGAAACTGATGAGCGTCAGAAGCTCCTCGATATACGGTGGAAGATGCCGCTTCTGGAAAGCGGCGAAGTTGCGGATGAGCGTCTCCTTGGATTTGTTGATGACGGTCGAGATGCCGGGCAGCATGCCCTTGTGAGCATCCTTGTTCTTCTCGTCGTCGAACTCCTCGTCGTAGAGCGACCTCAGGCCGTCCTCCTTCATCAGTCGGTCGAGGAATGACGATTCATCGCCGATGCCGTTGCCCACGGGCGAACGCTGTCGTGTTCGCGTGAAGTCCAGCTCTTCGTTGCCGACCCACTTCTTGAGAATGGCGAGCTCCGTGTTGATAAGCTCGTTGGTATTGTACCAGGCAATGATGGACTCGGATGCTTCCTGGAAGAGCGGGGAGCTGGCTGACTGGTGCTTTGCCGCCAACGAGGTCCACGAGGGGTACAAGCCCTCGGCCTTCTCGAGCTTCTTGACCACGTCCTTGACCTGTTCGTACGGCGGCTTCCCGGCCTCGCTCTCACCCTTGACGGAGAAGTTGATGATTTCGTCCAGGGTCCGGTCCAGCGTTGCGCGTGCCTCTTCCACCATTCGCCTTTGCACCGGGAGATGTCTCCCGCACACCTTTGAGCGGATGCCCAGCCATAGTTCTGCCTTTTGTCCACTCTTGCCAACTGCTTGCTCGTTTGAGCCGATCAAGCGCTTCTTTTCCTGCTTGACAACGTCTCCGGTCAGGACAGCCTCCAACATGCCGTGCCACTCGAGGCGTTCCCGGTTGGAGGGGTCTTTCAGGTCTTCGTCGCTCGGCTGCAGTTCGTCGTTGCCGTAAAACATGATGGTCTCCTGGTCGTATCTGTCGTCGAAATGGCCCTCGGACGAGGGCGTCTCGCCTTCCGAGTCGGAGTCCCCACCCTGTACCAGGCCATTTATACCGCTTACGTATCCACCGTCGAAAGGGTATCCGTCGTTGTGATCCTGGCGCAGCCTCTGGACGTAGGCCTTCTCCTGCTGACGGAATCTCTCGCTCGGACGAGGGCGGCCTCTAGACGATGCCCGAACGGACTCGACAAATGAGGGGGCGGGCTGCGGCCTGCGATGAGCGGCGGGGGCGTAGGTGTTGGAGGGCGTTCTCGCCGGGGCGTTGGGACGTTGAACCTTGGCCGCGGCAGCGCCGTTGGCGTAGGTCACATCGCCGTCGCTGGCATTGCTTCGCAGACTGCGCGTGGTGCCGCCGTTGGCTGTGGCAGCCTGGACTAAGTTCGACATGGAGCCGGCGATGTGGCCTTCGGAGTATCTGGTAAGGGAACCGACCTCATCCTGGCGCTCGAGTGCGTGGGGGTCGTCTGGGTGGGAATCGGCAGACGAGGCAGAGTTGTCCGAGTCGACGGCAATGGGCAGGGGGCGGTGAGGCATGATCTTGTCCTGGCGCAGTTCGTCGTCTCCGTTGGAGAATCTCACGGCGCGAGGGGAGGGCTCGGTGGACATGATGCGAGGGCCAGCCTGTATAGGTATCGATTGGGATTCGTGCTAGAGGCGGGTCCCTGTCCTGTGCTGTCGTGTGGTGGTAGCGATGGTGGTCCACGGGCGTGGTCAGCCGTTCGCGCCGCGCTCTACCGCTTCAGCGCTGCAGCTGCGTGTGGATCCTCTGTCCAATAAAAAAAAAAGAGGGACAGGACACAGCAGCATGCAGAGGTGAACGGGGGCGTCGGGAAGGCGACGGAGGACTTCGGTGCAATACGAGTCAACTGTTTAGGGTGCGAATGGAACGGAAATTAGGATGACAAGAGGCAACCGTATCCGCGACGGTTGAGAAGTTGGGAACTTGAGATGGATGGAGGGGGGCTAGACCGGCTCGATTGGCGAATTGGGGCGGTTGGCTGTAGCACTCGGTGTGGGCGGGAAAGCAGGAGGAACGAGAATGGGAGGGAAGAGGGAAAAGTCCACTAGAGTAAGAAGAGAAAAAAAAAAGATCAAGAAAAAAAAAGACGATGTAGTCGGAGCACCCGCCGTCGAAATGAGCTCGACGTGAAATTTGATATGGAGAGGACGGAGCGAACGAGGATGGAGCGCAACAGCCTCCGGACGGTGCTGGCGGGCGGGGATTGGCTAAAGATTCAACATGGGAGAAGGACCCAGCAGCTACTAGCACAAGGATGTTGATGTGGCGGCGGATAGCCAGCAAGCGGGGACGAAAAACCCCCCCCAAGGAGAAAGCAGCGCTAGCAGCGCGGCCGAGAAGGGAGTAGGTGTTCGTACAGTGACGGCGGTACCTACTTAGGTAACGGTAGGTAGAACAGGGATAACTGTTTACAGCATCGCAAAGGGGACAGTGCAATTGGGCCGCAGTGCAGATCGTAATCCCGTGGAAGCACTCGCTCTCTTTATCGAAGCCGAGTCGAGTAAGTGGTTAGTTGTAGCACGTTCTCTAGCCACCTTTGGGAAGAGACTACCTATGACACTACATACTGTACCTAAGGTAGGTGGTTTTGGTACCGATGGTGGTTCAGAGTGTGGCTGCGTGGCACACACCCCCTTGCGGAACCATGCGATCCTCCTCCTTCCATGTGTGGCCGTGGCCATCGAGCCGTGGGCTGTGCGATCGAGAACAAAAAAAGCCCCGACTTGATGTCTTCGAAAGAGCGACACCTGACAGGTCCGCCACGCTGCCAGAACTACGGACTACCCAACTACCTTCGTGCCTGGCACACATCCAGAGTTGTGTGGCGAGTGCCCACGTAAACCCCCCCCCCCCCTTCCCACCACGGCGCGATCCCCGTCGCATCCTATCCGTACCTACGCACCAATTACCTACCTACCGTAGTGCACACTAATTACTCCGTACGCTTCAACGTGGCGCGCCGCTCGTGGTAGTCCGTCTTGTTTTTGTTTTTTTCTTTTTTCTTTTCTCTTTTGGCTTCCCTCGCTGGCGGGACGGACTTCCGGCTTGAGCCGTGGTTATGATCGTCAGTCGATAACACGACTCGAATAAGCAGCCGGCATGCAGTCCTGTCACGTCCGTGTCTTGCGTCTCGCGTCGAGTGAGCTGTGTGGGCGAGAGCGGGAGCTACGCTACGAATAAGCCAACAGCCGTGCTTGGCTGTTCCCCCTCCCATACCTGATGCCAATCTGACGCTATGCGGTCCATCGAGCAAAATCCGGTCGCCGATCTTATACCTACCATTAAGCGAGGGGCTGCGGCATGGGCTTGTTGAGACGGAGAAGGAAGGACCCGCTTGACTCTGAAATTGAGACTGATTCGCGCCTGCGCAGCTGGAAACACGTCCGGCCGAACTGTTAAGCTTTTGCGTTTGTCGCGCATCCTGCAGTGGCTGCCAGTGGCTGCGAGCTAGCTCCTTTCGCGGGAAGGGAGTCTGAGGTGATACATCCATCAATCTGCCGTGCTAATCTCCTTAGGTAGATGGACCGCCGATGCTCCCTCAACCAGATGACGGTGTGTCATGTTCGTGCAAAGTAAACGACAGAAGCATAATGATGAATGCCGAATACTAGTGATCTGGTGGTAGTAGCTCTTGCAATAGACCACTAGCTTATAATGTGGACTAACTGAGTGGGATGAGACTGCAGGCCATGGGGTGAGAGAGAGACCCTCAAGCCTTGAGCTACTGCCAGAGGCCTGGGACCGACGTGCTTGGAAAGGCAGACATGTCGTTGGCGGTACTACGGGCAGGTCCGCGATGGAAAATGACCGCGCCTGCGCGGCTAGGAGACCGCAATCGCTATACATATGCGAACCATTCCCGCACTTCAACACCATCCCGCGGATGTGATACCGAGCACTCGGGTTCTGGACCGAGAGCACGAACCCCAATTCGCCAATCAGGGAGCTGGAAGCTCGGTCCGCATCAGACCCGCACCCTTCTTATCGAATGCCGATACCTTATCGGTCAAGGGAAAGCTTCCCCCGTCCCTCGGATGTCCATCCTCCCCCGCGCTTCGACACTCTAGTCTTCCTCTTTTCACTTTCTTCATAGGGAGACTGCTCCTTCTTCCCTTCTGAACCACAAGAACACATCCCAATTCACTCCCGAAACATGACACGATCTCGATTGGTAGCAGCCGCGAGGACGGCCCGGCCGCTCTTTACCTCGCCCGCCCACCAGGGCCGGTCCCTCGCCGGGCTGACGGCATCCTCCAACACGGCCCCGGCCCCGAGAACGGCGACCGCACCGGTACGCCAACCAGCACACTACCGTCTCTATTCCTCCTCCTCCTCCTCCTCCGCCGATTCCCGCAAGAACTGGAAGGAGAAGCTCGCCGCCTTCTCCAAGCAGGACAAGACGCCGCTGTACGACTTCCACATCGCCCACGGCGGCAAGATGGTCATCTTCGGCGGCCATCACATGCCGGTGCAGTATGCCGGCCTCTCCCTCACCGAATCTCACCACTTCACCCGCACCCACGCCTCCCTCTTCGATGTCAGTCACATGGTGCAGCACCGCTTCACCGGCCCGCGCGCCGCTGCATTCCTCGAGACTGTCACCCCTTCGAGCGTTGCCGATATGGACGTCAACACCAGCAAGCTCAGCACCTTCCTGTGGCCGGGCACGGGCGGCATCGTCGACGACACCATGATCACGCGCCTCGGCGAGGAGGAGTTCGCCGTCGTTTCCAACGCGGGCACCCGGGAGAAGATCTTCAAGTACCTCACCGAGCAGACGGCGGGGCTGCAGAACCCCGAGGGCAAGGAGTTCTGGTGGGAGGTCCTCGAGGGCTACGGGCTGATTGCCCTGCAGGGCCCCCAGAGCGCCGAGATTCTCCAGGAAGTCGTAGACCCGGCCGACAGCGTGGACTTGACGAGCCTGCACTTTGGCAACACTGCTTTCGCCCGGCTGAGGTATCAGGTCGACGGCCAGTGGAGGTCGACATCGGACAAGGCCATGATCAGCCGCGGAGGCTACACCGGCGAGGACGGCTTCGAGATCTCGTTCAAGTCGACCAATGGCGAGGCGGACCCGCTGGCGCGGACGCTGCTCCAGGTCGCCGGGCCCGAGAGGCTCCAGCTTGCGGGCCTCGGCGCGAGAGACAGTCTGCGCCTTGAGGCCGGTATGTGCTTGTATGGCCACGACATTGATGACACGACGACGCCGGTGGAGGGTAGCCTGTCGTGGATCATCCCCAAGGAGCGGAGGACCAAGGGCGGCTTTCACGGCGCCGAGGTCATTAACAAGCAGATCGTGCCCAAGAGCAAGGGCGGCACGGGCATCGAGAGGCGGCGCGTGGGTTTTGTGGTGAGCGGCGCGCCCGCCCGCGAGGGCGCCGACATCTTCACCAAGGACGGCGAGAAGGTCGGTGTCATCACCAGTGGCTCGCCCAGCCCCACTTTGGGCAAGAACATTGCCATGGGCTACGTCAAGGAGGGTCTGCACAAGTCGGGCACCGAGTTGGACGTGGTGGTGAGAGGGAAAAAGAGGGCGGCGACGGTGGCCAAGATGCCATTTGTCCCCAGCAAGTACTTCAAGGGGCCGACTCCGGCGCCGGCGTGATGGCCGGCCGGGGGCTGTGTCAATAGAAAATTTAGAAGATATCCCGGCAGTTCCAGTTCCAGCGCCAACCCGGCCGTCGTCTCATTCTCCTCCACGTGCGGCAGGCAACATTATCCGACGTAAAGCACTGCCATGAGGCCTACGCCATTCGGGAATAGATTCGCATCTGATAAGATCAGTGTCGGTTAGAGTTTCACGCCCACAATGCGTGGTTTGAGACATGTAGCCACTTCTTCATGGGAGGCCATCACGGAAGCGCAAAGCGATGACGACCCTCAAACGAGCGGCTTGATGATCTAGCAACGATAACCTGGAGTGCGGCAAACATGGGAGAGGTTGACTGGCAGCGTATGTTGACAGGATCGTGTTGCGTTTGAATGTAAAGGAAAGGGGGAAAAAAAAGGCAAAGTAGGAACGAGCGCAGAAATCTTGTGGTGTTTGGCGGATGGAGCCAGTGCGCTAGAGCGGATCCGGATTAGTTTCGGGTCGCTTGGCTGAAGTGGGGCACTCTGGAACTGGGCTTTGGAGGCATCTGAGCCGAGTTTCGTTGTGCTTCGACAACTCTTTCCCCCGGTTACACTTGCCTGGCCGTCAAGTCAGAATCCTAAGCCCAAACTTCAATGCGCGGTCAGTAGCCGTGAGCGGACTCGGTGTTCTTCGATGAGAGATTGTGTGTTTTGCCAAGCTAGCCAGGACGTCCGATGGTTCCAGAATCGGCTCGTTCACGTCGATCTGACTGGCTATTGTTACACTGACAGGACGGGACCCCTAAAAGGGATCGGACGTGCTGGCCAGTCAACTGACCAACTGAAGGGGAGCACACCACACGGCAGCTCTGGCAAGGCGGGGTTTATGTGAAGTGTTTTGATAGGCCTTCCGTCGAACTTTGTCATCCTGCTAGCTTTATTCTGTTGACGTTTCCAGAAGGAAGGCTTCGGCCAGCACACCAGCAAGGAGCAAGGTTGACTGGCTGGTGGGCATGACGTCAGAAATGCCCGCTGAGAGATCGACACCAGCCGATGGTACGAGAACGAGTATCGAGAGCATGAAGACATGTCTTGGCGCTTCCAGGCGGGAAAAATCAGAAGAGACAAGAACAATCCATGCATGTATCGCGTACCGGAATCACGCGGACCTTACGACGGAAACGGCCAGGCCAAGCAACGGTCTGAAGTAAGCGCCGGATTGACTCGTGCCAACCAGCCCACCCCAGCATGCGGCGATTTTGAACTTCCGTGCAAACCAACCATCACGCTGCCGGTACCCATCTGACAACCTCCAGGCCTGCATGGCGACAAGAGGGGATGAGATGAGCCACGGGGGCCGGTCAGAGGCATTAACACGACGAGCAGAATGCCCGACAGGCTCGCGTGCGGTGCTACTATCGAGGGAAAGGCTGCCTAGGCTCGCGGGGGTTGGCTGTCTCAGCCATGGAGTGTAGTGCCAGTGGGTGTCGTAGGAGAAACACACGTGTTGGAGTCCAACAGCTCGATTGGCTCGCGCTCGATGCTTTCAGCCTTGTGGACCGTCCTTCGTGTTGGTAAGTGTTGAATGTGAAGACGACGGGGGGGGGGGGGCCAGTGAGGGTTTCACTTCTGACTGTGTATGGACGGACCTTGATGGTCTTTCTGTGCGTTGTTTCCAGCGACCTGCATGAGGGCTACGCGAGGGAGACTGTTCCCCCTTTTCGACATGCATCTCTGGGGGAGATTGTACACACTGTCCTGGGCAGAAGACCCAGCTGCATTAAATAGAGCAGGCGACGGCGCTCACGCTGTCTCCGTGTTGAGAAAATGCACCCGTGATGCGTTCCTTTTCTCCTCCCACACAGGTCTAATCACACCAGTCAGCAGCAGCACCCGAAGGATTGGACGCCACGGGACTTGATCACTTCCCACTTCAGCCGCCAACTTAAGAAAGGGCCATCGAAGCGGATGGCGGGCAACGGGAGGATCGCCCCTTAGGTTCAACTGGTTTTTTTTTGGTAGTGTAGGGTTTCCCACCACTACCTATTCCCTTCGTAGAAATAGGACAGCCGGGTTGTTCCCAATTGCTGTGACTGTGACGTGGGCCCCGGTCGGATGCTCCCTTTTCCCTCCCTCTTTCTGACCACGGCATCTGAGAGAGTGATCCCAGCATCCCCAGCTCCCCGGACCCCTGTTGGCCACATCGTCCAGTCCTGGAATCCTGGAACGTGGGGAAAAAAAAGAGAAAAAAAAGGAACGCGAAGTCACGCTTACGTAGAAGTCAAGCCAGTCCCTGCCGGGCTCATTAACCCAGTCCGCGCCGCGCATCACGCTTCCATTTATTTCCTACGGGAGCAAAGCTCGGGATCGGGAAATCGTGATTTAATAACCTCGAATCGGCCCCCCTCGTCATCCACTCATTCCCAAGCTTCCTGTCGCGCGACGGTTCGCTTTGCTCATACAACCCCTTCACCACCACAACCAAAAAACCGCCCGCCTGTCGTGCCCTGCGTCCAAGCTACGGCATCATTGGATCCTGCGTCCTCAGCTCCCAGCAATGCGGTCTTTACCCGCAATGGTGGGCTTGCTGCCGCTGCACCTCGCCCTGCTCCAGCAGTTCCTGCATGCCGTCCTTGCTACACCTGTCGCCAGCGGGCAGCAGATAGTTCTTGGCCCCGAGGCTGGAGACGCAGATGCCGTTGCTCCAGAAAGCTCCCGTCGTTTACACGGGAAGTTTCTACACATCACAGGTATGTTCAAATCCTACTGGAGGGCACCCCACGGCAGCGCGACCGTCGTGGCTGCAGTCTCCATGTTCAGGGGCACTCAGCCATCGTTGTAGACCTTTGGACTTGGCAGGGCTAACAAACGCGCATCCTAGACTTTCACCCTGACCAGTTCTACAAAACTCACTCCTCTACTGAAGAAGGTCTCGCCTGCCACCGAGGTGATGGATCCGCCGGCTACTACGGCGCGGAAACCTCCGACTGCGATGCACCGAGCTCCCTTGTGAATGCCACTTTCGACTGGATCGCTGCCAATATCGCAGACGATATCGATTTCGTCATCTGGACCGGTGACACTGCACGTCATGACAGTGATGAGGAAATCCCTCGTAATCCTGCGCAGGTGCTCGGCACCAACCGGTGGGTTGCCGACAAGTTTGCCGAGACCTTTGGCGACCCGAAAGACTCTACGCGCATGGCCGTTCCCGTAATCCCTACATTTGGAAACAACGACATCCTTCCGCACAACATTCTCTTGCCGGGACCCAACAAGTGGCTGGGATACTATGCCGAGATCTGGAAGCGCTTCATCCCCGAAGAGCAACGCCACTCATTCGAGTACGGTGGCTGGTTCTACGTCGAAGTGATCCCCAAGAAGCTGGCAGTCTTCAGTCTCAACACGCTGTACTTCTTTGACCGAAACGCCGGTATCGATGACTGCCAGCAACCTTCCGAGCCGGGCTTCAAGCAGCTGGAATGGCTTCGCGTGCAGCTAGGATTCCTACGTGAGCGCGGCATGAAGGCTATCCTCATGGGCCACGTGCCTCCTGCTCGGACGGACAGCAAGAAGAATTGGGACGAGACATGCTGGCAAAAGTATAATCTTTGGATGCAGCAGTACCGCGATGTGGTTGTTGGTTCGCTCTACGGCCATATGAACATCGACCACTTCATCGTGCACGACACCAAGGATGTCAACATCAACATTCTGGGCGGGTACGCAGTTGATGACGATGTCGGACGTGAAGCACTTGATGACGAACTTGGGATCCAATCGGCACAGGATTACCTGACAGAGTTGCGACAAGGCTGGGCGAAGCTTCCTCCTGTCGACGCCAATGCGCTGGAGGAGGACGGGTCATACGACTTGGAAGCACAGAGCAAGAAGGGCAACAAGGACAAGAAGAAGAAAAAGAAGCCTGGAAAGGACTTGGGCGGCAAGTATGCGGAGCGATACCACCTATCTTTCGTCGGCCCCAGCATCGTGCCCAACTACTTCCCCACGCTCCGTGTCATGGAGTACAACATCGCCGGCTTGGAGGACGCATCAGTCTGGATAGACTCATTCACTAAGGCGGCGCCGTCAGTGCTACTCTCGGCCGACGACGATCACATCTACGAGGACCTGAAGCACGACATCGACGCCGCCCGGAAGAAGAAGAAGAAAGGCAAGAAAGGGAAAAAGGAAAAGAAGCCGACGCCCAAGGACCCCAACCTGGTCATCCCGCAACCGCCACCTGCAGGCACCGGCCCTGGCCCGGCCTATGCGCTCCAGCCCCTGACCTTCCTTGGATACACTCAGTACTTTGCAAACCTGACCTACCTTAACAACGACATGACGCAAGAGACCGAGGATGCGTCTGGGACAAGGTGGCGGGACGGCATTCACAAAGACAAGGACCCCAAGTCCAAAAAGCCAAAACCGCACCCCTTCGCGTTCGAGGTTGAGTACAGCACCTTCACCGACAAGATCTACAAGCTGTCGGATTTGACGGTACGGAGCTACGTCAAGCTGGCGAACCGCCTCGCCAAAGAGAATGCCAAGGGCAAGGCACTTGACGAAGACTTTGAAGAAGAAGACGAGGACGAAGAAGAAGAGTTGGACGATCAGAAAGGCACATCAGACTTGGGTGAAGAGGACGACGATGGGGACGAAGAAGTCGTAGATGATGAAGATGGTATAGAAGTAGAGAAAAAGAAGAAGAACGGCGGCAAGAAAGGCAAGAAGGGGAAGAAGAACAAAAAGAAGCACAACAAGGTGTGGCTGCATTTCCTCAAGCATGCGTTCGTCAGGACTGTACCTCAGAAGAAGCTCAAGAAGTTTTAGAGCATTGCTGGCCTAGAGAGCTGCGGGAGGTTGGGGGAGGCTTTCGTCAGGGGTCGTTGCCTGCCTCTAGCATCGGTTTGCGTGTTTGCTGTCTCGTGTATTCTTGCATGACTTGATGAAGGCACATCGGCGTTTTGTGGGGAAAGGGGCATTGTATCAAAGGGTAGCGAAACTGATCATCATCTTTCTTGTTTTATGTTTGGTCTCCTTTCTATTTCTATCATTGCACATTTCGAGCCGAGCCGGGTTGCTAAACGACCAGGCCTTGCTGTAGCATTTGCCAACCAAAAATCTGCTTTTTTTTTTTCCTGAGACGTTGTCGTCTTCAGTCTCGGGGGCGGAGTCGGGACCAAGGGCACACAGTAAACATGCATATATAGTCTCGCTGGCTTCGATAGGGGGGGAAACGCATTGATGGGGCGCAAAAAAGAAGCATCTACTGTCATTTCATAACTTTTGTTCTACCACGGACCCCCGGTCAATACTGTCCTGCCGCCTAGCTTTGGTGCGCCGAGAGCCGAGCTTCGGCGAGTCGGCACGGCACAAGACCTCTATAGTTCCGGTACGTACAAGCAGAGGTCGGCTCAATCGCTGTCGCTCTCCGCCGCCGCCGGGGAATCGGAGAAGCCGTTCCACTCCTCCTCGGACCCGGCCGCATCGCCGCCCTCGCCCTCGTCCTCGTCTTTGATGTCGAGCGCGCCGGAAATGTCCCAGCGGTCTCCCTTGGCCGCGCGGCCGACGTACTTGACGAACCGCAGTGTGCCGCTGTCGCGCAGCACGAGCGTCAGCTTGTTCCACGCCGCGGCCTGGAAGAAGAGGATGTTGTCATCGTCGCCGCTCGACTTGTAGACGGCGGCGTCCTCGTCTTCGTCGCCGTCGTCGCCCGCCATGTACACCTCGTGTCCGCCGACCTCGAGCTCCTCCTCTGGCTCGGGCTCGGGCTCGGGCTTGCGCTTGGCTTTGATCTTGCCCTTGTCCTTACCCTTGCCCTTGCTACGCTTCTTGCCCTTCCCATTCGGCTTCTCTTCTGCTTCTTCTTCCTCTTCCTCTTGGTCTTCCTCCTCCTCCTGCTGTTCGGGACTTCCCCCGTCCTCGTCCTCGTCGCCCCAGCCCTTGGATGGCGTGATGCCGAGGTTGAACTCCAGGCGCGGCTTGCCCTCGTGGCCCGTCGCGAGGGTGTAGTCCTGGCCCCGGCGGAAGCGGCGCGCGAGGAACTCGTGGCTCTCGACGATGGTGCCCGTCGCGACCTGCAGCCACTCGCAGAACTGGCGTGACGGGAGGAGGTGGTCCAGCAGCTCCGTCAGCGGGTTCTCCTCCTGCGAGCTGCGCAGCTCGTCGGCGGCCGCGGGCTGATGGTACAGGAAGCGGTGCTTGTGAGGCGGGCGGGCGACTTGCCACGCCGACTCCTTCTCGATGGCCGTGCTGGCCGCGGGCAGGGGCGCCTTCTCCTGCGACTCGATGTACTCCCGCAGCCGGGCGGAGAACTTCTTGGACAAGATGTTGGAGAGCGTGATGCTCGAGTTCTCCTCAAAGTGTTCCGAGATCTGCTCGAGCGTGTCCGGGGTGAGGTACGTCGGCGCTATGTACTTGAGCAAGAACTCGAGGCCGGCCTCGTCGAAGCCTTCCAGGCTAGCCTTGGGTTTGTCGACCTTGACGGGCCTCGCGGGCGGGGTGTCGTGCTGGTCCGGGTTGCCCTGAAGCTGCATGAGACCCGAGTTCATGACCTGCTTCTCCTCGGCGCCCTCGACGTAGCCGTCCTCGCCGACCTGTGGGATGTGGAACCAACCGGAGATGGCCATACGGATACGCCCGCCGTCGCGCTCGAGCTGCTCTTTGGTCTCGGCGTGGTACACCTCCTCGACGTCGTGGAAGGACTCGCCCGGCTGCACAGCGAAGAAGGACAGCTGGTTCCACGCGGGCGGGATGACCTTGGTGTGGTCCGGCGCCGGCGTCTTTGCGATCTCGCCGTCTTTGCCCTTGCGCTCGTCGACGGGGAACAGCCGCAGGGCGCCTCCCCACTCGGGCTTCCATGGCGTGTCCGGGTCTGTGAGGTAGAGGATGTAGCTGACCTTGCGGCTGCCGATAACGTCGTCGTGGCATAGGAGATAGCAGCCGGGAGTGTAAACATTGATGGCCATGTCGGTCTTGCGGCCGCTCAGGGGCCCGCATCCGGTAATGTGGGAGACATAGTTGCGGAAGGTTTCCGAGTAAATGGCGTCGCGCAGGGAGAGGAGCGAGGGCAGCTTGGCGAGGGCGTCGTCGTCGAGGCCATCAAGGTTGGCGAGATCCCCCGACTGGTGGATCTTGTAGATGTCCGTCTCCTTGGGGGTGAAGGAGACGTTTTCGCGGATCTCGTCGCGGACGGAGCGCAGGAGGTCGTCGTCGACGAGGCCGTTGATGACCGAGTGCTTGTAGGGGCTCGAGGTGGCGTACTGGTGCGTGTACGAGTCGAGAACCTTCTTGTCGAAGAGGCCCTTGCGGAACCTCGACTTTGCGACGTCGGGCGAGAGAGCTGTTGGCGTCGGTGTTAGTGGACGGGTGGGCGGGCACGGCAAGCAAGCAACATCGCACTGGGGAGGACCGGGGAGGGGGCTGCTAACTCGTCTTGGGTTTCTTCTTGGACGCCTTCTTGTCGTCAATCCGAGAGTCGGCCTTGCGCTTCATCTTGGGCGGTTTCAATTGCAGCCTCTGGAGGGAAAATGGTTTACTGCGAGAAGGAAAGGGAAGAAAGAGAAGGGGGAAAATCTGGTTTGGCAGCCTCCAGGTTCATGAGCAGCATCTGCTCTCGGGACCCGAACGTGGGCTGAGGTCCCACATAATTTTTTTCCCATAGCTGTTTTCGCGCCAAATCGTCCCATGGGCGGCGTTGACCCCTGCAGTGTGCTCCTCCAGCCTCCACGTCCTGGTCTCTTTCTCTCTCCCTCTCACACCACTGCCACCGTCAACTTGCGTTCGTCGGTGTGCGCAAACACCTCCGGATTTTGGTCGCTCCTATCAATTGTGCGACCTATCAGTCCCAATTGGCAGCAAGAACCTAGGGGGGTGCAAATCCGAGGACGATTCTCGGCTCTGAGACGTGTTCAGGGACTTGCATGACATATCAAGCGCCCTTGCGAACCGCCAACCTGGCTGGCGAGCGACCAATGCCGTCGTGCAGACGGTCTGTATCCGCCATGCACTTATTCGCTCCAGGCGCCCGAGACGAGATGTGCGTACTTTGAAGCAATGCACCAGCCAGATAGGCATACGTCTGGTTTTGCTCTCAGCTCTGGTCAGTGTTTTGTTGGTCCGTTCTCCCCTCAAGTGGCCGCATGCCTGGGCCCCGGTCTTGCCCACAGTCTTCCCAGCGCGGCAGCGGCAGCGGACGCGGACCCCTCGGACGAGCTATCACCGACCGCCGACCCCGCGCCCCACAGTTCTCGTGCCCCTCCATCCCCGCTGCAGGAGCAGTGTTGCCCCTCGCAGAACGTCATGCATCCCGTGAATGAATGGCGTCCGAATTTGCGGGTTTCTAGTAGAACTAGGACGCTGGTCTCCATCGGACAACTTATTTCTCTCGTACTTCCCGCAACACTGGAAAACCCCTGCCGAAAGCCTCGTATCGTACGTCTTACCGAACCGCAAGACCTACACCATGTCTGCTCAACTAGACATCGCGGCCACCAGGGCCAAGTTCCCGGCTCTAGCTCTGGATCAAGTCTTCTTCGACAACGCAGGCGGAAGCCAGACACTAGGCACCGTTATTGACTCGTGCGTCCTTTTGTCATCGTAATCCGAGTGCAACACCCCCCCGCTCACACTCGCCAGCATCCGGGACTATCTGTCTCAGACCAACGTTCAGCTGGGCGCCTCATACAGGGTCGGCCAGCAGGCAACGGCCGCGTACGGTGAGGGATATCAGGCCGGCGCAAAATTCATCAATGCATCCCCTGATGAAGTCGGTAGGAACCAATACTTCAGCGTCACCCCTGAGGTGAACGGCTCACTGACATCAGCGCCAGTCGTCGGTGCCTCTACGACCCAGCTTTTCCGTAACCTTGCCCATGCCCTCGCTTTTGATAAAGGTGACGAAATTATTGTTTCCGCAGTCGACCATGAGGCCAATATCGCTTCTTGGCTCGACCTCGCCTCGCGCCAAGGCCTCACTGTGAAATGGTGGAAGCCCGCCGGCGCGCCTAACCCGAAACTCACCGTCGAGAACCTCGAGCCCCTGCTCTCGGAAAAGACCCGTCTCGTGGCCTTCACACACGCCAGCAACATCCTCGGTACGATCCATGACGTTGCTGCCATCGCCGCCGCCGTCCACAAGGAGACGCCAAAGGGCCTCGTGTGCGTTGACGGTGTGGCCTACGCCCCGCACCGGCCCCTGGACGTACAGGCACTCGGCGTTGACTTTTACGCATTCAGCTTTTATAAAGTCTATGGCCCACACACGGCGATGCTATACGCCAGCCGCTCCGTGCAGGACCGGCACATGCGCTCGCTGGGCCATTTCTTCAACCCGTCCGGCTCGCTCGAGGGTAAGCTTGGACTCGCCGGAGGCAGCTACGAGCTCGTCTCGGCCGTGCCGCGGGTGCTCGAGTACCTCGGCACGCCCGATTCCGAGGAGTGGAAGTACAAGGTTGAGCAGGAGAGGCTGCTGCAGTTGACGCTACTCCAGTACCTCAATGGCCGCGACGATGTGACGGTGTACGGCGAGACGGATGCCGGAACGGAGCGCCGAGTACCAACCATCAGCTTCAGGGTAAAGGGGTGGGGCGCCAAGGAGCTTGTCGCAGCCGTGGAAAAGGACACCGACTTTGGCTTCCGATGGGGCCACTTTTACTCCTACCGCCTCATCAAGGAAATCCTGGGCCTCGACCCCGCGGATGGGATTGTGAGAGTCAGCATGGTGCATTACAATAGCCGTAAGCCGGCAAGACCCGCTCCCCCCTTCTCGAACCTACTAGTGATACTGATTCTTTCCAGTTGATGAAATCAAGAGCTTCGTGGCAGCCTTGGACGAGGCACTGCGAACAAAGGAGTAACATGGTAAAATACGTTTGAGATTAGGATTAGAAAGATCAACAACTCCAGCCTACCATTGGAAGGTTGCTGTCCGGCTGATATCTATGTACGCTAAATATAAAACCCAGGGCTCCATTGCTTTTCCCTTGTAACAAGAACGAACAAGAACTGCAACTACGCAAGGAAGGAAAAAAAAAAAAGGTCATAAAAACGTGGCCGTAAACAAGGCGTCTGAAGGCATGCCTCAGAGTTTGCCGTTCTTCTTCTCGACGGCTTCCCTCAGAATTGAGATGACTGCTGCGGGGTCCTGTGCGCCAAAAACAGCGCTACCCGCGACGATCACATTGGCACCCGCATCAGCGGCCTGATGGACGGTGGACCCCGTCAGTCCGCCGTCGACCTCAATGTTGAGCTCAGGGTACTTTTCGCGCAGGGCCTGGACCTTGGGCAGCTGCGAGGCCATGAACTTCTGGCCGCCGAATCCGGGCTCGACTGTCATGATAAGAACCATCTGTGGAGATACCCCTGTCAGTCTAATGCGTGTTCGCGCAGACCCCGTTTTCTTTTTTGCTGTGACAGGACCTTGTAAAACCGGACTGTGGGATGGGAAAACACTCACGTCTGGCCTCTCGAGAGGGTCTTCGCTCTCAAGGAGCTCCCACACTACGTCGACGGACGTTGCAGGCTTAATGGCAACACCGGCCAGCATACCTTGTTCGTGAATAAAGCGAGTAAGCGCGCGGGGGTTCGTCTTTCCGTTGGATTGGACCTCTGGGTTATCGGAGTCGGAGGAGAAGGCGGCCTCGTAGTGAAAGCAATACAGGTTTGCCCCGGCGTCCTTCATGCCTTTTACCCATTTCTTGGGCTGGATAGGCGACATGCGTTAGCCGGACTGCATTTCTGTGCAGGACAGCGCACAACTGGGTATGTTGCCACCCAATTGCGTTTGCTAGGAGGGGAATGGGTATTCTTACCTCGGAAACCATCATGTGACAATCGAAAGTGCCCTTGCCCCATGCCTCGATGGGCTTCTCAACATGGCCTCTAATCTTAGCGACGACGCCAGGCCCCCATGAAATGTTGGGAACAAAGTGGCCGTCCCTAAAGTGACAGGATGATTAGCTTTACTTCTTTGGAAAAGTGAGAGCTGGTCGCAAGGTGCTCGTGTGCTTATTTTTCATGGCGGCGGGGTATCTGTACATAATGTCGACGTGAAGCCAATCAGCTCCTTGCTCAATGGTTTTGGAGCAGTCATGGCCAAAGTTGCCAAAATCGGCTGCGAGAATCGAAGGTGCTACGATTGCCTTGGGTGCCATTTTGTCAACCGCGAGCAGGTGGTTTGTGGTAAAGGGTAGAGAGTTGGGAGTGGAAGGGAGGGGAGGAGGGAGGTGTGCGTGGGTGCGGGTTATGTCGCGGGTGTGTCTGGTTTTTGTTCGTGGGCAGACAACGGCACCGCCCTTCGGCGTTTGTGAAATGGTTGGAGGGTACACGATCGGACATGCGGCCGGAAGCTGTGGTAAGCTATGGACCCTGAACCACGAGAGCTCTCTCCCGGTGGGGTTTCTGTTGGGATCCTCCCACACTGGAGATTCTAGAATCACTAACCATTGAGGGGTTTACGTTTGGGTGTGGGGTGACGCACCCCCGCCGAGCAGTGGGCACGTACCGCCCGTATGTTAAGCTCCGGAGTATGGATAGGTACATTAGGTATTTTAGGTGCCTTTCTGGGTACGTATCTGTATAACCCCCACTTTTAGCATTGTGCCGGCGGAAAACGAGATATGGAGCCGACCCCTGACGTTACAAGAGTGTCATGATGCGCCTCGGGTGATTTTCCGCCGCAAGGGCTTGCTCGTCAGATGGTCACACACATGCCGTAGGTCTCTGCCATGCGTCACCTTGTTGGCAATACCGGGCCACCAAGAGAAGCAGCCCACGATGTCTATTCGTGGTGTTGAGTCTTGGCCCACAGTCATAACGTTTCAATGGGGAAATCACTGGGCTCGACCATCATCTCGTCACTTGTCTGGATGAGGTTTTGTGGAATAGCCAAGGTAGATACATAATGGTTTTTAGGCCGAGAGCGATGGCCGATTAAACAACATGCAAGGGGAGAGAAAAAAAAGACTCCCGGTCCACTCTGAACTGCCTGAGCAATGCTTGTCCCCGTTTATACTTACAAAACAGCCCCTCGCGAGGCACCGATAGCCATACTGGTCGCCATAGAAACACATTCAGTTCTCAAAGCTGTACTTAAGCCAGCCACCCAGTGCCTTCAGACTCTCCCATCGGACGTTCTCGTCGGCTTCTCCCATTAGCTCCATGATTCTTGTTTTCAGCCCGAGCTTCTCCAACTGATATCGCTTTTCGGGCACCTCCTTAACCAATGCCCCAACGTCGTTGCAAGCAATCGCCAAGACGGCCTTGTCGTTCTCCCACGGCTTCTTCATGATCTCGGCTAGCTTACGGGTGATTGCTCCGTTCTCGTACTCCAGGATCTTGCGCGCATTCTCGGCCCAGAATACCTGGCTTCTGTGAGGCGGTGACCAGCGGAGGTGGCCGGACTCGACCTCGGCAACGTATTCGTCAAATGTGGTCTTTGTCTTGGTGTACTCCTCAAGGAGATCCTTCAGTTGCTGGGCGTCCTCAAGTAGGTCAGGGTCGGTTAAGTGGCGGCCGCTTAGGTTCTCAAGGAGCGAGGGCAGCCGCGCAAGCACCGCCGTCGGGAGCAGAGATTTCTGGTTGTTGCTGAGTAGGTTGAAGAGCGTCGAAACAACCAACCTAGTCGTCTTTTCTTTCGGGGACAGACGTAGGAGCTGGGTGTACAACAGAACAATGTCGTATTCGCTGTCACAGAGTTAGCTTTCAGATGATCTGCAAATGGGCTTGGACGTACTCGTTCAATTCGTCGCCGATTTGTTCGGCCTCAAAGCTCATTTGCCAAATCACCAGCAGCACATGGTACAGCAACTGCAGACCAACACCACCGCCGAGCGAACCCTCAAAGCCTGGTGCTCTTGTGGGCGCAGTGCCACTCCATATGCTTGCCGATGAGCTGCCATTGCTTCCAATACCGGCCGCTGTTCTGAGAATCTCAATGAGAGGCGCAATTGTCTCACTCCTTTGGTTCCAGAACTGCTGTCTAGAGGCATGCCCGTAGAGGATGGAGGAGTACTCCTGGACGGCAATATCCTGGAGGCCAGCATCGGAGCTCTTCGCGAGGCCAGATAGGTATGAGAGAAGTACGGGGATGGCATTCTTGGTTGCCTGCGACTCGTCTCCCGCGAGCGACATGAGCTTGGTCAAAGCCGTCGAGGTGAGCAGTGGGATCGGATCCTCGGTGTTGTTGGAGTGGGCGAGCAAGGGTAGGAAGTGTTTGTAGGGGTCGCTGCTCTTGAAGATGGCCTTGGAGAGCGATGGTACACCTATAGGTTGGAGATAGTGGCATTAGTTGGCGGTTTCAAAAGAACGGCTAAACCTCAACGTCGATACATATCAATTAGAGGCGCGAGGCGAAAGAGTAAAAGGTTCACAGGAATTGCCTCCAAAGCGATGAGTTTGGCTAGGAGAAAGGTGCAGAACATACTGGGCAAGAGGTCGGCCAGGAGGACGAGAATGTACTGAACGATTTTGGCCTGCTTCCCCGCAGACTCGAGCACGGAGGGCTTCCCCGGTTCGCCCACAAAGAGGGAGCGGTAGCCATCGAGGTCTCCTTCTACGATTTCCTTCCTCGCCTCGGGCTTCTTCGCCTTGTCAACGGCACGGATTCGGGCCAGGTGGTCCTCAGTGATGGTGCCTGCTCGAACAGCGCCATCCCAGGGGATTGGCCGCTGGCGGATGTTGTCCTGCAGCGAGCCCAGATACGTGGGGGTATCGAGCGACATGGCGGGCGAGTCGAGGGAACGTAGAGACCCAGGCGACTTCAATTTGAGATGGACCTGCGTCACCGACGGTTGTGCTGTTGAGAAAACGGAAAGAGGGGATGGATTCGGCGTGCTGAGGGTCGCAGGTGGTTCGCGGCTGCAAACTGTCTGTGACGAACGTAATGCTCTCAAGCCGCAGCCGCAGCCGCGCCTGCCCAGTTTTTGGGACAGTTCCCTGCTCCAAGTCACTGTATCAGGTTGAAGGCACTTGATTGGCTTGGGGTCCAGTTCTCCATCAGCCACAGGCCAAAGCTATGTGTGTCCCACCACAGCTTGCCTGTGGCCAATGAAGACGACCTGCTGCAAACGTGATTGTGGCGGTGCACTCGGACCATTTACCTTCTGCTAGGTAGGTCCTCCGGTCTCGAAACGGCATAGCGGCGACCCATTCTGCCCCGGTCTCCAACCACTCGATTTTCTCGAAGGTAGTTGTCGACGATACCTACTCGGTTCGCGATATGGAGCCAGAGCTGGCTGCTCCTCATTCGTTTGCTCTGCACGAGTTGCCGATGTTCGAAACCGGCTCGCTAGCCTACGCTATATGCAAGGCACGAGTCCTTTGAACATCACATCGCGGAGGGCGTCGTTAGCCAGGGCCTCACCGTCACTTCGTGATGGGTCGTGGGCTCCTAGCCTGCTGGCATGGCTTCCGTCAGTCGGCCACGTCAAAAGTTCCGGAACCCACGGACTGGTACCTGCTGAGATGTCATCACAACGTAGTGTAAGGAATTAAGACAGTCGGAGCGCGACAGCTGTCATCGCGTCAAGAGTTTGCCTTATATCATCAGAGAATGCAGTTCATCCCGCCCCTGTTGTGTGAGAGTCAAGACTAGTCTCATGGCCAGGATGCAAATGAGCACGATCCCATTGAGGAAGCTTCATGATGGGATGGCCAAGCGTAGGTGGCCAATGACTACTGCGTAGTATGCAAGAGATCAAAAAGAGTAAAGAAAGTACACGGAGACAAGGCAAACAAGCATACATACGGATACTCCGTGCATACACACGCACTCTCTCTCTCTCTCTCTATCCGTACACTTCATACACTAGGTAGGTCGAGTAGCCTAAACAGGCTTTCTCTGCCTATCGATTGTCGTCCAGTGGACGGACCGACCCCTGCAGGTAAACATGTGGAAACGAGGCGCTCTGGGCCGGGCCAGTCACAAAAGCGAAAGTGACCCGTCTGCCAGCTCACGCAGGCATCCCCCCGCACCGGGCCACTCATAACGCTCTGTCTTCCGGGTGTCTTGGTCTCCCGGTACAGGGAACCACCTTTCGGCGCCCGATCTTCAGGAACCAAAGCAGAAAACCGCAGCAACAATGATGGAATCGCGCAATCGAGACGTATCTTCACAGTCCCCTTGTCAAGGATTGGCAAGCTAGCAGACTACCAAGTGAAGCTAGATCCCTGCGAAACATTGCATTAATCGAGGGTAGTACTGTGGGATTGTCTGTGTGGGTGCGGCTGTACCTGTGTAGTGACAGCGGCAGCAAAATTAAGAGGTTGGACTCGGACGAAGAGGGGAGGTTGGGAACCGATCCGCGAGGGGAGGGGAAAAGAAAGAAAAAAAAAGGACTGCCTCTCTGCCCAAACCAAGTAATACGACACTCCCACTTCGTCCGCACACTCTCTCTTAAACCAAACCTACCTGCAGATTTCGTTACTTCTTCTGATTTCTTGGTTCTTCTTCCCCTCCCCATCTATCTACACCCAAGGACCCTACATCATCCCAACAATTCGGCCATTGCCGACACCTACACTAACAGGCTAGGTCGGCCAGCACACGCACACTCATACGACCATTACCGCCTGACACTCGTCTTTATTTTTCCCGCTGACCATTAATACCTCATTGTTTTTGCTACAACACGAAACCGCATTCCTCTCGCTCCTTCTCTTTCTCACTAGGAGACGTTTGCGAGGCTACGAGACAGCTCATTCCACGGCAGCTTCCCATTGAGCTGACCCACCAGACAAGTGTGGGCGAGAGCTCACTTACAATCCCTACCTCGCCGTACTTTCGGCTTCCTCACATTCCTGGATCTCGACATGAGCCGGCGCAAGCACTCGGTTGCAGCCCCTCTGGTCGCCGGTTTCCTGCTGCTGGCGTCCGCACCCACACTGGTTTCCGCCCACCCTTACCCTCTGCAAAATGTGGCCAACAACCTATTTTATGAACTTGGAGACAAGTTCATGAAGCGCGACTGCGTCCAGCGTTGCGGTGTTGACTCTCAATACTGCTGCGGCTCTGGCGAACAGTGCTACACAGTCAACAATATCGCTGGCTGCAGCACCATCAACGGCGGTGGGGGCTATGGCATCTTCACCACAACTTGGACCGAGACCAACACCTTCACCAGCACTATCACAACAGATTGGCCTGCAACAACAAAGGCCGGAGGAGGAGGGGCTGGAGGCACGTGTGTCCCACAGCACGAAGGAGAGACGGCATGCGGCAGCATTTGCTGCGCCGTCTATCAGTACTGTGCCTACGAAGGGCAATGCGCCCAGCGAGCTGGCTGGGGTGGGGGTATCACCACCGTTACTTCTGGAGGCGTAACAATCACTACTCAATTCTCGGCCCCCTATCGCATCACAAGCACCGCAGCCACAGGAACCTTTGCATCGGCAACCGCGACTGGAACCGGAACCGTTGTGCCCGTCACCGACGAGGGTACCGGCGGAGGTTTGAGCGGCGGGGCAATCGCGGGTATTGTTATCGGCACTCTCGCTGGCCTTGGTCTGCTCATGCTGCTCTGCTTTTGCTGCATCGCCCGCGGTCTTTGGGGCCTCATCTTTGGCGGCAAGAAGAAGAAGGAGCACAGCCGTGAGCGGGTCGAGGTCGTCGAAGAAAGATACTCGCGCCACGGCAGCCGTATGCCCTCGGCCCACTCCCACCGCCCCTCGCACACCGGCTGGTTCGCGGGCGGCGGTCGTCCCGCACCCGCTGCGCGCCGCAATGAGGAGAAGAAGGAGGGCGCCAAGTGGTTGGGCCTGGGTGCCGCCGCCGCGACGTTGCTGGCGCTGCTGAACGTTAAGAAGGACAAGCCAGCGCGCAAGCCGCGGTCGAGCTACACGGATTCGTACTACTCGTACACGGGGACAAGTCCCAGTGAGTCTTCATCGGATTCTCGGACTCGATCGGATCTGACGTCCTACCTAGGCAGCTCCAGCTCGGGTGGAAGAACTCACCGAACCGGCCAAACACGCGGTACCCGCACGACACGCCACTCACGGAGGTAGCGAAGCATCCTTCTCTCGGAGGTCTTCTCGGCCTCGAAACATTGCATAGGTATTCGGCCGCTTTCTTTATTAGGCTTCGCGGAAGCCAAGAACATGCTTCGACACGTATATAAATTGGTATTGCCTTTCCTTGCTCTTCTTTATTTTGGCGTTGCGGAGATGGTTCATATGAATCTCTGTCTTGATTCCTGACGACTCGGGAGACGGGACATAACGCCGTACGAGAGACAAACAGTGGAATTCGGCGACGATGAGAGAACGAAAGATTGATTGAACGAGAAAAATGACAATGTTGGGGTGGACAAGGTCAAAAAGGAGGAGCTGTAGCTACCTAGCTTGGAGACGGCACCGATGAGGAGTGTCTTGGGGAGGTGGAACATCTCTTTGGATACTGAGCGTTTTCCTGCCTTTTCTTGTTCTTTTTTCCTATGGTGTGGCTCTCTCTCTCTCTCTTCTTGGCAAGCATTACACAACGCAGCCTAGCCTCCCCGCATAGCATGTACGATGTCCAGAATGTTTTGATGGCATAGACGAAATTTTGGTGGGCAAGAGTCTCGGAAGCAGCTTCCAGAACCGCCTGTAATGCAAGGAATGAAACAAATATATCTAGTCAAGTCAATCATGTTCTTGAACTGTTACGTAGGTAATATTGGCTTAAGCATGCTCGTGGTACGGCTCTCCTGCGGCCCAAGTCTATTGGAAGAACCAAAAGTCGGGATGAACGTACCGCGCCCGCGAAACCGGTGCGGTGCGGTGCGATCTCTTGTTTGGCTCGGGTGCATGGAACAAATTAAGACTTCCATGCACGTACTGTATGCGCCCGTTGCCGTGCCCCTCCCTGCTGGGAATACGGTTTGAGGATTCGAAAGCGGCTCTGCTGCACGGCAGGCATTCCGACTCTCTGTACGGTCCGAGTCGCTTGAGTAGGCCTATAACGCATCAGGAGTTGGGTACGACAACCGGACATCAAAGGATCATGGTCACAAAAACCAAAGTTGAAGTGAGGGCCATTGCCGAGTCAGCTGGACAATATTCGCTGCTACTGATGCACACCAGATTCAATCTTCCCTCTACAAGCCCACCAAGCTGATCACATAATCACGTTGCTAGATGCGGGAAACGGTATTTTTCTTGTTCATTTTTTTACGCTTGCGTGGGTATCAGTTCACCATGAAATGTCTTCAGGCAGGTAATAGTTGTCGTTAAGTGTTGAAGAGGGTAACATCCGCTTAGCGAAAGGGAGCTGGTAACGTCTTTCTTGACTTTTTGATGTGATTCGTACGGTAACCCTTGGGCTACACGATGCAAAAAAATGGAACCTGGCCACGCCTGTGTTGAGACCCAGAACCCAGTTTGCTCTTTTGGATAGTCCTCGGAAAAAAAAACAAGGCCATTTGACTTTTTTTGATTTCCCCGCTCCCCTCCATGCCCAGCTTCATTACATCAAGAATCCTTAATTTCTTGGAATTCCCGAGATACATTTAAGCGTCCTCCTCGATGTTGCCCTTCTCGGAGACGTACATGCCGTCCAAGAACTTACGGATATCCTTGTTGCGGACCTTGCAGATCTGCTGGATATCGGCGGCAGACTGGGAGACAGCCTCAAGAGAGTTGCCAGTGAGGACGAGCTCATCCTTCTGAGTGGTGGAGACGGCAACGTCAACACCCTCGCGCATGACGACGCGGCGAACGAGCTTCTCGCCGATGAAGTTACTAAGATACGTTAGTCGCCTGTTACATTCATGTTGTTACACCAAGAGGGCGAACATACCGGATCTCGACCTCCCACAGACCAGTCTCGGAGCTCTTGTCCAGGTTGACGTTGATGGGGAAATGGGCATAGACGTAGCGCATCTTGTACTTGAAGCCCTTGGTGACACCGACGATCAGGTTGTTGATGAGGGTGCGGACGGTACGGAGGGTAGCAACGTTCTTTCTTGAGCCGTGGTGGATCTCAATGTTGATGGTGCCCTTGACCGGCTGGGAGAAGTTGACGGCCAAGTGGGACAGGTCCTTCACGAGCTTGCCTGCAGACGGTGTCAGCCAACTCGGAATCGAGATTCTCTCGCCCTGAAGCGCATGGCACTCGGTATCGAGGTACCGCCAGTCACGACCCTAGGAGGGAGCGCAATGGTTGGAAAGGAGGGGAGACGTTGTACTTACCACGGGGGCCCTCGACAGTGACGACGCGGGACTTGATGTGAACCTTGACTGTTGGAGAATCCAAGTCAGCATGCATTCAATTGCCTGCCACTACTGCTCCTTTCGAGCTCATCCACAGTCTAAAACTTTTCAACCCAAAAACCCATGCCGCGTCGTCCGCCTCGAGCGCTCGCTGGTCCCCCAGTCTGCTCATGGTTTACAGCCTCAGACCGAGGTCATTAGGACCGAAACAGAGAGAAAGAGGAGGCCGAGGCCCGAAAAGCGAATGGCGACACGAGGTGTTATAGTATCCCAAAGTTCAGAATTCGGCGGAGCTCGCAGGGGGCCGCATCGTGATTGACGAGTGGGCGTGGAATTTCTCGGTGTGTTGTGTGCTTAATCGCTGCGTGTGCTAACGACGTCGGCTTTGCTTTTCACGTACCATCCTGAGGGACCGTCAGGCTCTCCTGGGAGTGAATGTATCTCATCTTGACGTCGGGGGGGAGGAGGGTTGTCGACTGGGCGATCTACTGGGCGACGGGTCTGTTTCGTTGGGCGATGGACAACTTTTTCTCGAAGGCCAGAGGACGAACTTTTCGAGCTCGCTCAGAGTTGCGATGGAGAGCGCAGCGGTGCGCCGAATGATGGGGGTTTGCAAGCCCTGTGTGGTCTGTGCGCTTGGTGTCGAAAGCGGTAGGCGGTGGAAAGGGCTACTAAACCACCATCTTGACTCTGACTCAGTCAAGCCACATCGGCCCTCCAGCTAGCCACCCTGTGGCTGGTACATGGGTGCCTATCTCACGTGTAGATTCTAGCCAATGAGAGTGGTCATTTCTGACAGCTCCAATTGTCCGCCCACCTTGATTGATAGCTGGCTCGGCGCAATCCAGCAAGCAGCTCAGAGGGAGATATACGTCAGCCACAAAGCTCTCCAACTCCCCTGACTTCCGATACCAACCGCTCTAATATACGCCCCCATCACCAGCCTCCGGCCCACGACCGGACAATCTGCAGCTGGAACGACGTCCGCTCCTTCTCTCCGAACCGGTACGAACACCTTTCGCGCGCGCGAGAGATCCGGGCATCCCCGCATACGCCAAGATGTCGTACTTCTTCTCGACCCCCGTCGACATCGACATCGTGTTGGAAGATGCTGATGAGCGGTCTATGGTGGACGTCAAGCTTGACAAGAACCGCCGCGAAAAGGCGCCGCTGTACATGGATGGCGAGAGCGTCAAGGGCGCCGTCACCATCAGACCTAAGGACGGCAAGCGGCTAGAGCATACGGGCATTAAAGTCCAGTTCATTGGCACGATAGGTAAGTTGTCGAACCACTACCGTCTTCGCGTAACCAAGTCGAAGGCCCTTTCCCCTCTCACCTGACGCTGACCACAACGTTTAGAGATGTTCTTCGACCGCGGAAACCACTACGAATTCCTTTCGCTCGTCCAGGAGCTCGCCGCCCCTGGCGAGCTACAACACCCGCAGACGTTCGACTTTAACTTCAAAAACGTCGAGAAGCAGTACGAGTCGTACAATGGCATCAACGTCAAGCTGCGCTACTTTGTCCGCGTCACCGTGTCCCGCCGCATGGCCGACGTCATTCGCGAAAAGGACATCTGGGTCTACTCGTACCGCATACCCCCCGAGATGAACTCGTCCATCAAGATGGACGTTGGTATCGAGGACTGCCTGCACATCGAGTTCGAGTACTCCAAGTCAAAGTATCACCTCAAGGACGTCATCGTCGGTCGCATATACTTCTTGCTGGTCCGCCTCAAGATCAAGCACATGGAGCTGTCCATCATCCGGAGAGAGACGACGGGCGCGGCACCGAACCAATATAACGAGAGCGAGACGCTGGTGCGGTTCGAGGTAGGCTCCCCGGTTCGGCCTTCTAGAATGCGCTTGATACTGACTGTCCGGGCAGATTATGGACGGCTCGCCTTCGAGAGGAGAGACCATTCCCATCCGCCTCTTCCTTGGCGGTTTCGACCTGACCCCAACATTCCGGGATGTGAACAAGAAGTTCTCGACTCGGTACTACCTCAGTCTGGTGCTCATCGACGAAGGTCAGGAACCCTCCCCTCCCTACCGACGCTGCCCATTTCATCTTGTCAAACCATGCTAACAACAAGACGGGTCAGACGCACGGAGGTATTTCAAGCAATCGGAAATCATCCTCTACCGCCAAGCCCCAGATGCGGTCGCCGGTCCCAACATGATTATGGCCGCCGCCCCGGAGAACCCCAAGCTCATGGGCCCTCCTCCCGTTCAGGCATAGATACCTCTGAAAGTGGATGGCGTGGTTTATAAGTAATGTGCCGTGCTTCTTGTTGTTGATGATGATGATACAGGGGTTCTGGGGAGCTGTCATGATAGGTAGTCTTCGTCCAGTCGGTCACGCGCAGTTTTAGCATAAGGTCACGGCGTTTTGGGGTAAAGACAGAGCTGGGTCTGCTGGACTGATACGAAAAAATATGAGATTTATTCTGCCCTTCCACCGCGGAACCTATAAGCAAACAAAGTCAAAGCCCAATCCATGCAGTTCGTGAGGTATCTGGTGTCCAGGATCATTCTTTGTGTCCGGGATCATGTCAATTACTTGTACAGCTCTTTTTCCTTTTCGTTCTTTTCTTGTCTTTCGTTGGTATCCTCGCCTGGCAGGCTCCTTGACACTACTACAAAATATCCATGACATCGTCCGCCTCAAACCCGAACTGGTTGTTCTGAATGGCGGCGATCCTGTCCAGCTCGTCCTGGTACTGCTTCCGCAAGTCGGTCAATGTGACGACCTTGCGTTTGCCTTGGAAGTTCGTGGTCTCTCTCGAGTTGGGCGGGGGCAGCTCCTCCGAAAAGATCCACGCCTGCTTGGCGTCGACGCAGCTCAGGGCGTTGATGAGTAACAGGTACTGCTTGGTCACGGGCGTGTCAAGAATATCCTCGCCAATCAATTTGTCGCCCTCGCCGGCATGCTGTAGTTTCTGGATACGGTCGAGCAGCACGGTAGCGGCCCCGCGGTAGTCGTTGTGCTTGATCCTCCACGAGTAGAGAATCTGGTGGTACGGAATGCCGCTGAGGACGTCCATTGTTGATTTGCACCTCTGGGCCAGGATCTCGTCGATCGAGTCCTGCAGGCCGGGAAACGGCAGTGACATGAGTTCGCTGTTGTGGTAGGATTCACACACCTTGTCAACCAGCTTGCGGAGGGACGAGAGCTGCATAGCCTTGTCCTTCATGGCCAGAAGACTTGCGTGGGCGACATCGAAGCGTGAGAGCACTGTCGCTGCGTTGAATTGGCGGCTGAGCATCTCGCTCCTGACTACCGCAGCTTCGGGGCTGGCGTGGGAATATTGAATGGCAAGGCCAGCAAACTCGATGACGAAGGAGTAGGCCTTGGCTTTCTCGAAGAGAGCTACAATATGGCAGTGGTACCGAGCTGGTCCCTTGTTGAGCAGGTTCCACTCGGTGTCATCTAAGAGGCCGCTGCTGTGTCGGTCGACATCGACATCCTTGACGCCTATATCGCATGTCAGCAAGGCTTCAAGGTATAGAGAAGGTCGGACTTACTCATGCCAATCGCCGCTTTGCGAAAATGGAAGGCGGCTTGGGCAAAGTCCTTCAAAGCGAGGAAGACGCGGCCCTGGATGTAGATGGCGAAAGGTGTCTGGGTGCAATAAGGTGTGAGCTCCAGAGCAAGGTCAGCTCGCTCTCTTCTAATGAGGGAGCACTGAATCAGGGTGGGCGACACTTCGACGTCGCTGTTGGAGGCACAGAGATCTGTGACGATACCCGTTATGCTCGCCGCGAGGGGTTCGTTTCGATTGTCGCCGAAACCGAGAAGGTGACCCACGTTGCCTTCCAGCGCAGTGACCGTCTGAGACTCGTCGCCCGATCGCTTGGAGGCACTAGGCGAACCAGAGAATGAACCATTGCGCTCGTGCTTGTTGCCGAGGGGAACAGTGATCTCGGTCTTGGATAGCCAGCGGAGCAGCTCTAACCGGCGAAGGGACTCAAGAAATTGTCTGAATACGGCGCCAACGTCGAGTCGCTTGGAAAGCATGTCTTCTTCCTGCTCCCAGTCGAACTCCATGTGCACCAACAACAAAATCTGGCTGAAGATGATCGTCCACTGCAGGTCAATCGTCTCCTGAACGGCCTTGACAATCAGTTTTCTTCCAAAATCCGTCAGAGGTTGACGGGCTTTGCGGCTGCCGGAGTCGTCTGTGGCCGCAACCAAGCCAGATAGGCTCTCGTACAGATCCATTGTGACGCCGGTGTAGTTCTGCCCCAGGCTCTCAACGACCTGTGCGCAGTCTTCTTCGCTTACGGTGCGCCATAGAGCGGTGGTATCGAACAGATATTGGATTCTTTCGTAATCCGTCCTAGGCGTCTCTTCGAATATTTCCGGTCGGAGTGCAGCCGTGCAGACTTGTTGGATGCTTTCGGAAATTGCCTCGAGGAAGCCAACTCCTGTAGCCACCAGGTTTGCCACCCTCTCAGTGCCCTCCTCCGGTTGCGAGAGGTTGTAGTACAGCCGCTCTAGTGAGCTACATTCTCTGACGGCAGATATGGCGTCCGCACAGACGACCCATGTCATATCGGAGTCCGCGTCGAGGACCAGAGAGACCGCTTCGCCACGCTGCTTGTCCAATTCGATGAGAAGGCGGTAGAACCTCCGCCATTGGGTCTCGCTGCTGGCTCGGAACTGCTCGTAATCCATGTCACCAGCCGAGTTCCGGTCCAAAGATGCTGTGGAGGCGAGTATGGAGCAGATTGACTCTGCCAAACCCTTTTGGCTTTTTGAGCTTCCGCTCTCCTTCTGTGAGTAAAGTCCCTTTTCGTAGATGGACAGGGCTGTTTCAAGGGTGGCTTTTGTGAAGCGGCCAGGCGCAAGGATAAGTTCCAACCACTTTTCGGTCGGGTCGGTTGGATCAGACGGTCCAGAAGTTGGTGCTGTTGGGTAGCTGGTATCAATGTGAACCGACACCCACCCACTTTCCCAAGACTCGGCGATGCTGTCCCTGTTGAGGTCAAGCTCCTGAACCCTGTACGTCATGTTGTTCTTCCACAGCGTCCACAACTGGATCCCGCCATCGGCAAGATTTGAGAGGACAAAGTCCGCCAAGGTCCAGACATCTGACAGAGATGGCGACGAGGGGACAAGCGTTGTGTCTGGAAAGGCGTCTTCTACGTAGACGGTGTCACTATCGCGGGCCTTGATGTTCCAGAACTTGAACTCTCCAGCTCCAATGGGCGAGTATGTAGCACACATCCGGTTGCCTGTGCCGTCGCCAACCACCTGCAGAAGATTTGCTTGCGTCGGCTCAATCTGCCACTTGCCGACCTCCTGAGGGTTGCGGTCGGCGTTGAGAATGTCTCCAGTGAACAGGATCTGACCGGTCCGCAAGTTCCAGATGCGCATGCGGTGGTCTAGACAGATTGTGAAGAGAAATGCCGCATCATCGAGGCCGAGATCCGTCACCTGTATCGACGTCGCTGCGCTTGCTTCCATGTGAATGTTACGGTATCGGATGGTGTGGTTCTGTTTGAAGGGAAGGTAGCTGCGAATGCCTTGAGCCCAGCCTTGAGAGTTGTAGATGGTCTCTTTCCACGGGTTGCTCGTCGCTAAAAAAGGTCAATCACGAGCTCGATTATAGGGGGGAAGGAAGACCTACAATCCTGGGTCTTATTCCGGTCCAACCGCACCAGCCCTCCGTCGTGTAAAGATATGACGACCTGGTCGGTGCTCGCAGCGACCATGCGGTGCGGGTGCTTGAAACCGAAAACCTTTGGCTGGTAGACCTTGCAAGCGTCACCCGGGCCGGCCTCGATTGCGGAGCGCTTCCTGAAGAAGTCGGGTCGTAGGGTGAAGGAGTATAGGGAGTTGGACTCGTCGAGCACGAACATGGACAGAGCATCGTGTTCTCGGGGATCAGCGAAGGCTACGCATGACGACTGGATCGGCACTGTGAATCTGAAGTTGAGGATGAGAGGTGCATCGACGACCTTCTCCTGGCGGCAGGTGTCGACAACACGGAGGCTCAGAACCAGGCCGTCCTCCAGCAATCTCCACAGGAAACTGCGCGGTGCGGCGTGCCATTTGCGGTGGTAGACCGACGAGGCAGGCGCCAAGCTCTTCAGACGAAAGGTAACCTCATCTTCGCTAACGTTTTTGTCGCCGTTCGTGAGCTTGCGGTTCGCGCCCCTACCGTTCGACGTCAGCGAGGGGACACGGATATTGACGATGGACGAGGCGGAGGCCGGTTCGAGATTGAGACGAGTCTCTCGGTAGAGGTATTGAGTGTCTACGGAATCCATTGCGATTGCAACCCTAGCCTGTGGAAAGCCTCTAACGCCGTCGAAGAAAGGGAAGAGGCCGCAGGAATGGCGGGTCAGGCTCGGCGCATTAAGCAGTATTGCGACAGCAAAAGTTCGTCGCGATTCGAGTTGATGGAATTTCCAGTTGAAGACTCCAACGCGCTGGTGGGGCTAATCCCAATACAGCAACCAGCTTGATACAGTGTCAACAAACTTCGCTTCTGTTTTGCACGGTGTGCGTGTTGACGTGGGAACAACAGCCAAGACCCGTTCACGTCGCCGATGCCTTGGGCATTTTAGGTATTGACGGGTCAAATCCATTGAATATTTCCGTCTCAAGCTCATTTTTTTTCTGTCTATTGAATGGAAGGCCTCATTTCCTTCCGTCGAAGCAGAAATACCACAACTCCATCATAAAACCTGCCGTCCAACGCCAGCACCAATGCATGCCATCTTTCCCAACCAGGGCGTATCAAAGCTCACTCATATGCGCATAACACCGTTAGAACCACTCTCGACCAGTCACATATCATTGCAAGCCGCCTAATCCTTCTCCAGGTCTTTGGGGCTAGGGTCGCCGATGCCGTCTTCGTTGATCGCGAACAGACAGTCGCTCTCGGGCAAGCATGGACTATCGTAGATCTTGGCGACACGTGTCTCGGCACGCCCCTTTCTTAAACTGATTCTTGTCGTGCTAGCGTGAGCAATAATGTTACCGCCGACTGGCTTCTTCGGGTCGGGGTTGAACATGGCACTAGGTCCGCCATCGACCTGAGCAACGACCTGGTTCGTGATGACGACAGCAATACCAAACTCGTCAGCGAGACGCTGTAGTGTACGCATGAACTTGGCAAGATGGGTCTGCCTCGAGGACAGTTCACCTCTGCCCAAGAAGTCGGTTCTGTAAAGTGCCGTAGCAGAGTCGACAATGAGTAGGGAGAACCGCGTCTCGCACATCATGGCGCCAGCCTGCTGGAGGAGCTGAAGCTGATGGTCAGAGTTATACGCACGCGCATAGGCGACGTTGTCCAGTACTTCCTCTCCGGAGAGACCAAATCGGTTGGCGACGGCAAGCAGACGAACAGGCCGGAACGTGCCCTCGGTGTCGATGTACAAGCACTTGCCCTCGCCACCCCCCATGTCGAAGGGTAACTGGCATGTCACCGCAAGCGTATGACAGATCTGACTCTTTCCCGTGCGAAACTCTCCAAAAAGCTCGGTCACTGACCCGGTCTCGATACCACCGGCAAGAAGGGTGTCGAGCTGTTTCGAGCCCGTTGTAATAGAGATGAGCTCACTGCGTCGTTGATGCATCTCAGTGGCGGTCGTGAAGCCCATCGGAACAAGTTTCGAGGCTGCACAAGGGGTAAGACAAGTTCAAGCAAATTGGAGTAGTCAGGCTTACCTTCGGCAAGGATCTTGGTAGCCTTCTGCTCGGAAATGCCCTTGATCTGCTCAAGCGTTCGGCGCGGGGTATACGCGACCGACTCTACCGTGTTGAAGCCTCCGTCGACCACCAGTTGAATATCACGCTTCGTCAAGCCTGCAACTCCCTAAAGGCGACGCCGCATCAGCATTTTCCGTGTTAAAAGGGGGGATTCGCAGGGATATTGTACCTCAAGTGCAGAGAGTGGCGTTGGCGCGCCGGGCCCCGTCCCGACGCCCTCGTCGCCATTGTGGCTTTCCTCGTATCCGTCCGGTTCGGCCATCACTCTTCCAGGTGTGAGAGACTGTGTTACTGTCTGATTTATACGTGAGGAACGACTGCGAGCCGTCAAGGGAGAAGTGGTGCATGCGAATAGGAGATTGTCGATGGGGGGAGGCGAGCGGACTCTTAAGACGCGTCGGCCAGGACCGTGGGGTGGCGATGGGCGGAGGAGAAAACACGCCAAGTCACGTGATGTAATTAAGCCTTTTGCTTGCCCCGCTGTGTGCCTGGAGTTAGCGTCGTCCTGCCAGGGCCCCCCGGCCTTTGCTTACAATTACAGAATCCATGTGGTTCATCTCGCGTCGGTAAATACCAAAGCGGAACGAACTTGTATTACTGATATGCGCAAACCAGCAGGTTTTTGGTGAAATGAAGCTTCCTTTTCAGAAAATCTGGAGGCTTTTTTGTTTTTGTTTTTTAACCTCGACTTCGCCTAGCTTCATCAACTCTCCCCTCATGCCGGCTCGTCAGGCAGGCGCAGGTTTGTAAACTTGAGGCAGCTTTCTTTTTCCGACTTACAAAGCACCACCGACTTCTTCGGGGGGCTCGGAATTTCAGCTCAGCATCTCTTGGTGTATTGCAATCACACGGGGAAATAAACAGAAAGCAGTGTGAAGAATGATTGATTAATTGGCTAGCTACAAACACAAAGGAACTGGGACCCCAAGATATTTCAACTTAGCATCGCAATGCGAAAAGAGAAAGAAACGCGGTACATTTGGCCATGCAGAAATAGAATCGTAAATGATGCTTCCTCCTCGAAGCGCAGTTCCCTTTCGTCGTCTCGCCGATGTTGTTACATTTGCTCATTGTGTGGTCATAACATTATCGTGGTGGTTGTCAGCCGCGTACGTGCGGTTGGTTTAGTTGACTTGGATGCGGCGGGTCTCATGCTTGGGCGCCTTGGGGACGCGAATCGAGAGGATGCCGTCCTTGAAGCTCGCCGAGACGGAGTCCTGCGAAATCTGGCCGGGGAAGTTGAAGACGCGGCTGAACTCGCCGACACTGCGCTCCGAGACCCAGTACTTGGCGTTGTCGACCGGCTCCTTCTTGCCGGACTTCTCGACGGAGTTGTTCTTGTTACCGTCTTGCTCATTCTCGTCTTCGACGGTGGGCTGACGGGACTTCTCATTGCCTTCAGTGATGGCGCCGCTCATCTCGGTACCGTTGCCCTGGAGGAATCCCGCGGGCGGAGTGCCGGCGGTGTACGATCTCTCGACACGGCCGCGGATGTGGAGGGTGTGAGGGTCGGTAAACTCGATTGAGACATCGTTCTTGTTCATGCCCGGGAGCTCGCCATACAGCTCGTACGCGTCCTCAACTTCGCGAACATCGAACTTCGGCTGGAAGTTGGGAACGTGGTTGCGGTGGGTGCCGCGGGCGCCGCCGTTGCTGCCCGAACCGCCGGTGCGGGAGTAGTTGTCAAAGTCCTCGAGAAGGCGGAAGAGAGGGGTGAAGGAAGCGTCGGAGGGGGTGTTGTAGAAGTTGCGAGGGAAGAAAGCCATTTTGACGTTGTTTGGTAGGAGGTTATAGTGTATAAGTGGTTGTGTCGTGATTTTTTAGATGTAGGTGAAGAGTTCGCAAGAGAGATGTGTGTTTTGAAGTGTTGAGCGATGCTGGATTGCTTTTCTTGTTGTCTTTGTTTGTTTTGATCTGGTGAGGAAAGAAAGGCCTTGACGAGAGGGCATCAAGACGGTCGATTTATACACTGAGAGCCGGTACTGATGTGACTTCCTCAGAGCTTAGGAATCATCTCTGATGGGTCCAAGAAGAGGGTGCGAGGTGCTTCGAGAAACACCCCGTACATTACGGAAGTAACGCCACCAGTCTGGAGACTGGTTCTAGAGCGATCTTGGCAGGCAGGTGCGTTGGTGATGAAGCCGTCGCGATGCTTCTAGGAGCTTCGGGGCTCAGAAGTCGCTGGACGCTTCTAGCATCTTCCACTGTCACGACACCAGCAACGGCCGTCTCTTACCAGTAGACCAAACGCATACGCTTACAGGAAGCATTTGGAAACTCTAGTCCAGCGTCACTGCATCAAACCCGGCCACAAGATTCGATCCTCGCATCATTTTGACATCACTAAAGCATCCCATGACATGACCTTCGAATACCATCGAAGAGCTTTACATGGCCAAAGCCTTTTTTGGACGGGCATGTTCTCCTTCCATTCTCGCTCGCTTGATTTTTAGAGTTCCGGGCCCCGAACAGGGGTCGAAGGTGCCCCCGCAACCACTGAAGCGACGCAATTCGCTCGTCCAGCCAATTGAGCTCCTACCCCGGCGGCGACAAATGGATGGTCCGTGTCCTTTCCAACCGCCCCACTAGCCCGGCCGGCTTTCCAGAGAGTCCTCTGCTGCGCCTCCCCTTGAAATCCAATGGCCAGGTCTAGGCGCTTTGGTTTCGGCACCTAACACCACTCTCCCCCTCAATCAACCTCCTTATCTCCCTATAGCATGTTTACTCCATTTGCAAACGTGTTTACGATGTCCATGTCTCATGCACGCGTCTGCATCGAGAAAGCAAGGGGCGGAGAAGTGTCCGCCACGGGTTCAGCAATCTGGGTCTCCCAAGCGGACTTCCTATCGTCGACCTCAGGAGGTTTCGCTTCGCGGAAGACGGGCAGGGGACGGGAGACCTCGCTGCGAAGTGAAAATAGGCCCCTTCCTGGGTAATCAGTTTGACGGCTACGGCCAATAAAATGGAGACCCAAATGCACCATAGGGTCTTTGAGGGATTTCTAATCTTGCCTGCCGCTCGAATGGGGAACCAGTACTCCGTACAGCATGCTCGGTACCATTGCGGTGTAAAGACGATACGATGCACCCTTGCGCTCGGCTCCTCATGGTTACACGCCGCTTTTCCAGTCAGTTCTCTTCACAGCAGATGGCTCTCTGGAACAATGCCACTATCCAAAGATGCCAATAAGTTTGGTTTTCGTTTCCATGTCTCTTCACCTGCGATAACAACCCACAGTTAAGCCTGTAAATCAATGAGCAACGTGCCGTTACCGCAGCGAAACCGCCCGTGCAACGCCTTGCCCCGGATCATTTAAGGTTCAGAGCTGAGCTGTGATCATCCAGGTTCTTCCCTTCCGAGGGTCAAGCCACAGTAGTGGAGGTCGCCACAGCAAAGGTGCCACAGTTGATCGACGACATGCCTTGAACTCGCGGTTCGCAATAGAGGCGCCTGATTCAACTGATTCCCAAACGTCTTCGCCTGTATCAGCAGGTCTGTGTAAAGACTGGCTGGCAAGTCCGGAACCGGTAGAAAACACGCGCTAAGCCAAACAATGTCACCGCACTTTCGTATCATGAAAGGTGTTGATGGAACTCTCACACAGAATTACAGTCAGATTAGGTACAGTGAGAACCAATGTCCAGATAGCCATATATGAGTATCGATTGCCATGGCCCGTACGCGCCCATTGTCCAAGTAATGTGAACAACCCTTTCTCAACCTTCAAGAGCCGAACCCAGATGAACCTGATGACCAGACCAGGGGGAAATGCTTCAGAGTCGTATCACTCTCATAATGATTTTGTCTTGATTCGGCTCATTGCTGGTACTGTGGCCTCATGGGGGGGTAGCCTGCAATCATGGCCATACCGGGGCGCATGGCAGCCGGCCCAGACCCAGGCCCGGGACTCTGCACCCTATTGAAGAGTCCAATCAACCTCCTCCCAACTGATGGCTCCAGCTCCGTACCGTCTCTGGCAATCTTGACTTCCCGGTTCGAGTTCCAAGGGTTTCTCAGCCCTCTAGTTCGGTAAAAGGGCAGGCGTGCGGTCGACAGCCATTCGAGCTTGAACGGCTTACCCCAAGCCTTCGTGGTGCCATCCACTTCCTGGTTCCCGCTCTTCCGGCTGCTCACGTCGCTCTGGTCCACTTCGTTCTCCTCCTCTTCATCCCCGCTGTCTCCCTCCTCGCGTTCTGCTTCCCAGAAGATTGTTCCTCTCGACGAATCGTCGATAATTCTGCCCTTGGGTGCAAATTCCGTGGGTTCAGTTGGGATCGCCTTGGGCAAATCAACATCGTCCACAGAGTGTGCCTTGGGAGCAAACTCGATCGCGGCATCCGGGTCCTCGTTGATCTGAGAAGTCATCCTAGCATATCCAAAGTATTCTCCCGATTTATTCGCAGAAAAGACAAGATACACGTTGTCAACCGCCTAGACATGTTAGCGAATGCTCCCAACTGGGAGAAACAGCACGCTTACATTGAAAGCAGAATTGAGGGTTTCTTCGTTGTGAGACTGGGTTGCCCAAATGCCTGTTCTGACACTGAGCTCCAAATCCTCCACGGTCAAACTCTTCAGGATGAAAAACTTGTCCTTCTGGGATACCGTCTCAACGGCGGTGGTAACTGGTTTGGCCACATTCGTTTCTGACGTTGCGTTTTCTGACGCGTTCTCCTTGTCTGCAAGCTGCGGCGTAGCATCGAGAGGAGTTTGCGACCCAGACGATGCTGCAGGACCAGTAGGTGCCGTTACACCAGTTGCGCCTTCGACGGTGCTCTTGCGCAGACGGCTGACTAGACGTACGGACTGGAACTTGGAGTCGTGTAATTTCTGCTGAGCCGTCATACAGGTGTGCTCGTCTTTGAAGTTTGCGAATGCGCAATTGCTCTTCGATATCAGGAATAGGGACTCGAGGCCGTTCGCTTCCTTACACACATGGTGAACTAGGTGCATCAAGTCGGTCTGGGGTGGGAGATTTCCGATCCAAATCGCGTGGCCTATTTATATTAACGATTGTATCCAAAGAAGCCGCGGCTTGCTTACCACTTTGACGCGGCTTTCGCGGCGGCCCTCGAACGATACCAGACCGGCCGTCATCCGTTTCTATACTTTCGGTTAGCAACAACTTGTTTTGTAGTACCCATGTGTAACTAACTAACCGCTGGGCTTGTGGATTGAAGGAACATGTGCGCTATTGAGGTCAACCCCGTTCGAAACTTGCGGCATGCCTCTTGGGTCGTTGTGTGCCACATTCCCTCCCATGTACTGCGCGGACACCATCGAGTTCGGGATAGCCTGACCCTGAGCATAGTGGCCGGCCGGAGAATAGTAGTATCCTTGGGGTATGTGACCGCTTTGTGGGTGGTTCATAATCATCTGGTTCGGGTAGTATCCCATGTTCGGTCGAGTTGCTTGCTGGTTCGGGGAAAGCTGATTGGCATAGTAGTGCTGCATTTGCGGATGTTGTGGCATGTAGTAGTGCGGATTCCCCATCGGCATCGCGGCTTGGCCAGGGTACTGGGGGGCCATCTGAGGCATCTGCGGCATCATAGACGGCGAGGATGTTGCGGGGCTGAACCGCTGCTGCTGATGCTGTTGTTGGCCGCCGGGCGCGTAGGGATTGTGTCTCATGGCAGCTTGTGGCAGCGCGTTCACCATGCTGCTCATGTTGAAAGCGCCGGGGCGGCCGGTTGCAGGTTGCTGTGCCATGTCCAGTTGGGAGGAGAAGGCATGCTGCTGTGGGGGGGCGTACTGCTGGTGCTGCGCATAGGGGATACCTTGAGCCTCCATCCCTGGTTTTTCGTCAAGGTAAAGCGACGAGACACCTACAGCGTTCGAACCTTGACGAGAATCCACGATAGGATACTCAGGAGCACCGGAGGGGGATTGAACATCTCCCATTGGTAACGTGGTTGAGTGACCTTGGGTCGGAGTTTATGCCGTCCACAAACTGTCAAAGAGGAGTTAGCAAGAAAAGCTTCTGAAACCGGTAGTCGGAACCAACGGCGCCAGAAACAGGCCCGTCTGTTTGTTTATACCTTTGGCGAAGCACTAGTCCAAGCCTCAATAGTTCTGAATTGACAAGCTCCAGCAGAGCAAGCCCGGACAGCAAGGGAATGACGGATGGAGTAGAATATGACGGGTGTGTGATTCTAGGCGCCACAGAGAGATTGAGCTATTTGCTGCGCAGGATCGAATGCCCACGTTGTGGCCAATGTGGCTAGTTTGCACAGCCTTTGGAAAGGGGGGTTCCTCTGGCAAGTCACACTTCCGAGCGCCCCAGGGTATATGTGGCAGCTAACCCTGCTCTGATGAAGACCGTAATGCGTGTGCTCAATGAAATTCCTGTAAGGCGATCAGCTCGTCTGGGCGTCCAATACGAATGCAGAGAAGAGCCCGAAGCAGGGGAGCGTAGCCTCTCTAGCTAGTACCGGAGTGAAGGGGGACCTGCCAAAGAGGACGGGACGAAGGGACGAGACGCGAGGGGCCAGATTAGGGAACTCCAGGCATGCATATCGCGTGGAGAGGCGCGGCTTCAGTGTGGTACAGTCGCCACTAAAGGATGGCTGTCTCTTACCTGAACTTCGGGGACCGAGGCAGGGGTTGCTGCTCCAGGCTGCCAAAGTGGACTGGAAGGTCTAGACTTTGTGGAACGCTACTCGGACGCAGCCAGAACGATCGAGAGGTAGAAGATTCTTGAGTAAGATGGAGGATGCTAGCTGGGCGCCTGTCCGAGTGTTGTTGAGAGCAAGGGCAGATGAGGCAACGGGAGGCCAAGAAAGAAAGAATAGCGACGCCAGAGCAGATCGAGTGATGAAACTCTGCCGGTGGAGTGACAAGTTGGCTTAAGCGAGTGAGCGCTCGGCGAAGGCTCCAGGTATGACCCGTTAGAGTTGCTGCTGCTGCTGCTGCCGCCGCCGCGTGTTTGAGTGACCAAGGCAACACAAATATCTTGTTTGGTCGTCGAACGTCCAATGATACTTATGGGGGAAGAAGAGCAAGACCCAACATGAGACCCGGAAAGCAGAGAGAGGATGGGACAAAACCGCAGGGCAGAGAAAATATCGAGTCGCCGGCGAGACGGTGGCCAAACTCCCAAGGAGAGTAAGGTCTTACGAAGGTCTTACGAAGGCGAGTAGGTATGGGTCTTCCGGAAAGCCCAGTCTATTCCTGAGCAATACCGGGGCTCTGGGTAAGAGACGACGACGACGGGGTTCTGATGCGGTCGAGAGTACCGTTCAAGTATTTGTGGGATGCTCAAAGGGAAGACAGCACGGACTAGTGCCGATGTCGAAGCCGGAGGAGCTGCTAGAGGAAAAGCAAAGGCGAGCCCGGAGGAACTGACAGTTGATCGGGTTGAAAACAAGTCTGGCATGCAGGCGCTAAACGGTCGGATGCTCTGCCCTGTCTCCAGTGTCACAGTGGGATACCTACGCCGTCCGGGAAAGAGGCGAGTATATGGCAGGCAGTGTAGAATACCGGCATAGGTACACCGAGCTGTTGGAAGAGAAAAGACAAGACGATACGAGACTGGGGTGACTGGCAAGGCGAGATGGGAACGGCTGGGCCAGGCGATGGGTTAAGTGGCGTTCAGGAAGGCGTGGGCTTAGAAGGTCCGAGGTGTAAGTGTGGAAGTCAGCACGGAGACGAAAGCCCTGCAGCCGAAGAGCTTCTTGGTCAGTTTGGGCAAGGGATGTACAGTAGGAAGCCCAGTTCAGCCCAGATGGAATGGGGTCCAGGGACAGCTGGAAGAAGGAGGGGGGGTGATGGTAGAAGAGGCGGACTTGGGGACCAGCGGGTAAGGGGGACACCCTGGACGTGGGAACGAACTGATGTGCATGGCCGGGTGCCCGTCCTGGAACATACAGCAGCAAATTGGATGAAGAAAGGATGGGATTTTTTCTTCTTCGATTCTTGGCTGCCGCTCCGGGATGTGCAAGGGACACAAATTTGGTCGGATGGCCCTCACACTTGTCCGGGCTACGAGGCAAATCCCTCGAGGCAGCATGGGTCTTGGAAAACAAGGATGGAAGAACAAGTGTATCCGTACAGTATAGATGAATACAGGGAATCGGACGATGTGTACGGACAGTAGCTTAGGTAGAGAAGAGGTTGTAAGGAGACAGCATCGAGAAGTGTGAAGGCATCTGTGGGCAAGAAAGCCCATCCCCCCTTCTCAGCTTCCAAGGCCAGGACGAGGTCAATGACTTGGCGCCGGCGATGGCAGGCGAACGACAGAGCAAAAAAGTGAGACGACGTATCCATAGACTGAGCGAGTGGAGGACCATTTGCCACTTGACCCGCTGGACCGTTCCCACCGTCAGGATGGAGGTATCCCGGTTGGGGTGTGAGAAAGAGAGAGAGAGAGAGAGAGAGAGAGAGAGAGAGAGAGAGAGAGTGTGTGTGTGTGTGTGCGTGTGTTCGAGTGTACACTACCACTACTTCCCTCTGGTGCTCGACTCTGTGTCCAAGCGAAAGCCAAAGTGCGAGAGACGAGACATGGGCCGCGCTTGCTTGCCCACTCGTTCGATCTGGCTCCGTCTTGTTAGTTCCGTGTCCTGGCCCACATCGGTCTTGGGGTTCATCTCCAATCAACCCGACTCGCCTTCGGTACGTACCTACAGTGCACCAGTAGTACCTACCTAGGTAGGTGCTTGGCCTTCGCAGGCAATGGTACCCACAAGGCTTCCTTCCATGTTGTTTATCACTGCCATTAGAACCTTGCCCTTATTCTCTCTGTTGTCACTATGACTGTTATTTCCGGGTTGCTTGACGAAAAGGATCGCCACCCTCAAGTCACAAACGCCTTGTCCAGCGGACGCATGCCGGGAACTGTGGACGTAGGTAGTCAAGGAAGGTGTAGGTACACTGTAGTGCACAGTACGCCCAGCGCCAGACTCCGAGACCCTTCAACGGATCATCGTTTGCCTTTCTCGTTGCTTTTTCTCATCGCTTTTCGATTGGGCTTTAGGGTACTGCCGTACAGCCGCATCGCATGACCCTGAGGCACGGCAATGTTGGCCAAAAGCTAGAGACTCTGGAGGCGGCTATGCGCTTCCAAAGCCAATCATTATAACGAAGCCAAGTCTTACCCGGCGGTCGCTGGAAGGGGTTGTTGAAGGCTATGTAGCTGGCAGAGTGTACGAACGCTCAAGTCGGCAGCAAAGCTTGTCACTCTGGCTACGCCAAGTTAGGTATGTGGGAAGCCCCATGTCTCTCTTTTTCATCCACCAGCACGACACCCTCGATTGCTCGCTGCGCTCTTCAGCCCCCCCCCTTGAAGTCATGACGTGTTGGAAAATGCCAGCCCAACTAGGCGGGGATGACTGGTTGGCGACTATTCCGGGTTGACGCTCGCCAAAGCCCTTCGTCCACCTTCTCAAATGCACCAAGACCCTAACCAGCCAAGATTGCCGACGGGTGCTAGTGGACCAACAGAACAACAACATGGGGTGCTCACCAGAGGAGAGGGCGGAGTCCGGGTTTCAATACTTGTTGCAGCTCATCTTGCAGCTCATCTTGCTGTACTGTTAATGTGCATCATCCGAAGAAGGTCCAATGCCGAATATCCTCCACTAGTGTGGACGGATACTCCCAGGACTGCGGTCACGTCTGAAGTGATATAGAGATTCAGTTTGCAGCGCGGCCTGGACTGGCAGTCAGCCGCATGTGCGAAGGCGAGCTAGGCATGTATCCGTGTTGTGCGGGGAGCCCGACGGTCTAGACTCATCTCCCCTAACCCAGAGCCTGTGTAGTGTAGCACGTAGGTAGCATAGGTACCTGGGAAATCTCTGGACAACAGAGGCCTGTCGGAAGTCTTCAGACCAGAGGCGGCCCCCGAAAAATGTTCCTCGCCCGCGCATATCGTAGGAGCAGCCAGTCAGCAAAGAACGAATGCATCATGGAGGCTGGGGGAGTTGGGGTCGAGGCGAGGCGTTGGAGTTGGAGGAGAGGAGGAATCGTGCGAGGGAACTAACTGACATGGATTGACTCGAGGACGGGAAGACGCAGGGAGGAAATCGGGTTGCGGACAGGGGGGCGGCGATTCCTCCGCCGACCAGCCAGTGGACGTACCTGCACAATTCAATCGCGACTGCAGCGTGGGGCCAACGGGCGGGCGGGCGGGCCACTATCTAGATTGTTCACCATCACTCGTCAGCACCCATTGTCCCTGTCCTGTCCTGTCGCCGGTTGGAGACGCCGACCAGGAAAATGGGCAGGCGCCGGACACCACAAGCATATCTGTCTTCCACAGTGGGTAACCGGACCATCATGCCTGACAGGGTGAAAAGTGACTGTACCCACACTGTTCCACGCATCGAGGACTCTCCCAAACTGGTGTCTCCAACCGGCAGGCGATAAGTCCTCGTTATGGTGTTCGGGTATCTACTACTATGTAGGTATCGGACATGATGTTTGTACAGTGTTTATTTAACTGTGTTAGCGTGTCGTTGTGGATACCTACGCGACCTTGCCCCATCCCCTCCTCAATCCCCCGAAAATTTCTCGTAGCCACACATCGTTCCAACCTGGGCGCACCAAATTTTGACGACATGTCCAACATGGGATTCTCCAAACTTTTCGATTTTTTTTCTCTCTCTTCCAAACCCCACTTATGTGGCGGATCCCCCGTACTGAGTCTTGGGCGACCCCTGCCTTGGTCTATCCTGGTCCCTTCCTTCGCGCCTCGCTGGTGAGTCCTGGCCTCGAAATAGCATTTCTTATCCCGCAAGTACCCCGAATGCTCGTGGCAAAAGGGGCATCACTGGCCCCAAGAAGCTTCTTCCTCGCATCTAATCGTCCAATCGACTGGTTTCGTCCCGACTCTTCATACACAAGTACCAGAGCACTTTCAGGATTCAAACACCGACCGAGCTCTGCATCTGACAGAAGACCCTTATCAATCATTAATCCAGTACAAGCTTCGGACTTAGGTAATCAGACGTGTTGCTTCTGATGCAGTACGTATCTACGTACAGATACCTGCCTATCTACCGACATGTATTGACCGGATCTTTTGCTCCGGAACAAGTACCCACGTAGGTACTTACAAGTGCACCTCGGGCAGCTATCCTAGAACACAACCATTAAACTGGAAGGTTGAGCTGGAGGCTTTGCCCCAGAAGCCTGGGACCGCGCTCGAGACGGAAATGAACAAGCCACAGGAGCATGTATCCATATCCGGGGCAGCCAGGTCAAGAATCCCGAGCGTTCGATACGTACAGGTACGTTCCTACTTACCTGGGTAGGTATCCGTAGTGTACTCTGGTATCCGGCCGAAGTTTTTTTACCGCTGTTAGGCATCTAAAGCTTACCCCCCTACTACAGAATTTCTCTATAGGTGAATATCCCACCTCTGTCATGATGTCGGCTATGGGGGGTAACATTATAGGGGCAAAAAACCTATCCCTGCCACCCTGTCGGTCAATATGCTCGCCTCATTGTGTCCGTCCCTGTACGACCGTAAGAGGTATCCGGGGTGACAAAGAAGATGGCAGCCTTTCCTTACCATCACTACATGAAAACCGGCCATCTTTTTTGTTACCCGGGTGCAGAGGGACCGCTTTGCAGATGATGCTCGCCACAGGCAACCAGGGGCACGCTCACTACAGCTGACCGACGCAGATCTTTAACCATATCGGCACCGCGATCATCGTCGCATCCTCCTACAGTCGTCAAAACTTCCACATACCTGTGCGACCTTGCGAGGGACCGCTTTGTATCTGTACCTCCGTCATGACTTTCGCATCATGATCTAAAGTGAGATCATCCAGGGTCAATGGAGAGAACAACGACCCTGCGCGGTTCAATCCAGGTTGCCAAGATGGGCAGTTGCAATGCCATCCTGGTAGACGGTGTAGACCCATGTTGCGGAGGTCACCAAGTCTACCCAACCGGCAGGCAGAGATTCTGGTGTGTGTACGGAGTATAGTGCACATTGCTAGTGTATAACCACCGTGCCACATCCTCTTCCAATCCATTCTCGGGCATCTAATGGTTCCCAGCTGCGGCGGAAACACTATTAACTACTTAACTAGTATCACCTCATTGCCTCGTCTAATTCAGGTTCACGAAGATTGAATAGGATTGGATTGTGTCATGCACAGCGTTCATAAGTATCCTTTCGGGTCGGCGCCTATGTATAATACGCTACCAAGGTAAACTACCTCGTTGTATCCGTACTCCTCAACCCCTTGGGCCGAACAACCCCGCTCCTGGTAGTTTATTCTTGGCGAGTTGGTGCACTAAGCAATACTTGATGCCACACTCAAATGCAATGGCCAGCAACCATGGCTTACAGGCAGGTCTGTGACGTCAAATTGACGTCTGGTTCGAGGAGAATCCGCTGGCAAGTAGCTTGTTCCCTTGTCGTCGAAACATCGCTTGGTCGCAAGCCGGGCCCCATTCTGCCTAGTACCTACACCGAACCCGCACGACTGCAAACGCCAGGGCTCCAGGTTAGGTTGGCCGTCCAAGCAAGAGGCAGAGAGGTCATGGGAGTTGGCAAGTTCCGTGCATCGAGTTGATACCCCGACCTGTTGTCGGCCGTGCACCACGGTGGCGACATATCAAAGTCTCGCTCTCCAAGAGCCCTACGCAATACCAGTCGCCAGGCTTTCCATGTCTGGAGACCTTGCACTATGGGATTTGCATGTCCAATCAGTACTGGCAGGTACGACACCAATCCATGCATGCATGCACTTCCAGCGGCATGTAAACTAACTATCAAACCATATGAGAAGTGCCCCTCAGCCACGTCTAGCCCGAGATGCGCAACCATTGTCCGCAAATCTCAACCCCTGGGGGGGGCATACGTAAGTCTTGGTTACGTATCTCAGTTACGGAAGGCACACCCGCTAACCTCCACCTTGACATGGCCGTCATGTCGGCTTCATCCTCTCAAGTGGCGCATGCCGACGTTTGAGATGCGCTCGTTTTCGAGAGGGCTCATATGGGACACATTGGAACGAACTCCTATACCGGTAGTGTAGGGCTCTTGTGCCACCAACAACATAATCGGCCTTGCCAGGGTTCAGCTCTTCAGGCCCCCCTCCACTATCGAGCGTGTACATACCCTCACACGCTCACTAGCTTTTCGGTAGTTTCTCTCTCTCTCTCTCTCTGCATTCGGGGTACGCCACCGGTGGCAAACAGACCACCTGTTTCATTCGTTACCGAGACATTCGGCGGTGTTGTGGCTTGGTGGGTATTCGAAGAGTAAGCTTTGACGATGATCATATCTCGAAACTTACTGGCGCACCGCGACGTCGCCTTTTATGAGGGCAAGCTTATGCGAGCTTTCCAAACAAGCTGTTCCGGCTGATGTTGTTACTTGCCTCTGTTCGCCTCTGGAACTCGTGGGTGCATGCAACACTTTTGGTGGCACGAATGGCTGTTGGATTGTGCAACTGTGGCAATGGCAGCCTTCACCAGCTGTTCCGGAAGGTCTCACCGATGTCCATGTTGCCGTGTTAGTGGTTGCCTCGTGTACGGATAGACGCGCAGGTCATCGTTCATGCTGCCAATGACACCAAAGATCGGTCGCCCTGGAAGACGGAAGCTCCGTCAGTGGTTTGTGGCCCACAACAGCCCCTCCATCTCCGACAGGTTCTTGGCCCGGCTCCCTCGGTCAAGTCTGCAGGGTGAAGACACATGCAAGTGGCAGGCACGCCACTCAAAGAGAATGCTATCGCAAGTTTGTTGCTGCCACCGCCGATCTCATGGACTCTTTCCAGACCCGAGCCCGATATATCGGTCGCGCGGCTCGATGCGGAGGACCACCGACGGCAACGCCCATTCGTTTACGAGGCGAACAAACCCGTGCCATGCGCCGCGCTGATCCGGGCCAACCCGTGGTCTGACAAGGAAGGCGGGCCGACACTGAGAAGCGTCCTGACTGTCGGACCGTCCAGCATCACCTGCGGCCCTGACGTGGTTCTGCACCACCGTCACGACCAAAGGGGAGATCCCCCGTCCGTTACGGCAATTTCGTCGCCAGAAGTGAACGGGGTGATGCACAAACGACGCGCAGCAGCATCTTAACGGGCAGGCTTTTGCCTCATCGCGGGGCTTCTTGACCGTGGTTATCGATTGTGTCTTACGTTGAGGGGCCTTATACCTCACCCCGTGTCAAGTGCCCCCCCCCCCCGAGAATGATAACCAGCTACCCGTTCTGCACACCGTACCCAATTCGTCTCTACCTTTTTGGTCAAAATGTCGGGGTTCGTCATGCATCGCGAAACATATAAAGGGCGGTTGGCATGATATCGTTCACCGATGCGCCGTGCAAGCCGTATGCGGTCGTTTCCCGCGGGCTACCTTGCATGGATGCATGCATGTCATTCGGAAGGCCATCGGGGCGAGCACTACCATCTCACCATAGCCTCTCAATAATATTGCTGCCTGTAAGTATTAGGTGGTGTTCTGATATCACATCACGGCCGGAGACTAGTTTGTCGTCTTGTAGCATTAATGAAACCATGAGGCCGGGGCGGTGGCGATGGATCAGATGAACAGGTGCCTCGTTGAAATTGCTACATGCCCTGTAATGTACAACGTTCCCACCCTAATCATGATATTGCCCGGCGGCCTTCTAATCCTTCTTCAAGGGGAGGAGAACCTCCTCGATACCATTCTTAGTAATGACCATCATCTGCAGATGGTCACCGACTTCAATATGTCTCTCGACCGCTCCGTCAAATGCATCCTTGACAAGGATCTCGGCCTCCTTGCGCTCCAAGGGAACGCGGGGGCGTTCCTGCAGCTCGTGTCCAACGCCGCTGCCCGGCACATACTGGTTCTTGAAGTTGACCTGGTTGTCGAGGAACGGTGTGATGAGACTGGCGGCGGCACCGCCTGCTCGGGACTGCTCCCTCTCGTAGCTGCCAACTGGGTCGTACGAGAAGACGGCACCAACGCCCTCCTCGTCGAGACCTCCGAGAATGGCATAGACGTAGTAGGGGAAAAAACGCTTCTGGTAAAGGATAGTAGAGAGGCGCTTTGCGCAGGCGGTGACGCTCATGGGCTTGCCATGGCGGTAGCGGTAGATCTTGCAGATGGTATCGAGGCGGTCCTTGAGAGCCTCGCCGTCGGCGGCGAAGCCGACCACAGAGAGCAGAATTGTCGCGTCTTCTTGTGTTGACGTGGTGCCGCCGATCTTGAAGACCTTGGGGGTGTATCTGGAGTTGATGCTGTAGCCCGAGGTGCTACGGGTGTCGCCGGCCATGATGGCGAAGTCGGCGCCGGCGATGGCTAGAGTCGAGCCGCCATTGTCAGTGTAGCTATGTTAGATGTCAGGTTAGCTGAAGAATACTGCGAGAGGGCCGCTCGATGAGTAGAGAGCTTCGTACGGGTTGAAGCGGTGCTGTCTGAACTCGCCGTTGGCCTTCTTGGGGGCCTCGGAGAAGGAATAGTTGGGCCCGTTCATCAGGGGATTTTGGCTGAACATAGCCATGGTTGCGGCTTATCTGTCAAGAGAAGAAGAAAAAGGATTATTCGTGACAGGTCGTGAGGGATAATGGCGGTCGTCTATGGGGTTCTCGTGAGACGATGGGTTTCGTTCGTGGTGGGGTTTGGAGGACGTCGTTGCTGTGATGGAGTTTCGAGGCTGCCGACCGGTGAGATTGAGAGGTCCCGATTGCGTCGGAGCACGCGTCAAGCTGGCAGCCTTGCTGAGCTAGGTGGGATGGGCAGGGGTAGCTAACTGGGCTGATGACTAAGGTGATTGACGGTTGAGGAAAGGGAGGTGCGTGCAGGGGCTTTTGGATGGGAAATTTGGCGGGCTAAGAGGAAGTACGGGGGAAGGAAGGGATCCTATCGTCACTGCGTAGCCCCCAGCCAACACAGCCGCGAATTCCAATTTAAGCTATCCCAATCCGCCAAATACTGCAATAGAATCGCAAAAGTTTACCAAAAACAATCTGAATCATTGACCATACCATACGTCTCGTGTTGCCGGGCTTCAGGGCCCTCTTTGCACCCCCCCCCCCCCCCCCCCCAACATGACCCGCGACATTCGGCAGCGGGCGCTGGAGAAGATCGCGTCTCTCTCCGCTACCAGCTCCCGAACGTCATTCGATCGCTCTGATCTCGACCGGTTGTGCAAGGCTACCCAGGCCGCTGGGAAGGGCGTCAATGGCTACTCGCCCAAGCAGCCGTCTACGTCTCTTGGGAGATGCCCCATGGTACCGTTCCTCCATTATCAATTGCCCATTATCGGCGTCTCCATGCGATCGTTGGCATCGAGAGCCCTGGCTAACGAGCTTCTGAACACCGTAGACAATACGCGAATTTGAGGTTCTACTGTCGCTATGCAAAGCCGCGCCCGCTATCCAGACGAGCCAAAGCGCCCAGAAGCTCGCTCACCAGCTGATTCCCTACATCCTCGAGGCGCACATCCAAGTGTTTGTCCCATCACCCTTCTTCAGAAAGGTTGAGCCTTCGCCAACCGAGGCGTTGGCATTCCACGTCACGGCCGCGCTGCTAACCCTTGCCTCACACTACGACAATTTGCACGAGGTCGTTTCGGACAACATATGGACCTTCATCAATGCTTGCAACCATGCGGCAGACCATACGGTTCCTCTTCATGCGGACGACGAGGATCCGAACCTCGAAGACGCCATCAGGACGGCCACCATTGCTGTCTCCCTGCTCGGTTTCCTTGACGCGGCGTCAGCGCAGGCGGACTTCTGGAAAGCAGGAGGCCGGATGGCTTTGCTACAACGGTTCAGAGATATCCTTTCGGAGTCGTTCTTGGTTGCGGTGGAGACGGCCTTCTCTACTATCAGGAACTCACAATCCTCGGACCGTCACGCACGAGAGTGGAAGAGATATCTGCGTCACTATTCGGCTGCTGGACGACCGCTCGGAGCCATTCTGCTGCAGAGAAGCTACATGTGGCTTCTTGTTGCCGGCACGTCACTGTTGGTGACTGATGCGTCGCTTTTGCGCGGGACTCACATCCTCGACTTGCTCATGTCAGGGGAGGGGGCTTTCAGGCCAGGCTCTCCACGCAGCCCCGATGCTGATTATCGGTCTCTTGACTTATACACCACTGTGGCTGTTGATCAGATGAACTACCTGGAGGCTGGCGAGGATTACCTCAAGCTCGGGTCTGCGTCGCAGCAGAGATTGGCCTTTGCTGTCAAGTCGGCAGCCCTGATTAGCTACCTCAACTGTTCGCTCATGAATGAGGAGGTGGCAGACATCGACGTGCTCATTACCTGGTTGGAGGAGACTCTTGCGGATCCCCTTCAGATGGCAGACGAGAACCTGGCGGCAACAGTCCTGAGGTCGATTGCGTTGGTTTGCAAGATCTCTAGAGGATACGCTGCGACCGCTAGTCGCCTTCTGCCCCGCTTCATTGTACAAAGCGTACCGAACGCTCGCACTGTTGCGGTTGCGTCCAAGAGTCTCGCATATGTGCTGCAGATGCTTTCTCACGATGCTGTGATCACTACTCTGTATACTCTTGGCAACGTCCTTAGCCCTGGTTCTGATAGATCCATGACGAACGGAACTAACGGCGACCTTGGCGCGGACGGTGCCAATGCTCTCTATTCCAACCGCCAGTCTACTGGCAGCAGCATCTCTTTAGCCATCACGGGCGAGGAAGAAACGGCCATGGTGTACGGCAACGTTGTCCAGGCCATCTGCGGTGTTGCAGCCGCTTGCAACGACGAGAAAATCACTGCCTTGGCGCAGTCCATGTTGCTGCAAAAGATCGACAAAGTCAACAGCAATGTTGACGCTCAGATCATTAGCGGCGCTGCAGCCCTTGCTTTGAAGGGTGGGCAGCTTGAGTTCCGGTCGCTTCTCAAGGTGTTTTCCAGAGTTTGCCATCTTGGAGTTGTCGGCCACAAGGACTCGCTTTTGGCCGCTGTAGGTTTCTCCCAGCTGCCAGGTACAACATATGGGATGCTAACATCCAGCAGGTAATGAAGGCACGAACACATATATCGGCAAACCTCCGTCGCGGGTCGCCCCTTTATGATATATACAGGGAGCATCTGCTTGAGAGCATCATCTCCATGGGTGATGTCCATCAGTCAAACCACACCAAGGAAGCAGACGTCCAACTGGCTGCGAGTGAGATCGCCGAGTTGCTGCATCCCCTGGCTGTCTTCATGTCGACCAACGACTTGGCATTTAATTCAGTGACTGATGATGAGTCGCACTCCATGATTAGAGACGCCTGGTTCAACATCGTTGTTCATGGGTTTACCACACAGACTGACATGGGCAAGAAATACCTTGACGAGCTTCGGATCATGGCTGTGCACTCACCTCCTTTGGTCGCAGAACAGCGGGGTGAGCAGATTGAGAGTGACATCGAGCTGAACACCGTGCTGCGTCGAGGCATGTCTTCCGATAGAGAGTCGATGCAGAAGAAGCATCTCACCGAGTTGATTCCCAACAAGGCCACAGAGATCAAGGGGCTGAGCTACCGCAAGGTCATCTTTTTGCATGCTGCTTATCTAGTCGAGGGCTTGCGCGCCGATGCTGGCGATTGCACCAAGGCGCTCTCCTATTTTTTGGAGCCCAGCATGCGTAAAGGAGAAGTCAGCAGTACTATGGAGGGTATTGCCGCCGCAGTGGTGAACAAGTATTTGCGCAAGACCTTGGGCGGTACAGATGCTACCTTTTCTGCACAGTACGCTGCGAGTCAGCTCGTCGCCATCTTCTGCGGCTGTTGTCACCGAATCGAGCGCGTCCAGCAAGCTGCCTTTACGTGTGCCGACCGTATCATTAGCCAGGTTCCCTCTGCTCTGTGCCACCGGTCCTCGCTCTTTGCTCTGTTGGAGCTCTTATCTCTGATGTGGTCGAGTTGCCTGGAAGCAGAGACTGATCTCTATGCACCTCGATCAAAGTTCACTTCTGAACTTGGAGATGTTTCTGTCGAACTTTCAGATGACTACAGCTTTCGTCGTCATACCTTGGAGGCCCTCAACCGTAGGGCCAAGCAATGGGTCTCGAGTGTGATTAGTCTGGCGCCCTTGGACATCAAGGGTCTTCTCCAGACGTACTTGTCCGAATTCGACGACGAAGGAGCGTACGGACATATCTCCCTGGGCCGCTCTTTTGCCATTGAGCTTGGCTCTCTCATGCCCTCCGCAGACCAGAGATTGCAGTCTCTAGACCGAGTCGGTGACTGCAGCATTAACACCGGCTCCGACTTCATTGCTCAATACACGACTCGCCAAGAGTACCGATACGGCGAGACCCTGCCCGAACGCGGCAACGAATTGGTGAACTTCATGCAGCTGAACCGTAGAGCGTCATTCGTTAAGTCATCAACCTCGATTGCTAGCGACAGCGCCAACGCGGCCACCGCTCTGGAACATGTTGAGGCCCGCATTAAGAGCAAGAAGATGACAGCTCTCGCCGAGGTTCGCGAAATCCTACGCCGAGCAGCAGCCCTGCTGTGTCGCAGCGACCGGGACGAGTCTGCCGTCGCACACTACCTAGTCTCCATTCCATTCGCCATGTTTACGAAGCAGTCCATCAAGCTGGGCGTTTCCTTATGGTTGGGTGTGATGAACGAGAACCCACGGCTTGAGCCGAGGCTTCTCACCGAGATTGCTCAGCAGTGGGAAGTGTCCATTCAGAATGGCCTGGGGCTGTTCAGCCAAGCCATGTCGTGAGTTATTTTTGAACCTTGGCCCGAGCCAGCTAACAAAAATGCAGACACACCGATCCCTTCTTTCTGAAGATGGAGTTCGCACCTAGTGATCTAGAGGCTTTAGCCAAACGCAAGCAGCAGGTGCACAACCTGCTGTCGCCACACACACGGTTGCTGCAGTTTTTTGCAAGTCACTTCAACGCCACTCGCTTGGGCAGTCCGGATGTTCAGCGGATCTTCCTGCGCATGCTCGATGTCACCTTGGACGCTGTGCGCTTATCGACACCGCACCCGATGGCACGAGAACTGAGGTTTCAGATCGTGTTGTTTGGGCTGAAGGTGCTGCATGTGTGTACGACCATTGGCGCCATCGCGCAATGGCGATTCAAGGAGAAGATTCTATCGGCTGCGCTCAGTTGGTTCCGATTCGCACCAAGATGGTCCTTTGGCAGCAACATCCTGCAGCTGAAGACGGAAATCCGCCTGCTGAACGATGTGGTGGCTGCACTGAAGAACGTTGCGTTCATTGGGGCCAACGCTGCGGACACCATCAAATCTTTGCAGGCCAAGGAGCAGCTTCTTGTTCTCCTCTTGGAGAGCGAGCAGGCACGTCTATCGGTATGGGTTCACCCGCTCGGCGAGCAGTCCAAACCCCACGGACAACCGAACAAGACTGCTATCGAGGTAAGTATTCAAACTGTTCTTTCAGATATGTCACTCACGTTTGCAGGCCGCTCTTTCGCCTCTCATCCGAGTCGCCTGGGCCGAAGACCCGTCCATTGCCATTGAGCTCGTCACAAGGTTCCCGTATCCCCGAGTTCAGCGTGAGGTGAGATGGTTGTTGATCAACTTCCCGCAAAAGGCCATTTCTGAGCCACAGGGTCTGCCCATCCTCTTGGGTGGCTCTTTGCCCAATGACGTCAGCTTCCAGCTGAAGGTGAGTTACACTTGTGATTAGCTACCGCCTGATACTGACCGCAGCAGTACCTGTTGTTCTGGTCGCCCGTGAACCCTATCACAGCTGTCACGTACTTCCTGCCTGCCTACCGTAATCATCCGTTCCTAATGCAGTACGCGATGAGAGCTCTGGAGAGCCACTCCAGCGATGTGACTTTCTTCTACGTTCCGCAAATCGTGCAGACGCTGCGGTATGACGCACTGGGCTACGTAGAGCGGTACATCCTAGAGACGGCTCAGTTCTCGCAGCTGTTTGCCCACCAAATTATTTGGAACATGAAGGCCAATGCCTACAAGGATGACGACGCAACCATCGTATGTTCAGTGAAGCCCATCTCCAAGTGCGACGCTAATGCTAATGTGTGCCAGCCTGATGCCATCAAACCCACGCTGGACAAGGTCATGGAGAAGATGATTGCAAGCTTTAGTGAGGTGGATAGGACCTTCTACGAACGCGAATTTGCCTTTTTTGACGAGGTCACGGATATCTCGGGTAAACTAAAGCCATACGTCGGCCGGTCTAAGCCGGAGAAGGCTCAGAAGATCGAGGAAGAACTCCGCAAGATCAAGGTGGAGATTGGTGTCTACCTGCCAAGTAACCCCGATGGCGTCGTAATCGGTATCGACCGCAAGTCCGGCAAGCCTTTGCAAAGTCACGCCAAGGCGCCATACATGGCTACATTCCGCATCAAGAAGAACAAGGGCAGCCTTGAGGATGTCAATGATATGCTCGAGGATGCGCACAAGAAGGATTCGCCGCCCATGCCGGAGAACACCATTGAGGTGTGGCAGTCGGCCATTTTCAAAGTAGGTGATGATTGCAGACAAGACGTGCTTGCCCTGCAGATGATTGCGGCATTCCGCGGCATCTTCCACAACGTCGGTCTGGACGTCTATGTCAACCCGTACCGCGTCACGGCCACTGCCCCCGGGTGTGGTGTCATTGACGTGCTGCCCAACTCGGTTTCGAGAGATATGCTAGGCCGTGAGGCCGTAAATGGCCTCTACGACTATTTCATTTCCAAGTACGGTAACGAAGACTCACTTCGCTTCCAGCAAGCACGCAGCAACTTCGTCAAGAGCATGGCGGCCTACTCCATCATCTCGTTCCTACTACAATTCAAGGACCGGCACAACGGCAACATCATGATCGACGACGCGGGCCACATTCTGCATATTGATTTCGGGTTCTGCTTTGACATCGCTCCTGGCGGTATCAAGTTCGAGCGCGCACCGTTCAAGCTGACGACGGAGATGCTGGCGGTCATGGGCGGCAACCCGCACCACCAGGCCTTCAAGTGGTTCGAGGAGCTCTGCGTCAAGGCGTTCCTCGCGTCGCGGCAGCACTGCGAGAAGCTCAGCCAGATCGTACTCCTCATGATGGACTCGGGTCTGCCATGCTTTAAGCCCGAGAGCGTGCAGCACTTCAAGGAGCGCTTTGTGCTGGACCGTAGCGAGCGTGAGGCAGCAGACTTTGTCAAGGACCTCATCCGCAGGAGCGCCAACAGCTACTCGACCGGCGTGTACGATCAGTTCCAGCTCCTGACCAACGGTATTCCCTATTGATCCAGGCCCAAGACTTGATAGAATGAGGTGGTGGTGGTGATGGTGGTCATTATTGTTTTCCGTCACTTGCTTTAGGTCGTTCCTCAGGTCTTGTTTCCGTCCACTTCCCCCGCGGCTATTACTTGTATCTGCCACGGAGGACCATCCTTCATCCTTTTCCGATTGCGTTCGCTATCGTACTATCTGCGCCGCCGCCACCCCGATGAAGACTGTGCAATTGATAAATACCCTTCAGGAAAGCAGTCTTCTTCCCTCTTTTTCTCCTTCTCCTTTTTGATAGAGCAGAACCAATAATATGATTCCACGGATGGGAGAATTTATATACTCCTTCCCTCTCTTGGCTTGCGCCGTTCTTCTCTGCTGCCCTTTTGTCAACCCCTCGTCTCTTGTTGATTCATGACTGAAAAGTAGAGGGTGTTGATTTACCGTTCTCCGGCAAAAAAAAAAAACCCCGACAACGGGGAGAGACCCTGTCGATCCTCTCCTGCCTCCCCCCTCAGCCCGCGTTTTGGCACGGAAGAGGGGGACATGCTACTCTGCATAAACGAATCGGATATCCTGAAATTATTGGCTAACAAAAAAAGATCTCAACTCCGGCCGCTGGAGGAATACTACAAGATCCACTCCGAAACGATGCTACCCTTTTTTTTTTTTTTGTAAACCGCCCATGCCGTTTCTCCACCCCTTGTTTGTACATATATTTTGTAACCCTCTGTTTCCATTCCCTTCCCGCTTCCGCGTCCCGTCCCGTTGCCCGCGCTTCTCCCCGCTTCGACAGATCTATCTGTACGAATGCTCTCCCGTCACTGAAAAGAAAGGGGAAGAAGGCAATATCATTGGGGCTTGGGATTTACAAGACCTGCGGTAAATTTCGCTTTGGCGAGAGCGACCGTCCAGGTCATCCGTGGTACCATGCGCTACGGATGATTGGGTCATTGGTTGATGTGCGTGTCGACGTTGTACGTCGCATAGTCGACATGCACAAAGGCGCGGTCGACAATGGGCACCGATTCGAGGAAGTAGGTCAGGACCTCACTCAGGTCGTGGCTGTCCTTGAGCGGCATGTTGGCGTCAAGGACGATGTCGACCTCGACGAAGAGCTTGTCGCCCGCATGATAGGCCCGGAGGTTCTGGATCTGCCTGATGGACGTGGCGAAGCGCATGGTGAGGTAGAGCACTGTTGCAGCATGGATTGTCAGTTACAAAGTCCCCTTGCTTGGCGTTACGAGCAGCATGAAGGAGTGTGGCCACAAGCCCCAGATGCGGCGAAGGTGGTGTCGTACGCGTTGGGTTGAGGATCAAGCAAGAACAAGGGCATGACATGGGTGCGGCATAACGGGGTCCAATTATAAGAATTGTGGGGGAGAGGCGAAACGGCAGGGGAAACAAACAGGAAAACGAAAAGGAATAGATGGCTACGCTTACGGAGATTTCTCTCGTCCGATGTCGCCGAGAAACCCGTCAAGTTTCGGACGTGGTGCGCCGAGGTCTGGCTCCAGTTGACAACGACAACAAGCGACAAAAGGAGACCGCCGAGGGCGTCGAGCCACCAGATTCTGGCGAAATAGCCGACGATGGGGAACAGAATGGAGCCAGTGTTGAAGATGACATCGGTCATGGCATCGTCGGCCCTGCGCGGAGAATGTTTTATTAGCCAAATCCGCCGATGCCGTATTGTAATTGCCGATCAGAAGACGGTAACGCAAAGGCTTTGCGACGAGGGGCGACGAAGTTGCAGTGAAAGAGGAGCAGGGGGTCGGGACTACTTACAAGGCACGAACGCTCGAGTTCCTGATGAGACGACACCAAAGCCAGCATAAACCCTTGATGACCACGGTGCCCACCATGATGGAAATAGCAGGGATGCCTCTGTTGTTTCCCCCAGGTCAGCATCAGAATAGCGGTTAGCAACAGCGTCGAATGCGACATACAGTTGGACGATTTCACGGTCGGGGGACATGAGACGGTTGATGGCCTCCAGGCCGACCTGGCAAAACGATGTGACCATGATGATGGAGAAGACGAGCACGCCAAGAGGCTCGAGACTGTGACGAGTCAGCACATCGCGTCTCCCCGGGATGCAACAAACAGAGCCAGTCGGTGGGGCGGGGCCGGTTAGTTGCTCACCGTCGTCTACCCACGGGGTAAGAGTGCTGATCATTCTGGCTAGCGGCGATGAGTCGGGTTGTAGTCCATACAATGGCGGTGCTAAGGAAGTCGAGGAGGGCGTCGACCAAGCTGGCAAGCACGGAGACGGAGGGGACAGAAATGACGACGAGGATTTTTCCGAGGAGCAGGGCGGCGTTGGCAACAAAGTTGACCCAGATGGCGAGGGTGACGATGGGATCGCTACTGTCAAGGTCGCCATCCTCGAGCCAAGGGATCTCGGGCTTGGGCTGATCGGCTAAACCTTCCTCCTCATCTGCGCCGTTGAGAAGTGGGGTGGACTCGGTGGACCGAAAAATGTCCTTGGGGTTGCGCTTCGCCTTTTGCTGTATGCTGTTTGCCGAACTATTCTGCTCCGTGCTGCTGTTCTGGACCGAGGCAGGGTTGCTGGTTGTGCCGTAGGCGAGGGCGCCGCGCGAGGGTGGTGAAGATGGCGTTGAAGACTCCTCGGTGATGGTCTGGGGCACGTCGACGGGACGGTAGGCCGAGGCGTCGAGAGCTTGGTGGTACTCGTTGAGAAGGTCGTGGGGCACGGATGAATCCAGCAGCTGGTCAATGTAGAGATACATGCGAATCAGATCGTTGTTTCTCTTATAGTATTCGCGTCTTGAAGGGATTGGCAAATGGGCGTCAGCATGTCTGGTCCGTTCATTCACTGCAAGAGCTCGGATTGGTCGGCCATGCGAGTCGAGTTGGGACCTCTCGTCTCCAGCACTTGGTGGCGCAGGGTTGAGGAAGGATTTGCCGACGGGGCAAAACTCACATATGCTTTGGCATGGCCTCCAGCTCGGCTTCGGTCTTCCAGTAGCGCTCCCACTGGTAGCGCGGGTTGCTGTTTCCGATAAGGCGCATGCTCCTCATCTGAGGGCCGAAGATGAGTTCGCTGAGGCGGCGCTCCTCGGCGGCGGATCGGTGGTGGTCGTCATCCGAGTGATGCAGGAAGCCCAGCAGTGAGGCATTCTCGTGGTCTTCTTCATCGTCATGTCCCAGCTGGTGGTAGGCGGGACTCTTGAGAGACTCGCGCAATGTGACATTGGAGCGGTTTCGAATGAGCGAGACCAAGGCGCCATTGCCTCTCGTAGCGAAGGGATTCGGATCGGTGTCGGGACTGAGCACTGAGGGACGCTTAAAAGAGCCTACCCGAGGACTGCTCGAATAGTGAGGTTCCTGCGGCAAGGTCATCTTGGGCCAGAGGGACTGAAAGGGACGACGGAGGTCGGATATAGGCTGGATTGGGTATTGGGGGGAAGCAACGTCCGACCGAGGGAGGGACAGATTGTGTGGACTGAGGAAGAGAAAGAAAAGAGGAAGAGGGAAAAGAAAATAATAACCGGCACGATGCGAGGGAGAAGCCAAGATAGATGAGGTTGATATTGTCGTGGCTCGGCGCGCGCGCAGACAGCTTCATGCAGTGAGTGTGCAGAGCCACCCTAGCCTGGTCTTGCTAATATGCACAAGCAGACAGCTCCTATGTAGTAGTTACAGGGAAAATGGACCCGAGAGGGTCTGAGGCGACAAAAGCCGGGGATGGTCCCCCTTCGCCTATAGCTTCCCTAAGTCCCCTGCGTTGGGGCTCGGATTATACGGTTGAGGAGACTCTTGGCGAGGAGGGGGGGAACGCAGTGGCACGGGCGTTGGTAGCCCGGATACTGTATCGGAGGAGTGGCTACTCGCGTTTGAAGCGGCCGGCGCGTCATGGGTGCAGTGTTTCCTGTCCATCCCATCCGTTGCCATCACGTCCTCAAGAAGGTCCTACCTAGCACTTTGTTTAGTCTCTTAACCGAGGAAGATGGAAAATAGGGCGGACCGCAGGGGAAGGCAGTTTCGACCATCCTCTCCACACCACCCCCCCCCAACACACACACACACATATAAGAAAAAATTACAAAAAACCCCCGTTTGTCTATTCTACTACTCTGCACAGTCCAACATCAGCACATCAGCTTCGTCTAGAAACATAGGAATGGGGAGTTACCTCGTGCCCAAGCTGCCCCCATTCACACTGAGCCGGCGTCGGCCCTCCGCACTGCTCACATGGCTTGGCGAGCAAATCTGTTCCATTCTGCCGTCCCGAGTGGGCGACGGCGAAGACCTGGACCAAGAATATGCTGTGTGTTGAGCCTCGAGTGTTTGACTGTTGCAGAGTCAGTGAGGAGCACCTGGCTTTTTACTTCCTCTTTTTTTGGCCTCTGAAGGACTGGGTACATGACTTCATCGCAACTCACGGCCTCGGAGCCTTTTTCTTCTCTCTGTCCAACTCAACTACCCGCACTTGCGCGCGCGCGCACACACACACACACTGCACCATTACTTTCCGGGCCCATTTCTAATTGTGCCCGGCTGCAATTTTAACCGTGTCTGAAGACGAGGGGGGGGGAAGAAGGGTCCCTGAATTGGACATTGCCACTCCCGACAAGACTTGCCTTGTCCTTGTGTGGCGCTAATTCGTAACCCTCCATCTAATGTCTTGCAGCGAAACTGACTAAGTTCCCCGCAGCGGGCTAGGTACCAGCATCCAAAGGAGGAAGCTCTACTCGAGCCAAGGTTGGGTCAAACAACAACTGTTTGCCTTCTCTTACCATGGCGCCTGTCCTCCAGCCTTTTGAGACTCGTCCGAGGCGCAGCACCTCCGGCTCGAATTTCGAAAGCGACAATCACGCATCTGCAGGGTCTCGAGTGACAGGAGCCGCCCGTCTCAACTCCGGCATTGAAGGCTGCGAGTTGGCATAACATAATGAGGTGATCTTCCGATTTGTGCTTGCCACGCGGGCTTGGCGTTTTTGCATACCTGAAACCTGCCCAATCCGGGCCTCGATGGTAACCTAGGTAGTAGGCAATCGGCTCTGGTTCACACGAGGGGACGGCAACGATGGTTGCTTCGAGGACATGTTGCTGTTGTATGAATGGAAAAAGGAAGTCGGAACCCCCCTTGTTCAACTCTCCAACTGCTCGATTCCTTCTTAGGCAGTCTGTCTCTGCCTGCCATTGGCTAATGTTCTGGCGCTTTTGGCTGTGGCTCCCTTGTCGCGGTCCAACCAGAGCCTCAACTGCTTGACAGCAGGTCTTGGCGGTTTCTAGCCCACCTTGTCTGGCCATGCCCCTACTCATATCGGGTCTTGTTTCCCAATCTCTCCGGTACAATGGGAGGTTTGCCGATTGCATAAATCAATGACTGGCTGCCATGCCGGGTGCTGCCCGCTAAGTTGCGAGTCAGAAATTTGACAGAATTTGAGCCGATCGAGGCAAGGCTCTTCTTATATGAAATGCCAGTGTATCACTGTAACCTCTAGGCTCTGGCTCTATAGGTTTCTCCGACACCAGAGGCTGCCTTCAAACCCAAGGCAGGTTATGCAACTATCTTCCCGTTCGTCTGGTCTCCGAACTCAAAAAGTCGCCCACATCGTCGTGGACAACACGTCGAGGGTGAGGGAGTTGCGGGCCTCCTGCACTGGTGCGCCGATGCCAACAGTTCCTAGTTTCTGGTGAGAGCCAACAACGACATGTAACACCCAAACCCATACGGGTTGTCGCTATCTTGTCCTTCACTGTCGGAGTGCAGGCCTCGAAGGAAACGAAGGCTACGCTGAGGAGGCGAGCCCTGGCAATGCCTTTCAAGAACCTCGGACAAATTAAGAGGAGCTCAAGTGAATTGAGCCGGAAAGCCGGGGCTCGGTTACACCGAGTCCCCGCAAAGCCGGTGGCATGCGGTTCTCTTGCCTACAGGCTCTTTGACTCGGCCAATTGCTGCCATCGGTGCTGCTGCTTCTTGGCCAGTATCTCCTGCACGACCTTGGCCGTGGCTTTAACGATGATCTGGTGCTCAATGCTGTGCATGCGTTCTTCCAGGTCTGCCAGACTATCATCTTCGCGGACCTCAACCTCCTCGACCAGAATCTGATAGAAGCGTCAGCCACTGCACAAGCACAAGACATGTCGGGCAAGACTAACAGGCTCTCCTCTGTCTACGGCCTCAATGACGTAGTGAATCATGGCCCCGGTTCGGTTGTTCTTCAGCTTGCCGGCCTTGAAGTCGTCGTATGCCCTGCCAATGGCATTGGCACCGTCGTAAGCACCTAACGGCAGTTGTCAGCAAACGGTCCTGTATTACCATCACCGCCGACACGGCGTCCTGCGCCGGAGGCGGACGTGGAGCAACATACCGGGCAACGCGGGATGCAGGTTGATGACAGGAACTCCGGCAGCATCGAGAGGCCGCAGGAAGCTCGATGTGAAAATGGCCATCCACCCAGCCAGGATGACGAGGTCCGGCTTGTCCTGCAGAACAACCTCGGCCAAGGCGGCGTCGTAGCGAGCGCGGCCCTCCTTCAGTTTGGTCTCGTCCTTCTCGCCCTTTTGCGTGAAGCCCCCGGAGACTTGATTGAAATACTTGGTGGGGATGCCGGCCTTCTCGGCCCTCTGGACCGCGAATGCGTTCTTCCTGTTAACGACAACCCTCTCGATCTTGCTGTCGGGGATCGTGCCGGCTGCGATGGCGTCAATGATGGCCTGCAGATTCGTACCCGAGCCGGAGCAGAGGACCACGAGGCGGCAGTGCTCGCTAGCGTCCATGGGTGCCATAGCTGTAAGATGCGACTACAAGAGAGGCTTGGATGGAGGGGTAGTCGGGGAGGCGGCAACGTAGTTATCCCAAGATGTTTCACAGAGCCTCGCAGTTTTCAGCCCCTCGGACCTTCGTGTCTCTCTCGGTCTAACAAAGGTTGTCTTGCGCCTGTTTGTGCGCCGTCACTATCGTAACACGAAGAAACTTACTTGGGGTTGTGCCTCACCGGGGTTTGGCAGAATTTTAGTGTTCCAAAAAATTGCAACCTACGATCCGGAGGGGTTGTGAAAGGCTGGAGGGGTGGGAGCGGGGTGAGGGGTTCTGCAATTGGCCGATTCGTTGGTGTGATGTGGGTGCTCAACCAACGGCAACTGCCGTGCACTCATGGAAAGCTTTCCCCCCCTTGTTTTTGGTGCTCTTGGTTGCAGGACGTAGCAGGAGACATTAAGACACTGAGCTGACGACGGGGAGCAGCGTGAGTCTTGATGCCCGAGGGAACCACGATAGTGGACCACGAGACGCATGGCATCTTGCAGACGGAAGCCCATTAGTTGGATGTTTTACGCCGTTCTGGGTGACGGTGCTGACTGCTTCTCGGTGTGACTGTCGATGCCCGAAAGATATATACAAGTACATATGCCACTTGGGTCGTGGACGCCGGTGAGAGAGGTTGGGGAACAAGGCTGGGTTAGGTGAGCTTTACGGGGAGTTTTGGAAGGAGTCAATGATTGGCATGGCAAGCAAACGCCTTGTGCCTCTGCTAAGGCGAGGATCAGCAGAGATGTCGGTTCAGATTCCCCGGCTACATCGTCCATACTTTGTAAGTTTAGTAAGGCATGTCCATGACAGAATCATGACAGGAAGCAGGCCATTGAGGGTTAAAGGAACCATGGGTACAATTCATTACCTAGGTAGCTGAAGAAGGCCATAGACAGCAGTCGTCTAGGGGTCCATAATGTATATAGTATACAACTATGTACGCTAATGATGGATGGGGCCGAGTAGAGTCCAGGCCGGCGGACCAAGAGTTCCAGATTGCTCGGGGGAGAAATCGACTTTTCCACTTGCCTGATACTTGGGTAATCGGGCCAACCGGGCAATGTCATTTAGTAAATGAAGGATAGCTCCAAAAAGAATGACCCCTTCCCGCCGCCCCCTCTTTCCTCCCATGAACTCACCGCTCAATGCAAGTACGATGTACATAGTAGTAATATTGTACATTATCCGTGCCATCACATTCTGCATCGGGTCAGCAGCACCAGCTGGAGGCATTGGTTTTTTTTGGTTTTGTTTTTTTACTCACAAGCTTTGCTCGACCCAGTTGCATTGTGAGGCTTGCATGCTTGTCCCGCGCCCGTGTCCGGCCCCTGTTCCTGTCGCGAAGGGGGCCAGTACCGAATCGGGAACGGTCCAGGTACAAAATGCACTACTATGTACCCAAGCACTGGCTCCAGGCACAGCGCGCGTTGCCAATCGCACTGCCAGGGGCCTCGGGCAACCCTTACACCAACTCACGGGTGGTGCGGCCGACGTCAACCCACATAACGCCCGCGCATCAGCGGCTATCGTCAGATTCCTGGTCCCCGACCCCGCCGCCTCAGCCGTCTGAGTTTTGCCCAACAGATGCAAGAGAGAGGAAGTAAAAAGCGGTACATCCAGAGGCCCGTGGTCAAGGCGATATGAGCCTTCCCCTTTGAGCCCCGAGCTGCCATTCATCTGGTTGCAGCGCCAACCCGCAGCGGAAAGAAGAGAGAGAGAGAGAGAGAAAAAAAACAAGTATGGAGCTTTATGTCCGTCGGCTATTAACGAGGGTTAGGTATACTAGCGTCACTGTCACAGCCCCCCTTCCCCACCCCTCTGGACGATTTCCTTGATCGTGGTACCATTGTCTTGATAAATCTGGGTCGTGTCACTCTCTCAAAGAACGGGTTTGGTAGTGTACTCGCGTTGGATGGGCATGTCTTGAATCGAATCTTCGGCCGTGCCCAAATTCGGGTTGTCCCACTGGTCGATGGGATTTGGGCCACGTCTCTTGGGGACTCGGTCAGGTTTTCCCCGTGTGTGGCAAGTCAGATCGTGTCTCGTTTCCTTCTTCGTCTCCTTACTGACTTTGACAGGGCCACTCTGGCTGGAAGGCTCCCGTTGTTTACTTGCATCGTTTGTGTAAAATCCCCGATGCACCGAGACAGCCGACACCCAGGGACACGAGACAAAATTCGGTCCGGCAGCGAGCGAGGATCTTGCTTGCAGTCCGGGCTTGGCTTCCTGTCAGATCACCAGAGGATGTGAATCCCTCTTCTGCGCAAGTTTTTCTCCTGCGTGACCGAGGATCAGCCCAGGGCGGTCTTGGGCGATACGAGGCATGCGTTACGGAAAATAATATGGGAGGAAAGTGGTTGACAGTATTTTTCCCTGGAATCAAGTGAAGAGGTGAGTTGGTCCGTTCCAGATTGAAGGCTGCCCCGGTCCCCCCTTCCCACCCATACATCATCAGCAGCCACTTCCAGGTTCGCTGGACTCGATTACCGCGACAGACCTTGCGGCGGAGTCAGCCCTTCGGGACGTCCCTTCTCCTCGCCTTGAACGTTGACTAGTTTCCATTCCGCATGTTTCGGTCCGTTCTTGATGTGTTGCGGAGACTCGAGAGCAGGTTGTGGCCCTCCCTCGCTCGTTTATTGAGCTGAACAACCCGAAGACGTACTCCGACTCGAAGCCTGATGTTGCCCCACCAGCACCACCAGTATGGGTTCACCACATGTGGGCACGTGAAGCTGCAACCCGACTCGATGGTACCTGTGCGTGTTCCACACAAATCACTTGTCGGCCAGTTAAGCTCACGCGCAGAGTCGGTGGGTGGATGAATTGGACTGATGTATCCGTATATTCCCGTACACTAACCACCTACGGACACTGTGCGGAGTAGTGAATGTGTACCGTAGCCACTCGTCAGATCCGACATCTGCTAACTTTGGAGCTAACGGGAAAAGGTATCGCGGTTACTATATAAGGTATAGTGTAGCCAGCTGAGCTGATCCTATAATAGAAGGCGGTCAGTTTCCAGCAGAAGACGTCTGGCAGCCATAACAAGCCTGCTTGCTAGCCTTTCTCACACTTCCTACCTAATTTGCTTCTAATATACAGGGTGGCAGGGGGAAGTTAATTACCCCTATGATGTTACCCCCCACAGCTGATATCATAGTAGAGGGGGAATATTCACCAAAAGTGAAGTCCTGCAGTAGGGGGGTGAACATCAGTTACCTAACAGGGGTAATTAACTTCGGCCGGATACCATTGTACATGACAAACCCCTACTTTTGCCACCACTGGATCCCTGTTTCTGCCAGTAAATCTTACTGCTTACGGCGGCCGCGATACCCCTTCCCGTTAGCCCAAGAATTAGCAGATATCGGATATGACGAGTGGCTACGGTAGTTTATGGATGGAGAGGGCCACTATTCAAGCTTCCACGATTGTCTTTGATGTTCGGGAAGACCTTCTGGGGGCTACGAGGAAGGTAGCGTTACACTAAGAGGCCGCCCCCCCCCGGGGACTTTCTTGCGTCTTCTCCTTCGCTTTTGATTCTCTACATGTACTCGACATCTGCCCCTTGGTTCGTGCTCGGGTGTGTGAGTTGTATGTAGGATTTGACTCGAGACGAAGACGAGAGCAATCAGCGTGCAGAAAGAAGGAGAGCGTCCAACTATTTACAGAGATGGGAGGCGACTTCCAGAAGATCACACCCATATATAGGCGTCATCCGCTCCCGTATTTGGCATGATTGCGGGAAAAGCATCAAAAAAACATGTGGAATCCCGAGTTATGGACACTCTGCAAATCGATTGCCCTACGAGCGTCGTTGATCGGGATGGATGGTGCCTTGCAGTATCCATCCTTCCTTTCTCCCCTCTCTCTATCCATCCATTCATCTACATGCTCTTACCCTCCCTCCACTCTGAGCCTCCAGCCTGCCTTTATCCCACTCACTAGCTGGCCCTCTGACTGCTTTCTTCATTCATGCCCCCCCCCCCCTGTCAATCCCATAATCGCAGCCCTCGATTTCGCCTTTCCTCCAGCGCAGCGAATCGGCTTCCGACTTGTCGCCCACGCGGTCTCCGAGCGTCTTCTCAATCGTCTCTGAAGGTATGCAAGCCTGGGGCTGCCGATGGGACGGCATCTCATCTGCACTCGTGTGCCAACGGCCATCCGCGAACCGTCCTTGTTCTTCGTGGCCCTTCCCCGTTCCTGCTAAGCGTCGCTCTCTGCCAAGCCATCTGCTTCAATCGACATCATCATAGACACGGTCAAACACGCCGGGAGAGGCGACCCATCCACAGCCTTTGGTGCTCTTGACCGATATATCCAGTGCCCGGATTCGGCGTACGCTGCCATTCGGTCTGAGCATCTGAAGTTTTCGCGACGTACCCAACAAGAAACAGACACCGACCGTCTTACGAATACGCTACGGAGTATTCAGCAGGAAATGGGACAGACATGTCGCTCGGCCCTACTACACTAGTTTAGATCGCTCGCCATGGGATCAACACATTACCCTGGCGACAGGGAGACACCCGTCTCCATCTGTCCACCTCCAGCCGGGTTATTTGGGCTTGTCTTCAAACCAGCTCCAAGCCTCCATGTATGGGAAACGACTGACCTCATGTCTAATCACGTCCAACCATTCCACCATGACGGGCCTGGTAGACTGAACATGCCCAAGTCTCGCGCACCATGGTGAGCACAGCAAAACTAGGACATTCGTTTGGACAGCCTAAGCAGATCGGCTTTTGGTGGCAGGAGCATGCATCAGCATCTATCCCCAGAAGTTATCCACTTCACACGGCACCGAACCTACTACAGCCACTTCTCGAAGCCACAACCCGCCTGTGGAAAAGAAAGTATGAGATACAGTATGGATTCAACGGGCGCTTTCGTTGCTGGAAACAACCGTCCTAACTGTCCGAAAGAAAGACATCTTGTCCAGCGTTCATCTCTAAATGCGATGGCGGTTGCTCCGAGGTTGAATTTGAATCCCAAGACTGCACTGTGCCTTGCGGCCATGAAGTTAAGGTCCAGGCCTCGCAGCGGGCCAGCATGCATTTCACCCACTGCGGTGCCCAGTTCACACAGTTTCTTGCCGGACTGCATATAAACTACTCATCTGTCCGTTGAAGCTGCCTGCCTCTCAGAAGTCTAATCCGCCCGATCCCGTGCGGAAGCACGTTCGGTCCGCGGTACCACTCATATGACATGCCAAAGCTTGCTTGTATTTCCCCCAAAGCTTCGCGTGGTGCAATTCAGCGGATGTCGAGGCGTCGCAAGCCTGGATCGTCAAAGACCTACAGCAGGCTGCAGAGCGAGAGGTTGGGCTGGAAACCCTAGTGCTGCAGCTGGGTGGCGGGTGTAGGGTAACGGGAACCTTGACGGCGGGCGACGCAGTGCAAGGTGCAAGTAGCCTATACCACCCGACGCTACTCTGCATGAAGAAAGAAACAAGCCGCTGCGAGGATTGTTGCCGCCGACGGTGGTGGTACCTAGAGTAAGGGGCAATGGACGATTGTGTCGGCGCCACTCAACGATGCTAGACCGGATGGGTGAGTCCTCCAAAGGACATGAATCCTCCGAAATGCCACCCAACACACGACTGCAGTCTAGAAACAAGACGATGGCGAAATTCCCCGGTGAACAAAATGCGTAACCTTCATCATCAATCATCATCACCGTTGTCGTCGTCGTCGTCGTCGGCGGCAGCGGCGGCGGCAAGGCTTCGGACCCCATCTCCGATTTTCATGCGCGTCCGATCTTTTGGGTTCACACGACATGCGCATGGGCTATGGTTCAGCAGAACAGCAAGCAGCACGCCGACGGACTACACTATTACTGAATCCAGTACGGGCGGCGGTACAGGCTGTCTCCGGGCCATCCCATCCCAAATCTGCTCATCCAGTTTCAATGCCACGCCATCAAGCATCTTCCCCCCCTAGTCCCTTCTCTACACCCCCCCCCCCTTGGATCCCTGACCCAGGCCCCCCCGGGGCCTAGAGAAATCCGACTTCTAGCAGAGCGGAGAAAAGCGAAGAAGTGGTGTAATGTACACTACATACCCCAGTACACGTACGAACAGACAGAAAGGCCAGGCTGTGTGGGCTGGCCGGTGGACGACGTTGGTGAGAAGTGCATCAAGCCCACCTTTCCTAGCAACTATTGCCTGGTCTCTCCACTCCTTCCGAACGAAAATAGGCCCTCCGAATGGGTGCGTTGAGGGGGCCCAGGGCAGTGTGTCGAGGAACCGAAGACGTAGTTGGGGGGGGGAGCAGCGACAACCGCCTTTGAGATTTTCCTTCCTTCTCTCTTTCCCTCCCTCTCTCTTGTTCACGCTCCTGACATAGGAAGGTACCCCATCCCCCCTGCTCGGCCTTTACCCTGACCTGCCTTAGCCGTTGCTAAATTACTTTTCCTACACACACCAGTACTTACTGGTCTGATCGCCTCCTCCTTTCCACATTCCCACCCGTTCACTCCAACCTCTCCCATCGATTGCTTCGCCGGCCCTGGTTCTTGCTGTCATCATTTGCTGCGTATCCTTTCGTGTTGTGTCTATCCCGACCCACGGCTCGGTCATATTTTATTCATTCGTTTATTCTTCATATTCTAATACCCCAATCACCACCTATCCTACCTACCCGGTTTACGGCCCCGTAGTCCTCCTGCCCTCTTGCTTGTCCATGATCATCGGGTTCTCTCGCCTTGTACAGCCCGGCTCCAGCTTGCTGCATCTTTTTTGCTTTGGGTCAAAAGTTGAATGAGATCATACGGCTTCTGTTTTCACGCCCTCGTATACGTTCTATAGACTAATAGCCGTCACATCATCTTTTGGGTCACCGTCGACGTCGTTGTCGGCGCCTCATCTCGCTCAATCTCGTCTTGTTCGACAGATCCCCCTCCGGTAAGTCATAGAGCCCAATTCTCTCGTCATCTTCATTCCTCAGCCCATCCGCCCAAACCTATACATATCTGCATTCCTTCCATTTCGTTTCGCGACACCGCGGCGCGCGTGGCAGAAAGCATTGCACTGTTAGGTCAACTCCATCGCTAAGGCTGCTGGCGGGCTCCCTTGCCCGAATACCCTCATTCCCCCGTCTGTCGGGTCCCCACGGGTGGCCACATAGCCCCGACACGCATACCCGTACCGCGTACACTCTCACGACACCTCGCGCAGGCTCTTGCGCACACCACAATTCACAGTCGCAGCAGCTGACACTTGTGGTTCTACCGCTACGCAGAACCGCTTCGCTTACCGCACTTTTGTACCACACTCCGCACCGCCCGCTGACACGAGCCACAAACAAAGCCCGTTCGAGTCTGGGCCTCCTGTCGGCATAACACATCCGCTGACCCGCCTCGTATCGCTTTTTTTTTTTTATCATCTTTTTGCGGCCCCGACCCGAGGCCAAGAATAAACCCCCGGGTTTAATCTTCACAAAGCCCGCTCTACGAATTGCTGCGTGTAAAACCGCGTACCGAACCCATCCCGCTGGGGAGCATCCATTTACCGGTACTCCACATGCCTAGGTTCTCTGTCTCTTTCGGCAGGCGGCGATCAACCGTCGACTCGGACGAGTTTCATGAGGAGCCGGTAGCGACGAAGGAAAGGCCAACGTCTTTCCGTGTCTTGGAAAGGACCGAGGTTGGAGGCCAGAAGTCTTTCGACGGTGGACACAGACTCGTCAAGGCGACCGCGACGGCAATTCCTCCCAAGAACAATCACTCGGACCTGTCTCTCGAGGACAACAACAATAACAACAGCAACATGTTTGCGGACGTCAAGAACAACCGGTATGTGCATCCTACCATTCTTCTTGAATCACTCTTCTTTCCCCATTTCAAAACACATTCTCGGTCATAGACAAAGGGGTAGATGAAAGTGGAATCCGGAGAGAGAAAGAGAGACCTGGAAAGCAAGAGTACATGGGAGAAGGAAGGAAAAAAGAAAAGAGGGTTGGCTGGCATTCCACAGCGGCATGTCTCGGACTTAGCGGTCTATTGCTGCCCTGTTTGGTGGTGGTCGGTCCTCTTTCTCTTGGTGGCCGACACTGTTTTCCCCCTAGTCTGCAATTCATTTCAGGGCCACGGCAAGGATTGTGTCTAACGTCGACTGACTCAGCTTAAGGGGAAGTGGGTCATCTAATACCACTAAAACAACCTCGACAGATACTTCATCGCGCCACAGCAACGTCTCGACCACACCGTCTTCGGCTGACCTTGGCCACCAAGGGGCTCAGGAAGAATGGAAATCATCGATTAGGAAATCACACACCGACGTGCCAGCTTCCAAGCACAGTTCCGGTGGATTCCTTAGCAAAGCCGGCAGGACCTTTTCCTTTGGCGGTCAGAAGAAGCACCAAGCAGCAGCATCCTCCGTTGACGATCATCCTCTTCCTCCGCCGCCTCCGCCTCCCAAGGCGTCATCGGACGACGACTACAACAGGAGACCGCGAGGCTTGACAGACTCCACTGACAGGACTGCCACGCCCCCGAAGCTGAGCGAGGAGGACTTTGCCCTCGATTTTGGTAGCAATTTCGGTACCATGTTCAAGGGTTCCGGATTTGACAAGAGAGCCAGCCAAATGACGCTTCCCGGTAACGACAAGTCCAATCTGGGACCTCGGTCCCTTACGTCGAACAGGGTAAACCAGCCTCAACCCTCGCCCATCAAGATTGATCACTCCGCCAAGGTGGAGGCTTCGCCTTATTCGTGGAGCAGCCAACACTCTCACGACAACCTGCTGCATGACTCCGGGTCCAACTCCCCTACTACCACCGAACGCGCATCTGTTCCACCACCTGTGCCTCGACACGGCTCGCCGCTGGTATTTCGCAACAATGTGCCATCCGACATCATTGAAGATGAGGATGTGACCCTTTTAAAGGACTCACTGGCAGCCAGCCGCTTCCTGGGTGGTTCAGGTCAATCCAACAACCCGCACCCACCTGGCAGGTTTCGCCGAAATGAAGACACGTTCTCGACAGCGTGGGAGGCAACTGATGGGAAGAAAGAAGAGGAGAACATGTTTGACAACGGGAGGGCACAGCTGCCGAAGCCGCCCACAAACCACAACAACCACTACACGTCTAACAGCAACCAAAGCCCACCTCGCAATAAAGTCATGACTCCCGCCGAGTTTGAAAAGTATCGCCGAGACAAGGAACGTGATGACAACACTAGCGGAACAGCCAAGGCCTCCAACGACAGCCGCGAAGATGACGAAGATCAATATGACGATGATGAGGATGACATTGAGAAGGCGAAGCTGGCTGCCAAGCAGAGGAGGAAGCAGGAGGCACACATGGCTGTTTACCGTCAGCAGATGATGAAGGTTACGGGCGAGTCCCCAATGTCCGGTCCTTCCGGCCATGCCTCCCGGCCGAATCTCTCTGTATCACTCAGCACGCCGAACCTAGCCGTACCTTCAGGTCCGATGACGGGTAGGTCTGACGGTTCCGAAGGAGAGGAGGACGAAGAAGTCCCGCTTGCCATCTTGGCCGCACACGGCTTCCCGAATAAGAACAAACCCCCTGCCCGGGTCATGAACATGGCATCGAACCCTGACCTGCGGTCGTCGGTCCATTTACAGTCTGGTCAGCCTGCCAGGCCCGGGTCCAGCATGGGCGAGGGAACTGGACCCAGAGGAACTAGTGGCGGACACCTGCCCGCCTTTGCGAGAAAGCTGCCGCAAGACCCATTCTTGGGTGCCGGCCTCATCAACGCCCCTCCCCGAGAGTCTCTGACGTTCGGCGGAGGCTCACCGGCACCCGGTGCCCCGGCGCCCTCCGTCCCCATGGGTGGTTTAGTCGGCGTGATCGCCAGCGAGGAACGATCTCGAGCCATGCGCAGAGGCAGCCCCAACATGGAGGCACAGAATGTCAACCCTTTCACAGGAGCCCCGGTCGACCCCATCACCGGAATCCCGCCGCAGATGATGTACAACAACATGAACGGAATAAACGCCATGGGCGGTGGTATGGGAGGCATGCCGCAAATGCCCCAGATGCTACCCCAAATGCCCCAGATGATGCTTACACCGGGAGATCAGGCACAAATCCAGATGACACAGCAGATGCAGCAGTTCATGCAAATGCAGATGCAGTTCATGCAGATGATGGCGACGCCGGGTCAGAACATGAACGGCATGCAACGACCCATGAGCCACGTCGGTACCCCCGCGGTCCACGACAGCCAAAGACAGTCGTACTTTGGCGACTCGATGCTGGACCTTCCGCGACTCGACCTCCGAACGAGAACGATGAGCATGGTGCAGCCCAGCTCTTCGTCCTGGATCCAGCCTGGAGGAGGGTTAACCCCATCCATTCACGGAGGCATGGGCGGTGGCGGCGGGTATGCACCCAGCATCCACGCCCAAGGTGCCGGGTATGCCCCCTCGATCGCACCCTCGGAACGGAGCAACGTGGGCTTACCAGGCCGTTACAGACCCGTAACACAAGCGCCCCAGCTGGATTCTGGCCGACACATGTCAATTATGTCGGGAGCCATGGGATGGGACCAGCCTCCCAAGGTCATGCAGCAACAGGAGATGAAGGCGCCTACCAAACCAGGCACCCACTCGGACGATGATGATGAGGAGGGTTGGGCCGCGATGAAGGCCAAGAAAGAGAAGAAGAGGGGTTTGTGGAGAACGAAGAAGAGCATTGGCAGCGAAATTGGGGCATTGATCTCGTAGGGTGAAGGAAATGGCATTTACATTTGAAGAAGGGTTGGGGTGTAGAGGGACGATTCGGATGCAAAAACAACGAGACTGGACATATCGAAAAAGAAAAAAGGAACAAAGACTCCACGCCTATACAGACGTTGTGTTGTTGATCTTTTCAACTAGGGGGTTGGGTTGGCCTTTTTCTCTCCTTATTTTTTTTTTTTGAATAACCCCACATGCCCTGTGTACATTCTAGCAGACATTGTTTACTGGGCGTCGCTACGAGAGTGAAAGAGCAAGGCGGAATGGCTTGGTTATTAGTTGCAAAGTCCTGATAGACAGCTCTTGGTGCAATAATCTAATAATTCTTGGAGAAAGAGAGGGGAAAACACGAACATCAGCGCGTTGGTTTTGTCTAGTCTGAAGCTCTTTGTCCCCGCGCTTGCTTGCTGGTTCCATGTCACAAATGAAGCTTGGATCGCCGGTACAGTCTCTTCTCGGTTTTGAGATTCATTTTGTGGGCTTCTATCAGTCTATCCCAGATAGATAACCCCTAATATGAATTTTTTTTCTTTTTAGAAGAAAAGATCTTGACTTTTCTCCTTTCTTTTGATTTTTCCATCCCTTTTCCCAGGGTCTAGGTATCGTCTCCCTTCCAATCTGCGCGTTCTCGGGCTAGGGCCTGACCTACTCACTCGATCTTGCCCGCAGCCCAGGCCTTGCGCTTGACGCCAAGCTCGACGGCAGCGAGGCCCCAGTCCTCGCCATGGTTATGGCCTCCGGAAGTGAGGCCGGCGCGAGCCTGGGCTTGCTCGTCGTTGAGGACGGTCAAGACGCCGAAGACGACGGGGACACCCGTGTCAAGGCCGACCCGCATGAGGCCATGGGAGACGGCGTCGGCAATGTATTCAAAGTGCATAGTCTCGCCCTTGATGAGGACACCAACGGCGATGATCGCGTCGAACGGGTGTTGAGACTCGACGGGGAGGGAGGTCAGATCCGTGGTTGAGGAGCCGAGAAGGTCGCCGGCCGATGTGCCGGTGCCGGATTGTGCGGATTGGACTTGGGAGGCTTGGTAGAGTCTGTGAAGGGGGGGGAGGACCGGACCGGGTCAGCTCTGGCTCGCTTTGGTTTGCGGGCAGGTCATGTCCCTGGCAGGACCGGCGCAAGGAACCCAAGCGAGCTGTCACAAGCTTGGCTACTGATTGCGCGTACTCACCTCTGTACGGCGATGGGGAGCTCCCAGGACCCCGGAACGGACTGCAGGACGATGTTGGACTCCTTGACGCCGCAGGCGAGGAGCTTCTCCTTGGCGCCCTTGACGAGAGGCTCGATGATAGTAGCATTCCAGCGGGCATGAACAATGCCGATACGCAGGGCGCTGCCGTCGTGCTCTTGCGGGGTCGGTCCCTTGATGCCAGACATCTTGGACGTCTTGAGGTTGTGGTGGGGAGGGGAGGGGTATCAAAGTAACGCAATTTGGAGGGTCGCTTGTGGTGTTTGTCGCGAGGATGGTGTGCGGCGTCGTCGGCTATGTGTTGTCTCGTGGAAGGATGAGTAAAGCTTGGAGTTGACAAACCGGATGTTATGGACACGTCCGTCTGGCTTACGATTCGCTTAACACAGCCTACGTTCTTTTGGTCAGGGCGGGCGGCGGCGGCGGCGGCGGTGGGCTAGCTCAGGAACGAGGAACGAGGGCCTCTGCGATGCGGGGCATGCGGTTTGAGGTGTTGCGTGCTCGGGAACAGGATAGCAGCAGCTGCGGGGCTTTGACGTCCCCTTGGACCTTGCTGTGATCCCTGCAGGGGGAAGGCTCCGAACTGCCCTGGAAGGAAGCTTCGGGTGCGTGTAGTGGCTGTGGTATTTGTTGCAGGTCCAACTGATGGCAGCTGGTGCCGGCTTTCAGGATGGTCAAGGTACAGGCAGAGGGAAAGGAGTTCGATGACTTACATGGCTCCTGCCCAAGGGTTCAATGTCTGTTGCCGCATTCTGCCATGTTCAAAAAGAGTCGGACGTTTTTCTCACTTCCATGAATATCCTCATTTGCTGTGAGCTCCTCGTACTACACTACTGTTTCGTTCCCAGCCATCTCGGATCCCTTTTGGGGGGTTTTTACGGCGTTGTTGATCCATTTGTCGCCTTCTTCTTTTCCATCGTCACAAAAAAGTCTTCACTTTACACCATGCCCATTTCTCAGCTTCCCGAGAGTACTTGCCAGCTGCTAAAGTCCACCACCGTTGTGATCTCCCCCCTATCACTCGTCAAAGAGCTCGTCGAAAATGCCATTGATGCCAATGCCACCAACATTGAAATCGGCATCTCGGCCAACACAGTAGACAAGATCCAGGTACGAGACAACGGCCATGGCATTAGCCCCGAAGACTACCACGCCGTTGGGCGAAGGTCACATACCAGCAAGCTTCGGACCTTTAAGGAGCTCCAGTACAAGGGCGGCAAGACACTTGGTTTCCGCGGCGATGCCTTGGCAAGCATGAACACTTGCTCGGAGCTTACCATTACGACGAGAACAAGCCAGGACAGTGTTGCGGCTTTGCTGGTGCTCAAAAATGGCGTGGAAGGAATCGCGGACAAGCGACTAGCTTCAGGTTCTATGGGAACGACAGTTGACGTCTCCAATTTGTTTGCCGCCGTACCGGTTCGAAGACAGCTTGCCATCAAGGAGAGCAAAAAGTCTTGCGGACAGATCAAGGAGCTTCTTCAAACGTATGCCCTCACTCGACCATACACCAGACTCTCGCTCAAAATTTTCAAAGATCACAAGCTCTCCTGGTCATATGCTCCCGGTCAAGGGGCACATGTTAGAGAAGCGGCACTCCAAGTCTTTGGCCCCGATCTGGTCTCGCAATGCGTCTAGAAAACGTTTGACGGGGCCCTAAGTGCGATTTCAGGCACTTTCTCGACCAGACCAGACACGCCGGCACCAGTACTGCGACTTGAAGCCTTCCTTCCGAAGGCTAACGCGGACCTCTCCAAGGTCTCTGGAAAAGGCTACTACATATCTGTCGACTCGAGGCCCATGTCAACTGTCAGAGGAACAATGAAAAAGCTTGTCAACGTGTACAAGACCTACTTACTCCATGTCGGGGGAGTCGAACCGGACTCGACGTCAATCTCCAAACCTTTCATACGACTGAATATCCAGTGCATCATCGGAAGCTACGATCTGAATGTAACAACAGCAAAAGACGAGGTCCTTTTTGCTAATGAATCCAAGGTATTGTCCCTTTTTGAGGAAATGTGCAAGGAGATGTACTTGCCAACGGAGCCTAGGGTTGTGGCCGAGGTTGTGGAAGAGTGTGTCCAAATGGGAAAGTCGCAGAATAGAGACACAAGCCCTCGTATAATACTTTCGGTCCATGATGGAGAGCAACTCAACGTGCCCCTGGATCGGGTCAAATCAGACAGCACGGTCAGGGGAGAAAGTTCCGACTTCCTGCCAAATGGCAATGAACCGCATTTTGCCGAAGTTATCCAGGAGCCCACGCCAAACTACCAGGGCAGAGTGGTCGCCTGCCCGCCGTCATCTATTAACGGAACCCATATTGCAACCCCTATTGACAAAGATGGCTTTGGTGGTTCTGTTTGCAGCCACGTTGAAACACACCAACAGAACCAAACCGTCCCTATTGGCAACGAAGAGGCACTTTACGGAAGCTCCGCGATAGCCATAGATGATCCCAACCAGGCACCGCGTCAATACACCGGTGAGGAGGCGACGGGGATCCGTCATCCGGAGCGAAATCGCTGGTCCTTTCCCAGAAATGCAGAGCTGCAACACAGCACCGAACCGACTCAATATCTACTTCGGACCGGCTGGGAAGTAGATATGTCAAGAGACAAAACTGCAAGTCCCGAAGGAAATACTCAGCCAATATTTCTCGATCCACCCAGGTCAGATCTTATTCAATATCTGCAGTCGCAGCGCCTTGATCAAGAACATCGCGAGAAGCCAAATCCCTGGACCATTGCCAAAAACGCAGCAGACAAACGTGGCGTTCACGAACATAGCATTTCTAGCTATCTGAGTGGCGTTACACAGCGTGATGACACCCCAACTACCACAATATCCTGTGAACGGCTGCCACTTCCAAGGGCGGAAGATTTTGTGCAGAGAGGCTCTGATATGGCTCACTCGAGTTCCAAAGACCAAGGTCACATCCAGCCCCTGCATGACGGGCGTCAGCGAGAACCTGTTGTACAAAGGGAGGACGTGTACGAGGCGAGTGATCTTGAACCCTTCATACTGCAATATCCCACTGCCCCACAAGGTGATTTGTACGGGCTGAGACATCAAGGCCAGCGAAGAATTGCTAGAGATGACGAGCCATTCCGGCCGGCTGGTAAGGGACATGACGTTAACAAGCTAGATATCCACTCTGCCAGGAGTCCTGATGTCGGTCAGCATGCGTACTCCAAAACGCCACATTCGTTTGCCAATTTCGACCAGAAGAGTGCATTAGGCACGCCGCCGCCTTCCTCTAGCCCATTGCATAAACCGTTCCGTGGACCTGCTCGTGTTGAACCAAGAAAACAGCAGCAGTACGGGCAAAGACCTCGTGGCGCTCGACGAAGGGCTGCACGAGCTGTGGACCCCAGAGCAGATGGATTGAGACGGGGCAAGATTGTCCTCAACGCGAGAAGGTGCCAGGAGCCGCTGACACCCAAACGCACCAAGGGCGATTGTTTTGATACAATGGAAGCGGATCATACTGGTTTTCGAGATAACTATGTTGGTTCCGAAACATCGACACACCCCCATCGCCATGACAATGGTGATCTGCCGTCAGAGGAGATGGAGAAAGCTCTAGAGCGGCTCAACGCGCTCCGCCCAAGAACACGGAACACTGACTACACAGAAGACCAGGGAAAGGGCGAGGAACGTGGCAGAGCTCTAAGCCAAAAACCGGCATCAACTGTGCCTGACACGTCGCCTCGAAGCTATCTGAGACAAAGACTGGCATCCAGGTCGCGGTCGAGGAGCAAAACACATAAGCGTATGAAGTCGGAGATGCTGCCGTTTGAGAAACAATGCTCCGAGGCCTACACGCATATGCAGTCACTCATACTCGATTTAAACAAGATGAAAAAGCAGGTTTTTAGCGCATCTGACTACGATCTTTACGTTCTCAGAGGTCAACAGGAGGCCGCCTTTCCACTGGAGCCCATCGAGATGGAAGATATCAGTAGCAGGCTTCAAGCGGTTCTCGGGGCATGGGCGTATAAGGAGCATGGTGTGGAGCTGGAGCTTGAGATTGATATTGGCGCACTGTTCGAAGGAAGCGATATGAGTTGCATGACGGAATGAGTGCATTCTGGGCGGGCATATTGGGACGAATGGACTTGATGCTATCGAACAAATACTGGTGCACTTAAGGCGTAAGAGATCAGAAGACCCAAGTATGTTGCACATATGTTAGCTTTCATGAGTGGACTCACATAGACTCGCATAGACTCACATAACTATTTGCTCGATGCATCCGTCGCCTCGCCGTCGAGCCTCTTGCGCGTCTGGTGTCCAATCCACGCCTCTGTGGCCATGTCATCCAAGATCTCTCACCAGCCATCATCCCTTTCAAGTTACGAGGGCGCCATCGAGCCGGGTTCTGTTCAACTTTACGCAGGTACATGGAGCAGAGAAGGCCGTAGATCCAGCCGCGACACTTGCAAGACCTATAGGACTTGACAGGTTTTTATTTTATTTTGTTTTTTTACACTAGGTAACGAAGTCGGCGTATCTGGTTCAACGTATGTACCCCACCAACCGTCTAGGGGGCGGGGTTGATGGCAGCCGGGGAGGGGAGCCGGGATTTGAGGAGCTTCCCACGCTGTTCCTATCCGCTCGACATTGAGACAGCATGCGATGCAGCAAAACGACAAAACCACGGGGTAACGAACAGACATACAGGTGTATTGTGGTGACTGGGTCTCCACATGTGCCGCCTGCAAGACGAAGAGCGCGGGCGGCTGTGGTGGTTACACCTGCCATCAGGGAGGCGTATACAGTATGCGGACGTCGTCTTCGGGTCTTCGCGTTGTCGTGTTGTCTTCACGTTCTGGATGGACGGAGAATCGTGGAAGTATTGAAAAGAGGGGCTGGCTGGGGATGGCAGCACACCATGACGCAGGAGCGCGAACCAGCATGGCAACGGGTGGGGGAGGGGTTAAAGAGGGCGCATCGTATTCGTGCTGCGCCGGCCTGGTAGCTGCTTACGAGGGCCGCTGTACCCGATCACGTTCCGCACCACGACCGGCACCCTATCAGGCAGCCTTCACGGCGCGTTTTCGCGCAGGACAAGTGGTTGCCACTGACTCGGCGGCAGACAAGTGTGGCTTGCCGTAACGGCGCGCGCGTGGGATGGCAGACAGCTGTCCGAAGGAGAGGTCTGACTAGGTCCGACCGGTTCTGCATGGCTGTCAAGTATGTTTGTTACTAGCCTAGGACGCTGCCTGGTTCCTGAGCCCTCTTTCAAGTTCGCATTTTGGCGGTCATCATGTCATGCTTGGAGAGGAGTGTGGCTCGGATGAGGCGCAAACGTCGATTGAAATCTCCCGTCGCGCCAATGCTGGCCGAGTAGCCCACCCGGAGTATACCTACCGTGGACTCACACCGCCTGTGATCCGTTGTGGGCCGAAGAACCTTGATCGAATACGTTTCCCTCTTTCATTCGTGTCGGTAGTGTTCATGGCCGTTGGTTTCTGAGGGAGCATGAACCAAGAAGAAGGCGATGGATACTGATGGGGAGGGGCTGTCAAGTGAAGGCATCATGGTTCTCCACCAGGGCCGATCTTGGAGCCAAGCGGAAGCGCACGGAAGTGGCTCTGCCGTTGGGGATAGCGGTACCCGTACGGAGGCGACGGGGTGTGGTGGCGGTTGAGCGCCGGCATTGCATAGCTGTACATTCTCGACTACTGTTTCTATCTTTTTCTGCCGGACCGTCGGACTTGCGCCTGATGCTGAAAATAGCTGCGTCAGTCGGGACCTGAAAAGCATGGCGATTGGCTCGTGCTGAAGTTCGTATTAGGGACGCGAAGGAATCCGATCCTCATTGTTCGCGGGAGGGGCAGTGTGATTGGGCTATTAGTCAACAGTCGATGATGATGGATGACAGTGCCTGACACCACTAGTGATGTCGAAAGAGACAACGTGTCGCGGGCGAAGTTTGAGCAACATCTGCCTTTGCTATGTACCTGCACGAACATCGTTGGGCTGGCAGTGCAACATTAGGTAGTAGTACAGGTAGTGAGTGTATTGTCGACGTCGAGCGTATACGCGAGAAGGCTCAATTGACGTTCCGGGATGCGGATAGACTCTGCTGCAATAGCACCCGGTGGTTTAGAGCTGACTATGGCAATGGTCTGGGTTTGTGTTGTCCGGATGAAATGTCAATTGGTACGGATACAAAAAAGAAAATAAGAAATCATGTGTTATACATCCATCAATCAATTGAAAGCTGGTCCTTGCCGTCAGGTTTTTCTTGCTGGCCTTTCGGGTTGCTATGGTTCGGGTAGCAGAAACATCGGCAGGACCTCCTGGTCGGCGGTGATGCGAGCCTGCCTCTGGGGCCTGGGCTCGGGGCGTCGCACGCGGTGATACGGTCGGACGATCCTTTTGTAATGCGCGCGGGCTGGCTGCTTGGTGCCTTGGAAGTGGGATGTGTCGGAGACACAGCGCGATCTATCCATTCGGTTCTTTGGCTGTTTCTGCAATCCGTTGCCCGTTGCCTACGGTTATTGCTGCTCTGATTCCTGTGATTGATGATTAGGTAGGTTTATGGGGGTAGTCCGGCCATTTGCTGTTGGATGCTTCCCTTCCCCTTAACACAGACCAGATAGAATCGATCGGTGATCCAGGTTTTGTCTGAAGTCATAGCTCTTCTTATAATGCCACCCACATCAGTTGATTGATCATCCCTGTCGGTTGGCCAATGCGGGTCTGTCTTTGTCTTTGAGGTAGAGTAACGGCAGCGACTCAATGGCCGAGAGCGCACGAACGATAGCGAGAGTGTGGTGTTGTTGGACGTTTAATGTCTCGACAAGCACGCGATCGATTTAGCTATCGTCAACGATTGTGGCCTTGGGAGCGATCGTCGCGAGGTGTTGCCTTGCTAGGTAGTTTCGAGGTTGGCGTGTTCTTCATCCGTGCGAGACGTCGCAAGCGAAATGGCACTAGGTACCATGGATGATTACTACGTACGGATATTGAGAGCAGAGACATAGGTCTTAAGCCAGCTGATGAGGCGGTATACCTGAATAGTACTCCGCACTTGGAGGTGATTACCTATTCATAGGTACATGCATAGGTACTTGGAGGCTGGCTCATGCGGAATACCATCGGCACGTCATAAGGTGGCAGTACCTACTGGCGTTTCAGGCCGGGCGCTAGACGAGCCCCCCCTACTATCCCTTTGGACGACGACGAGGCATCCCGTCATCCACATCCACCGATATTCATAGGCACCCAGGTTCGAGGTTCTGCACTGACAGGTTGCGTGTCGCATTGGAATATTGCTCTGGGCTGGATGGACAAAGAAGGGTCCAGCATCCAAGGTGTAAGACGCACGCTACGTACCTTTTACTACGGCTAAATAAAAGTCGGCTGCCGTGGGCGACAAGACTGGACTGAAGGGCGGCACCCACCTCATCTCATCCCATCTGGGCCGAAACCTTTTTTTTTTTTTTTCGTGCAGGCTAACTAACACAGGTAATCTGAGGGTGACTTGGGCCCTGCAAGCAACGACGGGGAAGGGGGGGCTCGGCTGCGCCTTACTGGGTGGAGACAGGCAAATCCAACTGGGGATGTCCAACGGGCAGCCAACCGCGAGCACCCAGCGAGCTGGCAGTCAGTGGGCAGGTCCACGGGAGGAGTTACATGCTTCAAGGTATATCTACCTTACCTACCTAGCTAGGTACCCAGGTTTAGGACTTGGGAATTCTCGTGCAGCGCTGGGAGGCGCAATTTGAGGCACCTCCTGTCCGTACCGCCGACTGCTTCTGAGTCGCTCCCAGCAACCGGCCAACGCACTGATCAGTGGTGGTCCATGACCGACCAGCGCCGAGGACCGAAGGGATTGGATTCATGCTGGATACGGATGATGTGTGGTCTGCAAGCTGTCCGTGGGGCCGGACGGGATGGCATGCCATGGAGAACGGGTCTCAAAAGCTCGAGCGCAGAGTACGGTACAATTCCTGCGCTAGTTTATTTCGGAATATGGAGTGAGTGATGCGGAGAGCACCTCCAGAGCTTCCCAGGTTTCCCAGAAACAGGCCCCGAGAGCTGGACCCTGCTGTTACAGGCATGCTGCTGTTGCCTATGTACCTACAGTGATATGTAGGTCCTATGCTGTGCTGTGCTATGCTTATCTACCTATGCTGAGTTGGGCGACCAGTCCGCATTGACAGGGCCCTGCAAGGTAAGTACAGGTAGATAGATAGCTACCTAGGTGGTGTGCATCCCCTCGCGCAAAAACGGCACGGAACTCAGAGGTACCCGTACTTTTGCTTCAAGTCTACGCGTACTTTTCCGCATCGACGTTCCCTGACCTGTCCTGTCCTCTTTCGCGCGACAACATACCATACATACCATACCGTCTTTCCTGCCAGCCACCCTGCTGCACCACTACCTGCACTGCCAAACACCACCACCATCAGAACCACACGCATACGCCGCTTGCTCAGTCAGACACACACACAAATATTTCTCCCTTTCCCCTCCTCAAGTTTCTTCCCTCTTTCATAGCACACGCTATCCTACTGCCCGTCGATCCCGCCGGCAGTCACCGGCTCAGATAATACGCAGGAAGAAAAGCCAAACAGTACATCATCGCGTTAGGACACAATCCTTGCCGAGACGAATCGAAGGGAAGCAGACCGGCAACAGCATCAGAAACAAGGTGACTGCTGCCGTTTCCCCAAGATGCCGGCATTCTAGCACACGACACCCGTGCTTGTCTTCTCTGCCTCTGTGCATCGCTCGCCTACCACCCACCGCGCCGCGAGCCTTTCATCGACAGCGCTTGTCGACTACGCTACAACGATACGTCGGTTCGAAACATGCGAATGCCTCCTTCCGCTCCTCCACAAGACCTGCCCCCTCCCGAAACTCTTACAAGACATGCAGTCGCCGCTTACCTTGAACATGGAAAACGCGCCCTTTCGCTGCCATCCCAATCCATGAAGTCTTCGTCCCCGATGGAGAGACCCGCCACTCGCTCGCTCCGTCAAGACCACCGATCTCTTTCAACGCAACCGCTCACCATGGATTGTGGCCGCCCCTCTCGAATGCGGCCACTGCCATCTTTTAAACGCCCGCCACCCTCCAGCTCGTTCACCACGCTTCTCGTCCTTCTCGCTTGCCTGCTGATACAGCCTGTGTCCGCCGTTCTGATCCCTTTCGACAACTGCCTCCCCGACAGCTACAGGAACTACGAACCGTTGCCGTTGCAATGGAGCCCTGTTTATGTTGACGCTCGATTCGACACCGAAAACCCGAACCATTCACTTCAAATCATTGTATGGGGCAACGTGTCGGGCTCGTACTATAACGTCAGTCTACCGCCTGTTGGCGATCCGCGCTGGAACGATCCTAGTCAGCATGATGGCAAGATTCTCCGTTTCACCAAAGAGGGCAACAAAGTCACTACCCTCGCGAGCAAAGTCAACTTCTTGACATACGAGCCTTTCAGCAATGTCTCCAGCTTCTGCAACTACAGCCTCGTCAACGGCTCCTGCCCCCTCAGCCCGGTCTTCAACTCTACGCCCATGTAAGACTCACCCCCTTTTCCCTCTTCTTTTTCTCGTGTGGCCTGAGTCCGGCTAACTTTACTGCAGCACGAACCCGTATGGCAACTTACCTTCAGTGAATATCACAACCGATATGGGTTCGTCGTATGCCTTCGCCTCGCTTGCCGCGACTCTTCAGGTCATTTATGGAGACGACTTGGCAAAGCATATCGGCTGTGCTTCTGCCACCATAACCCCTGATTTGGGTGGTACTCGCGATCTTTTGCGTTACTTGCCGCTCGTCGTGCTCCTTTTTGTTGGGTTCGCGACCATGTTCGCCTCCGTGTTCAGCCCGTGGGGGTCGACGGACATCTTTCAGTGGACAACCAACTATGGCCGGGATGCCGATTTGCTGCGCTTAGTGACGCCAGGATTCGGGGATTGCCTTCAGTACATCCAGTTTGTGGCCCTTACTGGTGGGCTTACTCTCAACTACCCGGGGTTTTATCAGCCTGTTGTCAGCCAGGTGAGCTGGTCCGCATTGATGTTTAACGAGAGCTTCGTGAGCAAGTCTCCGGGCTGGCAGCCCATCCAAGATGGGATCTATGTAACCAACGGCTCCTATGGATTACACCGCTACGCGCAAATGGTGGGCATGACCGATGTCGAGGATATCTGGGCCGGGACCATGATTTGGGTCTGCGCCATCATTGCAGCGCTGCTTGTCCTCACTCAGATCGGATTCTTCTGTCGCTGGGTTCTGCGATTTATTAGCGATACCCCTGAGGAGGACCTTCGAGCCAAGAATATCCCCTTCTCTGTGGGCAATGTTGTGCGTATAGTATTCAACTACCTGCTGCTGCCCATCGTTGCACTGTCGACGTTTCAACTGGTCGTTGCCAGTCAGTCCCAAGACTTTGCGGTCGCGTTGGCTGTCATTACCCTTCTCATCTTGGTATGCTTTGCTGCATGGCTCCTATACTTGATTTTTAGGACTAGACCGAGAGCCGTTCTCTTCGATGATCTGCCGACTGTGTTGCTCTACGGACCGCTTTACAACACCTACTCGGATGAGGAAGCAGCCTTTGCACTCGTCCCAGTTACGGTCACATTCATCCGCGGCATTGCGATTGGCGCGGTGCAGCCTGTTGGGATTGCACAAATTGTCCTGCTCGCCATTTGCGAGGTCATTCACGTGTTGACCCTACATGCATTCCGGCCTTTTCAGTCTCCGACCTCAATGAACGCTTACCACACTCTTTTCTCGGTTTTGCGGTTCACCACCGTCATGCTCATGGTCGCTTTCGTACCACAGATGGGCGTGACCGAAGGCCCCAAAGGATGGATCGGCTATACAATTTTGTCAATACACGCCTGCGTTTTGGTTCTCGGATTCCTTCTGAATGCGTTGATTACGATTATTGAAGTCACGGCACGACTCCTTGGCGCCGGAGGCGACGATGCCCGCGGTCTCACTCGTGGTGGTTTGTCAAAGATCTTTGGCATGCGCCAGCTGCAGCGCCGTACTTCCCGGAGAGGCCATGGGGCACTGTCCCGGGCCAGCCACCTGTCTACCACGGGCATGCTCGATGCCGAAGAAACGTCAAAAACCGGCTATGTGATGCGCGGTGGCAGGTTAAGGAGCGAGTCGGCAGGTAGTGGGTTTCTCCTCCGGAGCCAACAGCGCAGCTCCTCCGCCCTCGACAGCATCGACCCATATACCGGACAGGTTCGTAACTTCGACAGTGGCAGCAACTTTACCCCGACGACGCCCGGTGAAGTCAGCACGTTCTCTTTCCTGCCATCCCCTGCTGCCGCCACCCGGCCCCCTGCTGCTGTTACTGTTGAATCCGCAGACCCATATTACCGGCCTCCAAGACGCCGTGGTGACACCCTTAACGGCTCGTCCACGTCTTTGCAGCATCGAGCCTCCGTCGCCGAATCCCGTCGTTACAGCCAGCCCGGTGCACATCTCGGGGATGCTGCGGCGGACTTGGAGGCACAGTTATCAAGGGGCCCAACACCAGCTCCTCAGGCCATAAACCTCGCACCCAGAGCAGACTACTCGACCAGAGAGGTTGACTTTTACTATGGAGTTCGAGGTCCCGCTCTCAATTCGGAGGGGGTTGGCCGTAAGCTCAGGACAGGCCCCGCTGACCCGACAAAACCAATGGCCACAGCTGCGGGGTGGTTCCGTACCATGTTCGGTGGTAAGAGTAAGGAGAAGGGAAAGGGATTCGAGGTGGTGCGAAGCTCGCGGATGCCGCCAGCTATGCGTGCCGCAGCCGATGCGGAGTACGATGCCGAGCTTCCACCGGAAGGCATCCCGGTTGCTATGGGTGTCTTGAGGAACGGGCCAATTGATTCCGACGATGACGAACCGAGCAACAAGGCTGCACGGAAACGCCCAGGTAATGGGGAGAACTCGGAAAATCTGCTCAGCGACGGTGTCTCGGTCGTATCTTCCGAATCGGAGATTGAAGAGATTGGCATACCGAAAGTGTCTGATGCACCGCCAACCCTGCCGGGGATAGCAAGCTCGGGCAGCTTCAAGTTATCAAGTCGAGTTCCGTCAAAAGCAAGTCGATCTGCTTCACAGAAACACAGGCGTCAGTCCACGAAATCTGACATTCCAGAAATTCCGCGGAAGAGCTCCAAGAGGGACTCTGTGACAGCACGAGGGCACTCACCGGCCCCTTCGTTGAATCTGATCCCGCCGACTTCACCCACGGGTCCTCTGAGCGGCGAGCCACCCAGAGGCATTACTGCTCCGGATGGTCTTGCGTCGTCGCCAAACACTGAGCGACTCCCCTTCCAGCGGTCAGACTCGCATCAGAAACGCTTGTCTTCCAGTGGATCCTCTCTAGAAGAATTCAATATTCGCAGGACGCCGAGCACCGAAAGACCAACCAGTTACGGCGTTGTTGCTCAGCACAGTATCAGCAGAGTTGATCCTGGGTCCGATCAGCAGGTCGATCTTTTGGGGGCTTCTGCTGAGCTCGTGGATGAGCAAGGACCTCCCAGCAGGTGTTCTTCGGCTAGAGGTCAAGCTTACTGAGAGGCCGGATCACTCGCCAATACGCATGCCCTTTTTCGATTACTCATCTCAGCAAGGCAAGGGCTTTTCCTAATTAATGTACGCGATGTATAGACTCGCAACCGCGAAATACTCGAATTTCCCAGGGTTAAGTAACGCATACTGGGTTGGGGATGGAGTTTTGGTTATTATATTTTATGCTTGGATCTTTTGTTAGCGATGGCGTCTTAAAACGGGACCAGTCTGGTATCAGATGGGCGGCCTGTCGTCACCCATGCAGGAGTTTGGCTGTTTGTGGACAGCGCTGGCTGACAGGGCCAGGGCTGTAATTAGTCACGACACTGACTTTACGAGGCTGATCAGTCTCCAATCAATACCTTTAATGAACGAAGCCTCGATCATTTGCGGCCGTCCAAACACGAGCACACGTATGTCCCCACATTGAAGTATCACAAGCATGTAGGTTCGAACTGCTTCATCATCGGCAGCATCGGAATGGATAGGTTACAAAACCCATGGTATGTTTCGCCTTTGTGTGAAGCAGAGCCATATAAGTCGACATCTCCCCAATCACATGTGTTACTGAAGACAGCGTTCAGTCATGTCGGATTCGCTGTCCGAGGTGCTAAGATACTGATGTGACATTCCGGCCATGTTTTGGAAAACAGCCCGCTCCCTCCCCCACCCCTCTCCCCCGACAACCAGAGTTAGTCAAGTGGTGGCAAGAGGGAAAGAAGCTGACGGTACAACAAGGAAGTGGTCCGAGGTGGAGGGAGTTGCGGGATCGGTGAGCACGGCTGGCGTCGTCGGTGTAGCAACCCCGCCATTGATATCATCTGTATCTTATCGATAAGAACACAATAAGTGCGATAAGAGTTTTTTCTTTCATAGCTCAGTTGGAACCCACCACCACGGGCAAGCGCAAGCTCAACTCATCTCTCACTCTCTCACTCTCATCACTCACTTTTAACAACCCTCGTTTGGCCAATAAACTTCCATGAAACCTCTTCCAGAGACCAGACGGCGAATACATCATCAAGCACATAACCTAGAATAGGATTCATAATGGCGCCAACTCGCCCCAACAAGAAGGCGAAGAAGAGAACGGAGAAGAAGCCCGCCAACCCGGCCCTGCTTCTCGTCGAGGCCGCGACAAAACTGCAAGAGGGTGACCTGGAGAACGCCGTCTCGGCTGCCAAGAAGGCACTTGACGGCACGGGCGTGGGTGGCGACTATGAGCTGGCGGCGGTGAACCTCCTGGGTCTCATCGCCATTGAGATGGGCGAGGTCGACGAGGCGCGGGCCTACTTCCTGCGGGCCGTCGAGCTCGACATTGACGGAACCCTCGACGAACGCATCGGCGGTGGACCGGAGAAGTTCCTTTGGCTCGCACAGCTCAGCGAGGAAGGAGGGCAGGACAGCGTCAACTGGTTCGACAAAGGCGCTCAGTCACTCAGGGGCCAGATCCAGCTGCTCGCGGACCTGCCGAAGCGAAGCGCCGAGCAGGAGACGCAGCTGGAGGAGCGCAAGAGGAAGCTTGGCGGGGCGCTGTGCGCCGTGGCCGAGGTGTACATGACGGACCTGTCGTGGGAGGCGGACGCGGAGCAGCGGTGCGAGGCGCTCATCACCGAGGCGGGTCTGGTCGCGCCAGAATCGGCGGAGACATGGCAGACGGTGGCGAACGTGAGGATATCGCAGGAAAAGGTGGAAGAGGCGCGGGCGGCGCTGGCGAGAAGCCTGGAGCTGTGGGTGAACCTGCCGCCGCTGGATCCGAACGTGCCAGATTTCCCGACGAGAATCAGTCTAGTACGCTTGCTTCTCGAGGTGGAGATGGAGAAGGAGGCGATCGAGGTGCTCGAGAGGCTCGTGGGCGACGACGACCAGAGCGTGGAGGCGTGGTACCTGGGCGGCTGGGCCTTGTTCATCATCGGTGAGAAGGTCAAGGGCAAGAGTGAGAGCCAGCTAGACGAGGACGATGAGGACTGGAAGTCAACGTGGGACACGTCGAGGCGGTGGCTGATGCGATGTCAAAAGCTTTACCGGGAGCAGGAGTACGAGGACGAGCGGCTGGGCGAGCACGCCAAGGAGCTCCTCGCCTCCATCAATAAGGAGCTCGGCGACCCACCAGCGGAGGATGAGGATGACGGCTGGGAAGATGCCGGCAGCGACGAGGATGAGGCGATGGAAGGGTGAATTGGGGGCAACTGTGATTAGAGACGAATCGTGGCGGGATCATAACCATTGGGAGGCTCGGCTGACAGCATTAAGATCACGGAGTTTTGGGAGTCTGGAATCGGGATGGAAAAGAGAAAAAGACGTCCAAAGGTCATAAAAGTTGTTCCTTTTTCCCCCGCATTGTCGTCGTCACGGGTTCGTTTGTGGCGGCATATAGATGAGGTACATATACCATAAGAACCACAGTCGTTCCTTCTTTAGAATCCAAAAGCAAACGCCAACGGAATGAATGCATTTCTTCCCCTCCCTTTTCCCATGAAAAGACTAGAAGCCGACGTCTCACGCAGCCTCGACCTTGAGTCTGTCGACGCCCTCTGCCAAGCCCGCGCCATCTTCCTCGTCTTCGTCAACAACCTTGCCAACCAGGCCGCGCTCCCACAGCTGCTTCCCCGTCAACTTGACGGGCTCCTTGATCTTGGCCTTCTTCAGCTCAGCGAGACGCTCCTCCTCCTCCCGCTGTTTCTGCTCCTCCATCTCCTTGATGAAGCCAGCACGCCACTTAAGGAACGTCTCGGGCGTGACGGGAGTGCCGTGAAACTTCTTGTTCTCCTCGCGCTCCAGTTCCGCGGCGCGCTCCTCATGCTCCTTCTCCCGCGCCTGCTTGCGCTCTTCGATGAGCGCCTCGGCTGCCTCCTTGAGTGCCGAGACGAGCGAGAAGACCATGGCCATGCCGAGGTTCTCTTGAATCGTCTCCTCGATCCCCTCTAGCAGGCGCTCTCGGTCTTCCGACACGTTGAACCACTCGTACGGCGCGGCGTTGGGTACGGACTGTAGGTCGAGCGTGGGCGGCTCATCGGGATAGGCTTCCGGATAGCGAACCTGTAAGAACATTGTAGGCGGTTCGTCTTCCTCTCCCGGGACATCGAGGGCAATTTGTATTCTGAACTCAGTCTCTGAAATATCTATGATGGCACCAGTGGTTAGTGATGGTGTTGCTTGAGGTGGCATGGCGTGGTGGGGTAACGGATCGCAACACTCACCTGTAATCTCTTCCGGGAAGATGGACTCGAGCACCTCGCGCTCCTCGACCTGTTCTTCGCGCCCCATATCTCCAGATTTTTCAGCTCTTGAGACCTGTTATTCTCTTGGTAGCTCAAAAGAAAGGCGTGATGGTGCTGTTTACAGGCCCAAGGTCGTTGCTAAAGATGCCATCGATAGCATAGGTACGTACTTGTGCAGTGGTGGGGTTATGCGCTCAATACAGCCTAGCTCACGCTGACCGCCCGGCAATTGAAATAAAAATTTCTGAATTTCCCAGGCAATTCTGCTACCGCTGTAAGTTCGCACCCACCGTCGGTCGCCCTCTCTTTGTACCCTCCGAGAGAAGTTTACGGATTGCGATTCTGCGGCTGTCCACAACCGCAACTTGCCCCCTCTCCAAACAGCCACACATACGATTCTCTGCACAATGGCATCCTCCAATGGTGTCAAGAGAAAGAGTGCTCCCGCCGGCAAGGGTGCTTCTGATGGAAAGTTCTCCAAGAAGGCCAAGATTGACTCAAAGAAGAACGCGGAGCCTGTCAAGGCCCCTGAGAGCGACAATGAGGACGATCTCGACAAGTCACCTTCGGACTCGGAGTCGGATGATGGGGGTGTCCAGCTGAACCCTCGTGACAGGGCGCAGCAGGCTCAAGCCAAGGGCAAAAAGGAAGGCGCCAATGGTGCTGAGAAGAACAAGGTCTTCGAGAGAGGTAAAGAAAACCCTGGGGGGATGATACGCTTGCTGCAAGCTCTCAATTGCAAACGCTTACATACAGTTGCAACAGGCCAAAACTCAAAAGAGTCCCATGCCATCCAGAAGAAGCTGGCCCTCGAGCGCAAGGCCGCGAAGCCCCTCTCCGATGAGCTGGCACGAACCAAGAAGATCTGGGAGCGATTGCGGAGGAAATCTCATGTGCCATCCGAGGAACGGAAGCAGTTGGTAGATGAGCTTTTCACCATTATCACCGGCCGGATCAAGGATTTCGTCATGAAGCACGACGCCACGCGCGCTGTCCAGACCGCTCTCAAGTATGCCACCGCCGCGCAACGGAAACAGATCACCCGTGAACTGCAGGGAACCTACACTCAGCTGGCTGAGAGTCGATACGCCAAGTTTCTCATTGCCAAGATGGTAGTACAGGCCGACGGCGAGATCAAGGACCTCATCATCCCTGAGTTCTACGGCAAGGTGCGCAAGCTGATCAACCACCCTGAGGCATCATGGATTCTCGACGACATCTACCGACAGATTGCGACAAAGGAGCAAAAGGCCATTCTCCTGAGAGAATGGTATGGACCCGAGTTCGCTCTCCTTGAGCGCAGCAAGGACGAGAAGCCGACCTCTGACCTAGCCGAGATCCTCGAGAAGAATCCCAACAAGAAACAGCCCATCCTGAAAAGTCTGCATGACATGATCAACTCGCTCGTCCAGAAGAAGATGACCGGTTTCACCATGCTGCACGACGCCATGCTGCAATACTTCTTGAATATCAAGCCTGGCACAGAAGATTTCAACCTCTTCATTGAGATGATCAAGGACGACGAGGAGGGCGATTTGCTGAAGAACATGGCGTTCACCCGCTCGGGATCCCGGCTGGTGGCATTGCTATTGGCCAACGGCACCTCCAAGGACCGTAGAAACCTGCTCAAGGCTTACAAGGACAACTTCGTTCTGATGTCAGGCGACCCGTTTGCACACATCGTTATCCTCACCGCTTTCGACGTGATCGATGACACAAAGATGTCATCAAAGGCTATCTTCCCTGAGCTGATTGGCGATGACAAAGAGAAGGCGACAGAAAACATTGTTGTCTCTACAATAAATCCCTATGCGAGGGCTACCCTTCTCTATCTGTTGGAAGGCCAGTCTAGAGCCCTCTTCCCTGCGAACATGAGTGAGGACTTGGCCATCCTCAAAGAGGTCCACGCAATCCGTCAAACAACCAGCAAGAAAGACGCCGAGGTGCGGAGAAAGGAGTTGATTGCTGTTATATCACCGGCGCTTTTGGAGGCTGTTGCTTCTGCTGCGCCAACTTTGGTGGCAGACCCCTTTGGCTGCCAGTTGGTTGCGGACGTTCTCCTCTGTGCTGTGGGTGACAAGACAACTGCTCTTGAGGCCGTAGCTGCGGTTGCTGAGGGTGATCCAAGCGCAGAGCCCATGGAGGTGGAGGGAGTCACGACCTCTATCCACGTCTCGCGGACACCATTTGGAGGTCGGTTGATCAAAACGCTCATCGCCGGTGGCAAGTTTAATAAGGAGACCGGCAAGGTCGAGCCCATTGAGCCACCACTAAAGTTTGCCGACGTTCTGTACCCGGTCATCAAGGATTATATTCTGGACTGGGCAACAGGACCGAGCTCGTTCGTTGTGCTCAATATGCTAGAAGCAAAAGACTTTAGCCACGCATCTGAATTGAAGAAGATGCTCAAGAAGCACAAGAAGGCTCTCGAAAAAGCAGCCACGGAGGAGACGGCCGAGCAGAAAGAGGCCAAGGAAGCCAAGGCCCAGAAGGAAAGCGAAAAGAGCGACAAGGGCGCGAAGAAGAGCAAGAAGGGCACTGCCAAATCGGACAAGCCCATGGGCAACCTTGGTAGCAAGCTTCTGCTGGAGAAGCTGTAGTGCCGTTTCTGTACAAAAATGAACCCGGATTGGTGAGCAAACAGTTCTTCGTAATGTTTTCAAATACCCACATACGCGTGGCAGTATGTGTATCGACAATGGCGTGCAACACGGTTAGTCTTAAGGGTAGGCATCGAATAAATCAAGTTTGGGGGTTTAAACGTATAGCATCGAGACAACATCGCAGGTGAAGCGCTATCATGGTGGAATCTTGCATTTCGCATCCGCTTTTGGATGTAGCCGAGCGGTGATGGGGGCTTAGCCATCGGGTCGATAGCCATTGTCTCGGCCCGTGACGTGGTGGCAAATACAACGGGCTTGCTGCATTTGGTCTCGTCCTACCGTGTCCATTTCCGTCATTGGGGCTCGGCTCTTGCGTTGCCGAATCGTGAGGGGTGATGACACGGCTTTTGCTACTTGTCCATGGACAGCATTCATCCGAGAGCAAACACCGTAGGGCGGTCCTCCCCCGGATACGGCCAAACGGACAAGCATCAAAGATAGAAGACTGGCCACCCTTCTCTGTAGTGTAAGTTGGCGTCCAGTGTGTTGTCTCATCTGGTGTGGAGGTCGGCTCGAGGCTGGTCTGCGAGTGCTCACTGGTGACTGTAGTAATGCCTTGGCGTGATCATCAGCCCAAATTCGAGAGTTCTCGGTAACTGCCCGTAAGAGGAGAGAAAAGAGAAGAGAAGAGAATAAAGAGTTGGTTGAGCTAGAGGCCCATGGTCTACCCAGGCGAGAAGACTAAAATTAGGAGAAGATGAAGACACTGTAGGCATGTAGGGGAGGCAGGCAACGCCCATCGCCCCTTCCCTTCCTTCACTTCTTCCTTCCATCCATTCATTTCCAAGCTACCAGCGACCAATCTACCTACTTACCTAGGTACTTTGAGAGCATTTCCTCTTTCCCTTGGCCTTTTCTTTCGAATACAATTTTTCGGCTTGTTGAAGAGGTGCCTTGCAGACCCGGCGGTTCTCCTGAATCACCTTAGTGAATTCATTTTTCTTCAACTCTGCCTATCTGACCCCCATCATCGCTCTTTGGTTTACCTCACTTCAACCTCGCTTGCATTCATTACCATACAGTTTTGATGGTGATGCGCAAATCGTCAAGCTATTGACGACGTCGATCTTCTTGCGTCGCCTCTTGCCGCACATCTATAACGATTATTCGCCAAGAACAACTACCTCCCGCCGACATGCGTATCTCAATTATCGCAAGAGGCAAGGACACCTGCGACGCCGGCTTCACCTACTTCGAATGCGAAGAGGGCTATCGCGGTTGCTGCCACTTCAACCCTTGCCCTGGCAACACTTGCCCGCGTGAGTCTCGCAAGGACCAGCCAGGCAAGACTATCGCATCCGTGGCTGCGCCTGTTCTCATCTCTGCCACGTCGTTGGCGAAGAAGTCTATTGTCACCAGGACCTTAACCATCACAACACACCAGTCTCAGTCGATGAACATCGTGACTACCACCGTCTTCCTGGCTGATTCTACGGTTCCGGGAGGCGCCTGGTACACTGACCCAAAGGGTCGACCCGCCTCGTCCATAACTTCTCTGGGCCCATCTATGGACCCTACAGACACTCCGGCCTTTAACATCCCTTTCACCTCCGTCAACCCTCAGGTGTTTACTACTTCGACATCGACCGCTTCTCCTCAGCCCGATTCTGAAAACAGCCTCTCCACTGCCGTACAGGCCGTGATCGCTGTCTCCATCTTAGTCGTGCTTGTGGCAGTAATTACTGCCTGGTTCCTCTGCACCAAGCAAAGAAGGAAGCTCCGAGGTTCGCGGGAGTCTATCAGCTCCATCGGCAGAGATGGCAACAGCACGGATGGGAGCAGGAATGGCTCGAAGGAGGACCAGAGCAAAATACCCACGACTGCCAATCCAATCCGATCCGATGATGGTTTTTCTCCCTTTGGAGGTAAGTGGCCTCTAACATTTTATCACTGGGTTTCATGGAGCTAACCAGTCACAGGATACTATGAGGAGCCTCAGATTCGCTTCAACCGAGCCAGCAACACGGGCTCAGACAGAATGATGAATCACCCGACCGGTCCCGATACTCGTGCCTCTGCTCTTCCGCAGCCGCCGTTGGCTGAAATCATGAGACCCAACACAGCCAATCCTGATCCCATTTACTGCACTGCCAGTGCAACTCCTGACTTCGTTTGCCGCACTGCCAATGCGACGCCCGACTTCATCTGTCGTACTGCCAACGCAACTCCTGACTTCATATCTCGCCTTGGCACGACCACCCCTGAGCTTCACGGCCCTCCCCAGCAGGCGGCCATCGCCGAGCTGGCTTCGCCAGGTCTGCCCAGGGTTATCGAGATTTGTAGTACTCGCAGCGGTGCGCAGATATACAAGCCGTACCGCCCGAGTACCGTTTTGTACCCTGTCGCTGAGATCACGCCGAGACTTCTCACCGGAACTCTGAAGCCCACCGTGGACGAGCGTCTTGAAGGTCGACATGTGAACAGCTGGACTAAGTGGGATCCCATCGCTTGAGGGGCATCATCCGATGCTTCTCGAGGATCTTCGGTCGATGCTGCGTGGAATTGAGAGAGTTGGAGGCTAGGTTAAGGGGAGGGAGTTTAGAACTTCGGCAGGCGTTGGACGATACCCAGGATTGCTTTTCGCATACATGATTTGCCTGATATTGCCGGTTCCTATCAGGGTTATTTCAAACCGGCACTGATGAAAAAATACAGCAACAAAGTTGGAGACAGAGAGCCGTCATGGTCACCCATAGCTAGACCAACTAATTGACATTTCTAATCCAATCAATAACAAAAAGTGACGTCGATGACGTCTGTTGTGTAAGTTACGCCTACAGTGACCACTATAGATAGGTAAGAGTGACTCCAGTTGCGAGAGCGCATGTGCATGGCCTTATGATGCCGAATTCATGGGTATTTTGGTATTCAACACATACTTAAAAAGACATTCTGATCCCCTCCTTCCTGTGTACGCCAATCATGCAGTATGCTTCTTGTACAGAAGCGTTTTCGTGACCTTTCCATTTTTCTTCCTCTTTTTGCCCTGCCATAGATATTGAAAGTTTTCCACTTCTCTCATCGGTTGACTGTATGTGCTGGCAACGTGAGACCTGTTTGCCTCCCCAGTGTCGCCGCGAGTGTCTGTTGTGGATGTGTCCCTCCCGGCTACTGCCAATTTGAGGGACTAAAGATCGAGCGGTGTGAGCGCATCATCGGCTTTGGAGCTTGCTGATCTCATCGAGGAGTATTTGCAAGTCATCGTCACTGATCTTGTCTTGTAGGGAAGGAATGAGTGTCTTTGCTTCCTCCGCGGTTTCGCAGCAAAGGGATCCTGCATCCGGTTAGCGAATGATGTTTTTGAGCGAAGGCTGTCAGGCGATGCCAGATGCAAGGTGGCATTCTGCTTACCTATTTGTGCTCGCTCGAACTTGGCAAGCTGCTTGTGTGCGCTGAGCAATCGCTCGACGGCCTCAACGTTCTCCTTCTGGCGGAACCGAGAGAAGGCATCAAGGTAGTTGAGAGTCTGCGTCAACATTCTGAAGGAGTACAGAATTTTAGCTATTTGTATCCTCGAAGGGTGCCTGCTTCAACTTTGGCAAAAAAGTGTCGCGTGACGGTAGGTGGGTGCATCAGGGCTTACTCGGTTTCGTTGATGTTCTTGCGGTCCATCTTCCGCTTCGTCACAAGCGCATTGATGACCAGAGACGCCTCCGATAGGGTGAGAGTATCTACATGTTGGAATTCACCGAGATTTAGGATGGTCGAGGCTTCCTCACTGCCCGGGGGAGGAGGCTTTGGGCGCGAAGTAGGAGCATGATGCGACATGGTGGTCTGTGTTTTTTTTGTTTTGTTTTTTTGCGATTTATCGAGGGATAGGGCCGATTTGAGGGGGGGCAAGAATCGAGGTCGGAGAGATTTATGAGCCGGCTGAGCTGGAGATGTTGTGCAGGTGGATGGTGGAAAGGGAAGAGGAATCTCGTGAAGCGACCGTTGTCGGCGGAAGCTACAACGGGGTAAGGTAGGTGAGTTGTGGATGAGGCTGAGGATAATGTTCCAATGGAAGCCTACCTCTGTCGGCGTCCTTCTAAGTCCCTTCCGCCGGGAGGGGGGGAGGGGGGGGGGGGTCGGAAGAGAGAATGTGTCCGTTAAGTGTGTCCCTCGGGACTAGCGTAGGCACCTACCTGTAGGAAGGGGGGGGCGTCGACCTAGGGATACTGGTGTGTATTTAGCGACCCATGTTCGCTGGGAAAGTATGCAACTGGAAGAGTAAGGGCGCAGCTTAACCACGTATCCTGCCCGAACCTGAGGCCAAGCGGAATATCGACATCAAGTTCATGACTGTGATATTCAAAGATTGATGAGAATATCCAGAAGGAATTCCCATATCTCGCGTTCAAATCTTCATCAGCCGTGAGCTGGTTTGTCGTAGGAAGCCATGTATGTCGTCGCCTCTTCCTGCATAGTCAGGCATCTCACTGACCTCGACAACAGGACTGTCTTTGCGCTCATTGTCATTAACAAGGCTGGAGGCTTGATCTATAATCGCACATTCCATGAGGGCGGCCTCAATCAGCTGAGCACAAATGATTACCTCGTCCTAGCAGGCACGTTTCACGGGTAAGCGGGAACCTCACTCCCTTCACCCGGCCCTTTTAAGTCGAGGATCCGACGGACACTCACACACCCATCACCAGTGTCCACGCCATCACCGCCCGTCTGAATCCTTTGATGAGCCGGCAAGACGCTGCGGCGGCAGCGACAGCAGCCAGCGTGACAGCGGCGGGTGGCATTCCTTCGCGACCCGAACCGCCGACAGGGCTAGAGGTCATGGAGTCGGAGAACTTCCGGATGCAGTGTTTCAACACCATGACGGGCACCAAGTTTCTGCTATTCACCGATACGACACAAACCAATATCGACGTCACCCTGCGGAGGATATACGACCTATACAGCGATTATGTCATGAAAAATCCCTTCTACCAGTTGGAGATGCCGATCCGTTGCGAAATGTTTGAGCGCAAGCTGCTGTCGTACATCCGGGAGATCAACAATCGTTAGGTTTCGAGGACAGTCGCTTTGAATGGCAGATGCGGGGGAAGGAATTCAGTAATGGGGTCTGATTTCGTTTGGGTTGGGAAACAATCTTCATCGATGGCGTTTATAGGAGTACCACGCCTTTCTATTGAGCCGCATGTGGCTTTGGGACTGTGCCAATGTTCTATTTTACATACTCGAGGTAGTGGTCAATCAGAAGGATGGGCTGTGCCCATCGCCTTACGAGGTGTCCATCGTGTCATCGTCTTTCTTGTCGTTCTTCTTGCTTGGCTCCCCGTCCTTGTTTAGGAGGGGTGCATTCTCACCCTCTTCTTTGATATCCTCAAGCGATCCCTTCTGCCCGGCCTCGGCCTCCTCCCGCGCCTTCTTCTCCTGCCTTGCCTTCTCGTCCTCCATACTCATGCGCAGCGCAAGAGCGAGCTCTGGGTCCATGGCAGGGTCAAAGTCAAACTCGCCAAAGTTACCGCCGCTGCTCTCGCCGCCGCCACTTCCACCACCGCCGCCACCGCTTCCACCAGCAGAGTCACCGAGAAGGATCGGACTCGAGATGAGCTGGTCGCTAAGAAGCTTGCTGCTCGGGGGAATAACGACCAGGTTAGAGCCTTCGCCACCCTTGACGCTCTCATTGAACGCCTGCAGTTTCTTCTGCGTATCGTCATCGTCCAGATCGCCGAAAAGCACGAAATCGACCGAGACATTGCCCTTCTTCATTTTCTTGGCCAGCTGGACTAATTTCTTCTCTTCCTCTTCGATGGGCGAGCAGACGAAGACGATTATCCGTTGCCGTTGGGATTTGTTCTGACGGTGCTTCAGGGCAAGCTGAAGGGGGCAAAGCACGTCAGTAGAGATAATTAAAAAGGACTGAGGAAGTATCTGAACTCACTCCGGCGACTTGGATGCCCGTAGCCAGGTGTGATGTCCCCTTGATCTTGGTCTTCGTGCGGTGCAGACCATCCAGGATTTTGCCCTGATCTGTCGTGAGAGTGACCAACACCTCAGGGCCTTTACCCCCCATGCTCATTAAGCCGACTGAGGACTCGGGGTTGCCGTTGGTAATGGTCTGGAAAATGACGTTGACGGCATCGGCCTGGGCGTCGTATCTCGTGGGTTGGTAGTCGCCATTGCGACTGCTTTCGCTATTGTCGACAACGACCATGACCGCTTCGAGGACCATCTTGACGGTTTAGGTGGCGAGCCGGGCAATGAACTGAGCAAATGAACACTTCTAAATTTGGTGCAGTCCCTTTGTGGTCGACGTTGTTGAGATTGTTCGGGATGTGTAGAGGAGAACGTGGTGGAACGAGAGGTTGGATGAGCGAGCTTCGGATGGCGGAGGGAAGCTTGGTGGGCAGGAGCTCCTGCGTAAGGCAGTTCAGCCTGGTGACGCTGGTTGCGTACATGTAGCAGTACCTGGACTTCCGGTTTATCTTGCGGCTCGAACGTGTACTGGAACTTAAAGCCTGTCTCTCAGATAAATTCCCAGATAGGCAAGCACGCCTGTGGGGATCCAACAACGGGTTAAGTAAGTATCGGGCTGCTTGTAAGCCATGAGGTTCAGCTTCATTAGCTCTGCTACCCACAAACTATTCAATATTATATCAAGTAACTCAAGTGTAACTTCATCTTGATCAGCGGTATGGTTTACGATACCAAAAATAAAGTGATAGCTAGGTCAACCAGCGCAACATGTCTGATAGCAGTACACAGGGTCAGCCGAATCAGTGTCCTTGTAACGAGTTTGTGGCGGAACCCCTTGCTGCATTGGTAGTGGTCTAGACAGGATTATGTAAGATACTTAACCGCTGTTGAGTTTGTTTACTTTCTAGAGTACCAGCCACTCACAACAGAGCCTCCAACCTATCATCCTTAGCTTTCAACATCCTTCACGCCTTCCTAGCGATTAGGCACGTTGCTCCAGCGCCAACTACCATCGCACATTGCCATCTGCAAATCCCAACAACAGACACTAAGACACTATGGCTTCCGCGCGAACGAAGAAGAGAGTTTCGGACGAAGTCGATGAGCAGCCCGCGATGTCAGAAAGACAGGCAGTTCCTACAAATGCCGGCACACCTTTGCTGAGCAGCAGTCCCAGCAAGCGGCAAAGGCTTGGAATCAGCTTAGAGCAGAAACAGGCGATCATCGATAACCTGCAATTAGAGAGTGAGTGTACAACTCGCGATGATACTAGACGCGTCGTCTAATGGTCTGGCAGTTACCGATCGTGCCAGGCGACTTCGCGCACAATACAACCAGCAGGCACAAACCCTTCGATCACGTATACAGATGCGCGTCAACCGCGTTCCCAGATCCATGCTCAAGATGACTATGGCCGATTTGGTTGCTAGGGCCGTCGAGCAACAAAAGCGCGTTGAGGCAGCTTCGCGGCCGCCCCCAGTGCCTGAAAAGGACTTTGCTCTCCGGACGAGCCCTTACAAACTAGCACCTCCAGCGCGTCCTACCAAGCGTCTGAGGTATGTTATTATTGAGAGCGATTACGTGAATGTACACTGATGGTGGACGGTAGTGATGCTATGGCAGGCGGAGACAAGGAAAATGAGCAGATTCTCAATCCCAAGAAAAAACATCGTGCTGCTCCGGCACCTCTGAGCTCCTCTCAGATACTATCGCCAACATCATCAAACACTAGGTCGCTGGCACGCGAGCGACCGCTTTCCTCGCCGTCAAAGTCCTCTCAAATCGCTAGACCCACATCCCCCACGAAGCAGCACACGAGTGCTCGATCGGCTCTCTCAAATATGGTTGAGAAAGCCAAGAAGACCGGCCGCACAGCCCCGTCGCATCCTCTGAATGCCTCGACAGCCAGCTCCAACGCATCTGCACCTGCACCTGCTACAGGTACTGCACCTCCAACAAGAACGCGACGCGCCAATACAACAACTGCAGCCAAAGCACCATCGCGACCTGGAACGCGAACGGGCAAACGAATTAGCGACTCTAGCGAAGACAGCACAGGAACCGTTGTAAAGAAGAAGACAGCATCAGCTTCCGCGAAAAGAACTGTCATGGGCACAATCAGGAAGGGCGTTGGCGCGGCAACTAGGAAGCCAGCAGCACCCCATTCGGCACCAGCATCTGCAGCAGGAACTACGAGAGTCCTGCGGAAAAGAGGTTAGCTTCTTCTGTATGAATCGTGTGAGGGATCATTGGGTATACGGCATTGCTAGCATGGGCGACGGATGCACGGTGCGCCTGAATGTGGTCACCTGTGGGATTTAAACGGCGTTTGGGGAATAATGACAGAAATGATGACAGCCAGGCATACTCATAATCAATTGATAGACTACGTCGCCTCCTCTTGCCAAAATAGTCTAAGCCGGCGCGCTGGCCTTCTTCTTCTTGTCTTCCACCAGCTCTATGTTGTCCTCGGGTATCTCCTTATACTTCTCCAACAAAAACTCCTCAATCTCGTCACTGACATCGCCCTGTACTACAATCTCCTCGCCACCGCTCGGGGTCTTGGTAACAGATGAGCCAGTAGCAAACTTCTTTCCAAACTCCTTGGCGACCTTTTTGTTTTCCAGCCCGAAAGACTCAAGACCGGAGACGGACGTGACGAACTTTCTTTTGTTGCGCTCGATCCTCTTAATGGTGACGACACTCTTGGCCAACTTGTCGGCTTGTTTGGCTTCGGCAGCCTCGGCCTTAGCCGCCTTCTTCTGTGCGTCTTTGGCAGCTCGCTTCTGTGCGTCGACGGAGAGGGATGCAGTCGCTGCCTCCAGAGCCTCTATAGATGGTGTATAAGTATCTCGGCAACACCAAGGAAATAGACATGGTGCGGAGTCATACCTTGCGACCATATGTTGGCATACAGGTCGGGATGGTGCTTTTCAAGCCAGTCCTGACACTTTTTGACAGTGCCGCCATATTCGCAGTACTGTATCATAAACACGACTAAGCACTGCTATTTTCCGGTGAGGTTTTTGAGTGATAATAACATACCTCTGGGGGAAGGGTGCAAACTATACATTGGGTAATAAGTCAGAATTCGCGTCTTGAATATGCTTGGGTTCATGCGCCGCAATGTGAGAAACTTACCGCCACAGTAGATCACATGGCGGCCTTGAGGCTCACCAGAGGTTTCTGGCTTGTCATTGTCGGCCATGACGATTTGAAAGGGCCGGTTTTGACAGTGGAGGGGTCGCTTGCAAAAAGATGTCAAGCGAAGGATTCAAGGACGTAGGAGACGCGTGCCTTCCTCTTGTCTTCTCTGTTCCAAGGACGGCCGACTGCGGGGTTGATTGAGTTGATGGCGGGGCATGCATGAACTGCCACAGCAGACCACCCCCAGTTGCAGTGCTTAAGTAATCAGCTGTGGCTGGAGCTTAGAGGTTAGGCGATTCGACCGCTACTGACCCGCCCTCTCCGATCCGCTTCCCTCCGGCCTCCGTCTCCACAAACATCACCAACGCATTCACTGGACCTGCAAGTGATTCAACCTGCACGTTGTGTACAGGCTCGGCGCGCTCAGCTCGATGACTTCAGTAATATGCACATGCTTCCAACCTGAAGGCGCTTTGGTTTCCACTTGCTTTGAATTCGGGCGCCACGACCATCGGACCACTGACATCTCCATGTCGTGCGTGCTTGGCCCGAACTGAATCACCGATTGAGCAGTCAAGGCCGATAGTCCATTGAAGTCTTGCATGCTGAGTCTTGATGAAGTTTATGCGACACTCAATAGTCTTCTCTCCATGAGGCCAACTCAGGGACCCGTTCAACTCGGCGACAGAGCTAGGTCAAGTGGCCAGTCGTCCAATCGATGTCGCTTTTAAGCGCCCAACTTGCGTTAGCCATCGTCATTGGCGGGTGGCTCGACAGCAATGCATTCCCAATCAGGATTTGCTCCCACCTCCTCACCTCTCGTCTTCGCGCGCGCCAGCCACTCGCCGCTCACCCAGACCATGCTCGCCTCCTGTGTCCCAAAATTAGATACGCTTCTTCGAATGCCCATTGGGCAAAGGTCTCACTCATGAACTGATGGCATACCCTTTTGGGGTGGAGATGGGCCCTTCGTCTTTCCATCACGGTCTCTCACGCGCTGGCAGCACATTCCCATTCGGGCCAATGCAGTCTTTGCAGCAGGCGCGCTGCATGATGGGTGCTGCCGAGCGAATGCATCTGGTGTGCGATACTATGCTGTCTTCTCTCTCTCGGGTGCGCTCAGTTCACCGTCCCATCGTGCGTGGTGCGGACAGCGTAGTTCGCAACCCACTCATGCGGCCACCACCAGGTTAGCCGCCTTCCGTCGTGGAAGAGCAGGGTCTCGCGAAATTATATCACTCGCTCCTGGCCAACCGCCAGACCTTCTTCCCTCTCCTCTTCTCTTTTCCCATCTCTTTCGCTGTGTCCTTGTTATTGCAAACCCTCCTCTTGAAGGCTTCGTTGATCGAAGCAGCCTGTCGTTTACACGAATTTTCTTCCTGCCCTTCATATCCAGACATAGACGCTGGCCGTCCTTTGAGAGGCGCTTATCTAGACGCAACGTCGCATTTTGCCTATACTTATACTGTTACAGCACATTCAACTGCAAGTCTATATCAGGATATCTGACTTGCATAGGGGAATATGGCTGAAATTACTCACTTACCCTCGTCAACATACAGGCCTCCCTCTCCTTCGCAGGCTAGAAGGCTGGTGAGGTCACTTAATACTATAATGGAGGAGGAGAGCGAGGATACACAGTACGCTACCGACAACAGGCAGCTCCGGAGCCAAACGTCGAACCTCAAAATTGAAGCCTGGTTATCACCGCTCAGCGACCACTTTCCCACACCAAGAGGCTTCCACTTCCTCTCTGCCCCGATCTTGCCGTCCTCACCATCGACCATCTCGGCCGACGAGAGTAGCTCACCTTCTACCTCCTCAAACCCATGGAATAACAACAGGTCAAGCGTAATGACCGACGTCACCGAGTTCGATGACCTATACGATGTCACGGATGAGGATGAGCCCCCCGAGTTGCGTCGAGTACCGTCGCGCAAAGACTCAGTGAGGAGACGCAAATCTGGTCGTAACGCGGTGTCGAAGAAGACTGCGGCTGGTGTTCGAAGAGCTTTACCCCCTCTAGTCATACCCGGCGGTCGGAACACATCAACAGAAGACTGGTCTGCTGCCAGCCTCAAAAAGACCCTCGCATCGCCAGTGCCTCCTACACCACCAACCCGTGTCGAGATGTCTCCTCAAGTCTTCTCCTTCATGCAGGCGAAGCAGGCTCAGGAGGTGCCCACAATTTCGGCCCCGCCGTCTCTCGATGGGAGCTTGAGTTCAGAGCAGTTGGCTCAAATGTCAGCGCCACCTACCCCTATCATCGGTAGCGACGACGGCAAGGAGGCAGACTGGTCCGGCGTGCGACTTCAACCAGGCGCTTTGGCGACTCTGCATGCTCTATCTGGTGATAACGATAGCCTACACGAACATGATCATGAACACTCCGATCAGGTTCTTGAGATTCCTCAAGAACCTGTGCCCGAAATGCGTCAACAACCTCTGCGTCTCTTCACAAATCTCTTTGCCCAGCCGGCTCGTGTTGCCGAGCTCACCCCCAGCTCTCACCGTCGGTCTCTTGCTGATCTCACCAAGCTTGACATCCCTTCACCTGGCGGCTTCTTTTCTGGCCTCTCGCCCAGGACAAGGACAACATGGCACATGCCGACGAGATCCCCCGAGGACATGGTGCCCCCAACGTCAACCACCGCAGAACAGTTCTACCGCTGCCCCTGGAACGTGGACGCCTCGGTACCTCCAGTCCCGGCTGCACCCGCTAAGCTCATTCTCAACGATGCTGCCGAGCAATACTACCGCAGCTCAGTAACGTCTACTTCTGCAATCGTAGAGCAGGTTGTTGAGGTCAATGACAAGGAGATGGACGAGGATGACATGCCAACTGCCAGGCCGATTGTTCCAGCAAATGGCTCAAGCTCTTCCGTGACGCTAGCTGAGCCAACCTCCCCCGAGGTTGAGGATGCTCCAACTGAGATCGTCACGGTTTACGACCCCGAGTATGCGCGCAAGCAACAGGAGGTCGCCCTCTCCAATCTCGACCGCACAGAGATATGGCTCATGGCCCAGCGCGCCTACTTAAAACCCCTCGAGGCCAGCCAAACAGAGGAGCATGACCGCAACCTTGGCACAATCCTGGAAGCCGCTGACGAGGAAGTCGAGAGCTTCCTGGAGCAGGAGATTCCGTCAGCACCGAGGAAAAAGACTGTCCGCTTTTCCGAAATCATCACCAAGACCGACATCCCCCGTCGTCTGCCTTCCAAGCTTTCTAGACAGGAGTCCGCCTACTACCGCGCCTTCCAAGACTACGTCATTCGCTCCAGTAAGCAGGACGTCTTCGTACACCAGCTCCCCCGATTTGAGGCCCTCCAGGCCCAACGTGTCTGCCTGCGTGAGTTCCACCGCAACCAGCTTCTCGGCAAGTACCAGCTCAGCGTCGTGCCGCAATCCGCCAAGAAGCGCCTCAGCGCCAACGTCGCTCGCGGTGACGACATCCTTGTCGACGACCCGGAGAAGCTACGCCGCGAGAAGGAGTGCGAGGCCATGTCCCAGATGGCCATGCCGGCCTGGCATGTCGCCGCTATCAAGATGCTCAACGGCGGCAAGCTCATCTCGGCGCCCGTCGCCAAACGCCTTGGTCGCCTGTCCCGCATGGCCCCTGGCCGCGACGGCGTCGCCCGTGACAGGGCGCGCATCCTCGATCTTGGCGGCCAGTCGGCGTGCGACTGGGCTTGGCACTGCGCTTTGCAGTATCCCAACACCAAGATCTACACCGTCACCACAAAGGCTATCCGCCAACTGTCCAACTCCAATGTCCGTGGCCCGCCCAACCACCGCCAGGTCGCCGTTGAGCGCCTTACTCGCCTGCCCTTCAAGGACAACCAGTTCGACCTCATCTCGGCGCGCGAGCTGCACAGTATCCTCAAGTTTATCGGTGAGAACGGCGAAGACGAGTGGGAAACGTGCCTGAGGGAGTGCCTGCGCGTACTCAAGCCGGGCGGCTACCTCGAGTTCTCCCTCCTTGACTCGGACATCATGAACGCGGGCCCTCTCGGCCTTGCAAAGAGTGTCGAGTTCGGTTTCGATCTCAAGACCCTGGGTTATGATCCGAACCCAACAAAGATGTTTCTGGGCCGCCTCTCTCGCGCAGGCTTCGACGAGGTCCGGCGCGCGTGGGTGTGCCTGCCCATGGGCGCGCGCCCGCCCTCCCAACAACAAGAGAAGCCTCTTCCCTCACTTCCCGCCGTCCGGGCTAACCCGACGGGCGAGGAAGTCAGGACGGTAACGATGGAGGCCATGGTAACCGGTAGCACAGACGGCGTGGCCAACGTCACGGGCATCGTTGGTGGCTGGAGCTGGGAACGCTGGCTGCTGCGATGCGAGATGGAGAAGGTTAGTGGTGAGTTACGACTCGCAGACACAGTGACGGCCGGTCCCGCAATGAGAGAGGCCGGCAAGAGCGTCGAGGGCGTCGCTGCCATCGTGGAGGAGGGGCGAGGCTGCGGCGCCGGATGGAGGATGTTGAACGGGTACGCAAGAAAGCCCAAGACCGGCACAGGGCTCATCTCTGTCGGTTTCGAGGTTTAAGGGAGCTTCCACGAAGAACAGATAGTTTCCTTATATTCTTCCCTTTTGTTTCTCTCTCTATATCTTCCCTTCTCCCCTCAGTTTCACTCTGTCCCAATTTCTTTTGTACAAGCAATTGATGATGAACGTAAGATGGGATGAGCAAAGTATCTATGGTTAACGGAAGCACATGTAAATATGGATGATGAAGTATCGAGGGGTGTAACTCAGGTGCCTAATATTGCGTGGCTGGTGTTTTACAGGCGCTAGAGGCTTATCGATGGAAGCTATCCATGGTTGCTTCCAATTGCTATATATCCAACATCCGTCAAGTGCTTTCTGTCCCTGTCTGCAAATCAAGAGTGATTTAAATTGGAAGAAGGCAGAGATTAAAAAGAAGGGTAAATATAAAGCTGCTCTGGACTTCCAACGCCCAGAGACGTACCTACCGGAGGTCGATGAGCGAGTATCCTTATTGGCCCCACCCACTAGCAGCTCACAATGACATACCGGAGAAGACCGAATGAAATCGGGAAATTTATGATAAGAAAGGGAGTTCGGCCACCGTGAACCAGTGGTATCGTATTATTAACAGGTTACGCTATGTCAAATGTTATTTGCAAAATTGTAAACAATGGGGGTATTCGGGGAGACAAATAATCATCCTACACATGGGGCGTATATAATAAAACTTTCTCGGCATTTACTCAGCGACCGATCCGCCATTATATCATGAATTAGTGTCCATCTTTTCGCCTACAAGCGACCCGGTTTTGACGTTAATATTCTCGCTGTCGCCCAGTCGGTCCCTCTCGTCCAGCCCCGACGTTGAGGGTAACACGGAAGTATCTCTGGGTGTTTTGGATGACGCCGGCACAATCACGTTGAGAACGCAGTCATCCAGATGCTCATAGAACTCTTGAGCCGTGCCAAAGTAGCTTTGGCAAATTGAGCACTTCGCGCCATCGCCGCGGACGTTGCCGGACCCACTGATAATGAGCTTCCGGCTGTTGGGGGGTGTCTGTTCAACGTTGTGGACCGACGTCAGGTGGCGCTTGAAAACATCGGCTCGATTAAACGCTTTCTCGTACGCCGTTCCCACTCCAGGACAAAAGGGACAGATCATTGTCCCTTTATAATGTGTCAAAGCGTGCCTATTTTTGTCGTACTTCCGCGCGAACCCCTTGGTGTGGTACTCACACGTTTCTATAGGGCACTTCTCCGGCCGTTCTTCTTGATGGGTGAGCATGTGAGCCGCGAGATCCTTAAACACCCGGCCACAATCCGGATGAGGGCAGCGTGTGCGATTGTCCAGTGTCTTGCTCGACGGGCTGCTTATCTGGGATGAGACCATTGCTTCAGCGGGAGCGATCATCAAGGGAGCGTTTGGCGGCACTGCTGCCAGCATCGTTGGTCCAAAAGTGGGAGAACGAGCCGGCGCCGGCGGCAGTGGCTGTGCTTGGGTAAAATATTCTGGCGGTGGTTTGTAGTCAACCTCCTCCCCTCCACTGGAATCGTCCTGGTCCTGAATGTCGACAGATTGCCGCACTTCTTTCATCCAGTCCTTCAGAACGGTCATGGGGGGCCAGTCTCCACTAGCCTTTCCACCCCTATGCGGATTGAAGTGTGCTCTCCTGAGGTGTGCCGCTGCATTGTAATACGCTCCATACCGTTTCTGCGTAACGCAAGCTTTGCATTTCGATAATGGAACCACTGGCTGTGGCAGAGTCGGACTGTAGCTTTCTGGTTCGGTGCACACCCAACGCCTGACTAACGAGGCATGTTTCGCGTCGGTATGCCTTCGTAGTTCGTGCTCGCCCCTGAATCCTTCTGGGTATTCGTTACATTTGATGCAGTAGACCCGACGCAAGGGCGGCCGCTGGTATGTAGGTCGCCCTCTTCCGCCTGGAAGCGGAGACTCCAATGACCGCATGGGTCCCCGAGGGAATGTTGGACTCTCTCCAACTGTGTGCCTGCGACCTAACGGGTCCAGTCCCTGGGGGGAGGTAAGGTAGTCGAGGCCACCAGTCGCACCGAAAGGGTCTCGGTCCAGAAGTGGGGCCGGGTGCGGGACCCAGGGATCGCCCAAAGCCCGGGGGTCATACATGGGACGCCTTGGTTCTTCCCCAGGTTTAACAATGGGTGGTAGGACGAACATGCCGGTCCGCGGAGGAATTCTCTGCCTCAGAAAGCCGTTGAATGTGGTTGTGCCTTCCGTATCACCATCTCCCAGGCGCATCAGAAAGTCCTTGGAGGACGCAAAACCCTGCTGGGTCCAAATGCCTTTTCGGACAACCACATGAAGCGATTCCATTGCAGCCCTGTCCCGGTCATTCAAGTCGAATACTTGCTCATCGAGGAGCATTGGTCCGGAACTCGCAAAGATCGTGACCAAGAGCTTGTAGAGGCCGTGCATTGCATGCGCACCTCCTGTCCCTCTCCAAGTCGGTGGCAGCTGGGATGATGGGCGTCTTGGCAGGTAAGACGCATGGCCCGCCAGTATCGTGCGAACAACGCTGAAAATGCACAATGCGATAAATACGGCAAGCCAGCTTTTGGGGTCCTGTGGGACACTTTTGATAGTTGCGCCTCCAAAAGCCCGAAGAAATTGCGCCATGCAGTTGCAAACCAGGCGATAATGTGCATCTTGGCCAACCTCGTCGATAAATAGGGGTCGGTGCTGGGGCCCGCTCTCCAGACAGATCGAAGGTTCCGGTTGTTCGAGGTCCCAAAATATGACTTCTCGCAAGAGCACTTTCGCTCGATACAGGACTGGGAAGACGGCCTCTTCCATGTCTCTCGTTGCTGCAATCAGCCCACTGGTCTTCAAGAGATGGAGAAAGTTGTATGTAGTCCCACTGCCGTTCCAACTCGCTGTAAGTACGCTTAGACTCGGTGGCGGTCGCTCGACTGCTTCCCTAGAGTAGGTTGAAGTTGTAGTATTGGCCAGGGGAAGGTTCGCGAGCTCTTCTGTCCACCAGAAGCCGTCATCAAAGTCGAGGTTCGACTTGACAGCATGTAGTATGTCTGGAGAAATTCGATAATAGTTTTCCAGATGGTCATTCATACTTCTCCGCCGAGTGAGTGGTGATGTGATCGGGGTATGGGTTTGTCTCGGGGATATTGGCGCTACACCTGTTAGCTCAACCCGGCACTTCTCTCAAGCCACTAAAAACTGACCTGGAAGCATGATGTCTGAAAAGGCATCCAGAGGGCCACGATGGCACCCAATTGCTTTCCAAAAGCCATTGCCAGGGCTTAGAGTGTAGTCTATGCAATAGTGACAAGGATCATTGGAGTCGCACTGCCAGCATCGGTTAGCAGCTACAACAAGCGCTGTCACGAATGAACAAGTCTTACTGGTTGCTTTTTTGCCAGGCAGCGCAAACAAGGTCCGGAGTCTTGGAGCAACCTGAGCTCGCCAATGGACTGTAGTCGAGACTGGCCAACCCTACTACGCTTGAGAGGGGGGAGCAAAGGGTCGACCTCGGAATCAACAGAGCCTCGCCCAGGGCCGGAATGCTCGCTGGCCATTGAATAGGACTGCGAAGTGTCCCGACGGTCCCTGGGCTGGCTTGCTGCCAACGGAGGGAGCTGGGTGCCAGAGGGTATTTTCGGAAGTTGAAGCGCCAGAGGCTGCTTTGCAGCATCGGAACCCCATGGCCGAGGTATCGTATGCTCAAGAAAGGGGAGAGGCGGAGTGTTGCCAACGGACATACCCGAATCACGATGGGCGTGGACATTATGCTCCCGGGCGTGGCTGTCTCGGTCATCCTTATTGTAAAAGCCGTAAATGAAGTGTATACAACGCTCGTCCCAGCATTTGAAGGATGAAGGGGGTCGAGATGACGGCGACAAACTTTCTCTTATTTTCCACCCACGGACAACTGGATCATAACTAGCAAGATTACGATCCAACCAGGCTGCGTATCCTGACGGCGCTTCGTCGTAAAGTAATCGCTTAAGGGCGTCTACCATGCTGGGGTCTGACAGATCGTGGCCTAAACGAGAAATTAGGTACCAGTCAAGAGGCGTCGCACTTCAGACATGCTGTGTTTCGCAAACGGCAACTCACCTTGTTCCAGAAAAGCAACCTCGATGCACTCGCACCGATGTTGCAACGATCTAGCCTCCTCGAGCTCAGATATTATGGGGGTAGTGGATGAAAGGCCTGTACGGACAAGCCAAGTCGTCAGGACCGGATCGCATAAGCATCAGGAGGGGCAGTAAGCTTACGATGAGTTTCGGAGTAGGCCTGCAAAACTCGCAATTTGTGGCGGAGCATATCGAGCTCCAGCTTGACATTAGGACCATACTTTGCGGGCAGCAAAGCGGCAAGCCTGGCTTGAATATCGGCCTGCTGGTCGAGAAGTTGGCGAATGGCGCCGTCGAGGCCCGGATCGGGGATGGTGTGAGGATCGGCTGCCATTCCTCCCGGACCTCGAGGGCGTCCTCCTCCAGCCGACGACGACACTTTGAGCGTTGTTCAAGTCGGTAATAGAACGGGGCGTGTACGAAGCAGAGAAAATCCACATGAACTTTGACCTTTGGTCTTTCGAGGCTCGCCCGTCTATACGTCGCTTCGACTTGTACGCATCAGAGGAAAGCTTGCAGCGGCGGGACCATGTTTTTTCTTTTCTTTTTTCAGAGGAGTTATGGGTGCACATGGGCTGCGCATGCCATCAGCTTTTGAAACGGGTGGTGGTGGTTTTGGTGGTGCTGTATTTGTTGTTGCTTCTGCTTCTGCTGGTGCTGGGAGCGTGGGGTGGCTGGGTTCATCGCTTTTCTAATGTTAGATGCGTATGCGTATTCTTGCCCCCCTCGCTTGTTTTTCTCCCCGTTTCTCGCAGATCCTCTCCTGTCTTTGGCGAATTACCAAAATTTCACCCTTCTGTTGGTTTCCAGCTTTTTTCTTTTTTTTTCTTGCCTCTTTTGCACCAGGGAGGTCCGTCAGGGTCCAGCGAGGCGAGGTGATGTAAGGTACAGCAGACGAAACTGGACACCGCTTGCTTCTTGGGCTAGACCTGGTCCGTCGAGATTTCTTTTCAGGTCCAGTTCTAGTGCAGACAGACTCCCAGTCAGAAGCGTGTTGCTTCCAATGCGAGCTCAGTTCTCTGCACCAGGCTGTATGCCGTCTCTACTCTGAGCAGGATTCGAGAGAAGCAAGGGTGCGGGCGGCCACCGACGAGGCCAAAGGAAGGGCGAGATTCATAAATTTCTCGAGAGGCAAATTGCTGTGCAGCGCGAAGGCAGTGTTGGCGGCAGTCGAGGGGTTCGGCGGTCTTGGACAGAATAGCGAGTGAAAGCACGATACCCGATCGCACTACTGATCTCCTCCCTCATTGGGGTGATAGCTCTTCTTATTACCTTAATAACCAGACAGGGTTGATTTGGGGAAGTGGGGCGCGTGGTTGACGGCGTTGATTAGGTAGGTAGGTATGGAGGGCACACTCCATGGAAGGCAAGGCCAAGAGACATTAAGAGCCTGCACCGGCGACAAGGTCGGGGTGGAGTGCGGTGAATGATGAGAAAGAGGCAAAGAGGGCGCAGCCTGGAATTGAGAGAGGGACCCCCAAATGGGCTTTTGGACTTGTTGGTAACCGGGAGGGAGGGGGTGTGTTGATCTGAGGATGGAGGCCTGACGGTTGGAGTGTAATCGATGGTACATTACCTACCGGTACTGTGTGCTGGGAGAGGCGAACCACCTACCTAGGTAGGTAGGATGGGACGGAGAGACCTTGCAAAGCGGCGACAGACCCGGCCGGGATCTGGGAAGGTTTCTCTAGCTTGCGCAAAAAGCATTGGATGGATTAGATACGCAGTACCCGCAGGCAAGGTAAGGCAAAGCAAGGCAAAGCAAGGCATAACAGGACAGGTAGGTACGGTTATAGATGACCAACAAGAAATAAGAAAGGAAGGAAGCCAAGGTACGTTCATACCAGCCGTCCTCTCTGTCGAAAACGTACGAATGCCGCTGGTTGACCAGCTAAGGTCGTAGCTCCTCTCCCCTCTTCCTTCTCATCGTGGGGCTGGGTAGTGTAGATTTCGGCCAACAGTAAAGTGACGATACCCGCGCAACCAAAATCTTCATCTGCCACACACATCAGAAACCTGTCCATGTCAGGCCTGACTCTGTCGAGAAGTCGCTTCTCATCTCATTCACCCAGGTTCCCGCTACTTTGAGCTACATCTTCCAAGCGACCTAAAGCAGGAACCTACACCCCCTTGCCTTCGTAGGAGGTGTTTCCAACTTTGCCCTCCTCACTGATGCCCTCGCCTGCCGGTGTCATTCTACTTGTTGGCGTCTTGCTCTGTGCCCCTCCCCTCTTCTTCCAGGCCGGTTCATCGACATATGCCTCCTGTGCGGACGACCATCATAAGGTACTCATTCTCTCTCTCCCTCTAAAACATGGCCGGTACCCTGCGGGGAGAGCTCGGCCGCCACCCGACCGACAGGCACATCCAAGGGTCCTGTACACTACTCTCGCCTCGCCTCGCCTCGCCTTGCCTGCATCGTCCACCAGCTCTCAGCTAGCTTATCTCTCGACTTCCTTCGCGAATCGGCCTCTCCACTTCTACACAATAGAACCGCCGCTCTTCAGTCTACGACAATCAACCAGAAGCTTACCCACCTGCCAAAGGTTTCGACTACTTCGTGATTGACCTGTTCGAATCTGGCAGGCACGCGATGTAGGCTCGTAACAGGCGGGTTCTTATCAGCTCTCCTTCGGCCCTACCTCGCTCGTCTTGGACAGTCCTACCCCGCAACTCGCACAGGTCACGGGCTATAGGCACTGTGCCCTCCTTACAGACCCTATCAACTGGTAGTGTATTCTACACCCCAGGCCTACCCCCCTGCTTCCCTGCCTGGTTACATGAGCCACTTGCTTGGTCAGGTCGCTCTTAGGTCCCTTAGGAGCCCGCAAATAAGGAGACAGTTTACACGCTGTGTGCCGCTTTCGTGCCCGCAGCGAAATCTCGAACTGCCTCCAGGGTGACTGCTACAACCCAAAACATCGGCCCACTGCAGACGGAGGCGCAAAAGGAGCGACAGAAGGGGGTTATAACAACGGATTGTAAGTGGGTGGGGTGGTCAGCGACCGCTCTGCCTGCGTATTGGCCACAGCCAGCCTCGCTTCCAGCCCCCTTCGGCATGTATCTGTACACCTCAGCCCACCCTCGTCGCTACCGGGTAGGGCTTTCTTGCAGGGTCTCGTCGTTTACCGCTTTATTTCCCGTCCTCCGTGGCGCCCTTTGGTTTGCGTCTCCACGACTTTCACTTGCTCATGCTCGTCCTGGTGTAGAGAACCCAGAGTCTCATTTATAATCGATTGGGGGGGGGGGGGGGGGGTCGACGTGGGGCTGCTTGCGCCTTCTCCGACTCTCCGACGATTGGCCCCCAAGTTGAACAAAAACCGATCGAGGCGAAGGGAACATGAGACGAGACCAAACGGACGCTTGCTTAGCCTTATTGTCTGCCCGTTGTCTCCGTCTTGCCTGTGTTACATTTGGCTCTAGTCTCTAGAGGTTACGTCTACTCCTCGCTCAACCCTTGACGTCTGCGAGCTGCTGCATCGGCAACACAACGAACCGCGCGCACTGTCCCCTCCTCTACAACTACGGCTTCGGTTAGCTACTTTTTAAATCAACACATCTCAACTACCAGCGCCTGGACACTGATTGTGTAGCATTCATGGACCGCCGGGCTTGGGTGTGCTCTCCTCTCCGTGACGCTGCTACACTGTGTGCTTCCTCTTTCAGGTTCGAGGGCGGTTCTCGAAGCATCACGCAAATGCAGGGGAATCCTGCCGTAGGCGAGAGAGATTGCGACATTTCCGCCTCGCCCGCCTGCCTACGCAACCGTGCAACCTATGCAACAGCTCTCCGCAATTGAGTCTGAAAGGCCGCCGACTGGTCTTCTCCCCGACTCTCATTTCGCTTTTGTTACCCTTTCCCTTGGGAATTCCCCGTGCAGACGCGCCAAGAAAGAGATTGGAGCCATATCCATGGCCGATATACCCACGCCCACACGGACCAAATCTCCACGTGGGTCACAGAGTCCGTGGCACTTGTAGCATGCTGGGGGGCCAGTCCCGGCAGAAATAAGCATGTGCCGAGTCACCGTTACAACCTGCAGATAGCTGCAACAGGCGAGCGCGAGGAGGTGCCATAGCTGCGGCTTGGAGCTCCCTAGTTGAGAGCAAGCTGCCGTTAAAGCGGCGCAAGACGTGCGCTGCCTGCATCAACCGTCGCATGGCAAATGGGGTTGGTCGAACGGCATGCAGCCGCTCAAGATCGAGGCATCACCAATGGTAGGACGATGTTCTTGGAGCCCTTTCCTCGCCCCCCCTCCCTGTTGTGCCGTGTTTCCCTCGAGCAAGGAAGTCAAAAGCCAACCAATTGATCGAGACACAGAAGATACAGGATCAGCGCTATTAGGATAAGGTCTCTCTCACGCGCGGCACGGTCGTGACGACATATTATTATACTATTACAGTTCAAACCGCAGCCTTCGTTCGTGCGTTTCAATATATCCTTCATCATTATTTAATCCAAAAACTTTCGATCAAAAGGCTGCTCTAAGCGATCCGATTCCAAGTGAACCGTAGTTCCGCCTAGGCGGTGGGGATTCAATAACATTCAGATGCTGGCGGCATGAACTGCATTCTCTTTGGGTATTCTATAGTAACCTTGCACGCGTGCCAGTTACTTAATCGCTATTCTACATGAGCCGTGTCCTGCTAAACAGGCAGAAGCTCCTCGAGGTAAGGATATTGCTGAGATGGGTGTTGAGGGCTCATGGGTGGTAGTATGAGGGGTTAGGGGAGAATCCTCGGTGGTGACTCCGCCTGGTGTCAACGATCAATCAGCATCCTCCACCAGTCCAGGGTCAGTACACGCACACTCGATTCGACACCTGCCCCGATAACACCCACCCCCTCGAGACCTTTTGCTGGCTTGGGTTCGGTTCGGTGCGGTGTCCGAGTTCGTCCTCCTGGCGAGGCAAATCACCCAGGTTTCGGCAGCCAGTATCCTGATTCTCGGATCTGGTACCGAACAAAAGAACATCATCTTCCAAGTTACTCAGTTCGATAACCATCATGGACAGAAGAAATGTCACAAGCCGGATGACAAACTGATAGCCAAGCAAGTCCCGCCTGCCATGGCCGCTTTTCGATCGACCAGTCCGCGCCCGCCAAGAGTAGCACGGTTAGCTCAGCGGATCATGCTCACGAAACGAAACCTTTGTAGTGCAAGGGGAGGATGGGATGGAACTACCTGAATTGCTGCTCCGTTCCTGGCCTTTATATCCATTGGGTTTCTCGTCAATCTCAACCACCTGCTCGCGGTCCAGGACACGATAGAGAGCTCGATCCATTGATGAACGACTCGTTGTTGTTCGTACCACTGCCCTGCATGCCGATTCGTCCAGTTGCTGTTGCTATGCCGGTTCATCCTCAGCCCTAAGGGGGTCGGTGACCTTGGAAGCCACTTTGGAAGCTATTTTACCTGGATCGTGCGGGACAAGGATGCGGCCGACGCCGCCACTAGGTGAAAGTGTGGTGCATGAAGTTGAAGTTGAAGTTGTCACCCTCGCCCTCTTCCCCGGTGCCATTCAATCTCAGCAAGCTCAGCTTCTCCTCGACTGAAGACCATTTAGCCTCTGTGCCGGCAGGCAGCGCACAGATGATCAAAGGGCAGAAAAAGAACATGACCAGACCAGACTAGACCAGACCAACCCTTCCCCCCCCTTCCAATTGTTTGTCGAAGAGGTGGTCAATGCAGAGGCTGATGGAGACGATGAATGCAATTCTGTTTCTCCGTTTCCCTTTCTCGTGTCTTGCAGCTGTATCGGAGCCCGCAAACAATCGCGGCATGCGCACAATTGTCCATGGTATCATAGCGCCGCCCCCAACCCGGCCGGACAGTAATCAGAAAGGGAATCAGGAACCACGACCGTATGCTGGCACATGGGCCTTACCTCACCTTTCACCTTGGCTTCGCTGGAACGTGTCCGATTTCTGAGGACGGGTTTCTTGCCGAGCAAACCAGAGGTTGGTCGTTGTTTGGATCGTCCCTCTCCCACCCCCCCCCCCCACCCCCCTCCCGGATGTCTCTTGTTTTTTCGGACTGTGCAACGAGTGAGAGTTCCGGCACATTCTTGTGAGGTCACTTCGCTTAAAGTATGTTGAAGTGCACATAAAGTATCGCGTTGGTTCTGTCATCCATCGTCCCCTCTTTCTCTCTCTTCATAGCAAGTTCTTGGGATTATCTCTCATCGTAGTAATAAAAGCCGCAGTGTAATGGAAACCCCGTCTAGGAACCTTCCCCAAAACGCCCCAGAGCTCTTTCCCGGCCTTCGTCGAGCTCATGTTGAATGACGCCGGCCCGTGTCGATATTATGCTTCGCTCCCGTCGATCCATTTCTGTTTCGCAGTTGAAGTTTATGTACAGAAATCCTTGCCAAACTCCCGCGACATGTGTTTGTATTCTCAGTTCTTGTGCTTTCGCTTGTTTGCCGTCATCAAAGCCTCCGTCCAAGGCGAAATCCTGGTTAGTCTGGCTGTATACCTACCGGTCGCTTTACTCCGCCTGCTCCCATCGTCTCTCGCGCAGGGGCATTTCTTTGCCGGCAGCCGCCCGGCTGCCTTGTTTCTCCTCTTTCCACGCCCAGTACTCGGCGAGGCGCGTCTCTGCGTATGAGGCATAGTCAAAGTCAATCTCCGAGATGACGGCCTGTATCAGTGCCCAGATGCCCCAATAGAACCCCGGCACACCGCGGAAGAGATCAACCTCGTCGTTGAGTTTCCTGACCTCGGCTTCGACGTCGACACCTGTGTTACCTTGAGAGTATCTGAAGTATGAGCGGACATACTCGTCGATGAACTCTCGGCGCTGGGACTTTGTGGGCAGCACATTGTAGTCGCAATCGAAGCCACCCCACTCGGCAAAGTGGTTGGCGATGTCGAATGCCGCTGGGGAGGGCGTGGCGTATTCGTAGTCGATAAAGGTGACCGTAGCTTCCTTTCTGCCACCCTTCGCGGACAAGCTGCTCGGTAATACAATCACGTTTCCGCTCAGAAGATCGCAGTGGGCAAACACGAGCTATTGGAGGGCAGCAATCAGCATTTTTAAGTTAGGTTTACGGTTTATGTGAGTGCGACTTACACCATCAACACCAAGGCCGGGACGCTGACTGAACTCTTTGACAATGTATTCAAGCTCCTTCTGAAGCTTGTCTTGCCTATCCCTTTGAACCTGCGTGTTTGTAGGCAGGGCCAGTATCCACTTCTGCATCACAGTCCACAGGTTCGGGACCGGCTTGCCTGGAGCGGCGTTGTCGATGATGGCCTCCGGATCTTCGTGGCCATCGGCACCGTTCTCCTTGGCGTGACCATCCGTTAACGTCGGCTGAGTAATGCAGGGCACAGTCGCGTGCCACTGGGCCAACCTACTGGCGACAGCCCTGTAGATGGCAGGCTTTCTCAGGTCCTCGGGAGCTGTCACGCTGCCCTTGATGAAGCGGTACAGCATACCATTCTGAAAGCGAGCAAGCAGCTCGGGGGCCAGTCCATACTTCATAAGAAGCTCATGGTTCTGGGCCTCGCGCTCGCGGTCAATGAGAACGGCAGTTCCATTGCCGTACGCTCGCAACAGGATAGCCTCCCTGTCTATATCCTCCTTGGACCAGTGCTTCCGCTTGTTGATCGCCTTGAGCAGGGTATTGGTGATGCCGTCGGTAAATCGAACGAATTCTATGTTGGAGTCGTCGGAGGCCCAGTCTGGTCGAACAGTCAGGATTAGACGAGTGGCAGATTGCTGAGAATCTTCGCTGTCGTAGAAAAGGGGAAGTGTTCGGACATGTGGCAGCACCAGCCCGTTAGGGTGGCCGTTGCCTACACCTTGGGTCATGATTTGACCGAAGGATACTGAACGGGGAAGGGGTATGTATGTGTGCGTTGTGTCGAGAGGGTAGGAACAATACCGATAGGTCAATTGTTGGATCGAAAATTGCCCCGGTGGATTTTGAAGACGGCGGCGACGGTGTTCTTCAAGCGGAAAAGTCGTGTGCCTCCGGGCTGGTGTGGAGAGGGAGCAGCGGAAGGCGGTCTGCGAGAGAAAGGGGGAGGGAAGGGAGAGTCGGAGCAGAAGGTATTTTAGGGAGGGGCAGGAAGTGGTGGTAATTACGACGTCTGTGGTTCTAGAGCAGGTGGGAAGAGAAAGTAGAGGCGGCGGGCGGTATGGTGTGAGCGGGTGTTGGAAGATTGATATACAAGATGTTCGAGGAGCTAGGTACGCCTAGTCGTCGGGGGGAATTTTTTCTCTCCCTTTGATTTTGGCGCCGTTGACAATGGAGTCGAGCACGAGACCTTTTTCCCTGCTCGTGCGGATCCAAAAGCCGCGGGGGGGGGGGGAGTTGGTTGCTGAGGTATGGCGGCAGTCAAAGTGAGATTGTCGTTGGGGAAATTACAGGCGGTGCGTTGTGGCTATTCCTCCTTTTGCCGTCGGTCAACGAAGAGAAAGCAGGAAGAGACAGGGTCAGAGAACGACGGGGAGAGAGAGTAGAGCATGTGAATGTTGTAGAGCAAGCCACTAGTATCCTACGGTGTACACTGACTGCACTGACTCTACCTGTACATTGGCTGCAGTAAGGGTCTTTGTCAAGCGGGGGGGCGAAATGGGGTGGGATGAGGCGGGGCTCTGGGACACTCTTCCCCAACACCTTTACTACGTACACTGCGACTGCCTTGCCTTGCCTAGGTAGGTATGTAGGCAGCTTGGAGACTTATTGGCCTTATCTGTCTACCCGGAACGTATGGAACCGGCGTCACGGCGTGTGCACCGAGGGAATGGACCAACTGAAGAGCACTGAGTGATGCAATAGTGAAGACTACCCTGTACGTACTGTATAACAATAGGTAAGTAGTTAGGTACCTGCAATGGATTGGTAGCCGGATAAAGGCCCGATATATTCGTTGGAGTTGGTCCCGTACACCGCATTCTGCCTTCGTTCTTCTTGGACTCGAGTGCTCATTACCATAGTTACATCCCATCCACCACCACAGCTGCAGCCGTATAATTTACTCTCTACATAGGTACCTTGCTTAGTGTTATGCCGTGCCACATTCTCATCACCTGTAAAAAGCCCTTGAGCATCCACATCTCAGGGCCTTGCAGCTGCCGGCTCATGCAGTGTGACCGCCATCAATGCGTGGCCTACATCGGTAGGTAGGCAAGTAGGTAAATAACCCCAACAACGTCCGGGCGAATAGGAAAACCTGCCATCGCCATCTACAGGGCTCTCTATCCTCTTGGACCCATCTCAAGCATTATGTAGGACAAGCCTGGTTCAAGGCTCCCATGCCTGGATTCGTCGTCGTCACTGTGGGAGCTGACCTGTGTCGTCTGCCGAGATGCCCCCTCTCGCCCTCCCCATATATGATCGACACGGAAAACAGGGACAAGTTGCCGATACCTTCAAGACGAACTGCGTCATGGCCAACGTAACCCAGCGCGCTGTGCCGGAAAGTTTATCTTAAACCCGCCTCCTGCCTAGAAGCACGCGTCCAGCGTCTCCCCGCGCCTTGGGTGCATATGCCTTCGGGTCGTCCTCTCGTTGCATCCCCCACGCCAGCGCCCCAGTCTCTCTTTCTCGATAAAAATTGGGGGTTGGAAAGTTCTCACCGATATGCCATGTCTTTCATTTTCATGTGGTCTAATCAAGCCTACCTTGCCTAAGCGTCTGGGTGAACTCCAAAGCCCATGTCTTACCTCAAACCAACCGAGATACGTAGCCAAGCGGCCCCCCCCAACTTTTTGGGTGTACCTTATAGTGTGAAGGCATGTGACGGACGTAGCTTTGTACTGGTGCAGCTAGCAGTAGTTTACCAAGGTACGGATACCTAGTTAGGTAGGTAGGTATCTACCTGACCTAGGTATGTGTACATACTTCGTTCTTGAGAGCCTCAACCCCACTACACTGCAAAAGGTGCCGAACCAGCTGTGCTCGGACCACTACGCGCTTCCACCGCCTTGGGGGCCCCACGCTGCAGTAGCGCCATAACTCGGCGTCCATTGGTCGACCATGTTCCCTCTCTCCTCGACTGCCATCCTCTCGATCCCGTGCTATCAAGGTATCCCGCCACTTCTCCTCAGACATCAGACTACCTAGATCGATCCCATCGACGGAACCGAGGACCCCAAAGCCGCCTGTTCCGCACTTACACCCAAGTTCAATTTCGGAGAATGTAGGGTGCTGGCCTGCCTAGCGCCAATTGGACAGATTGCTTTCCTTGCCTGGGCTTTCGACACGGGAAGAGGCCCGAACATGACCGTTGAAGCCCGGCTTAACTGAGAAACCGGGCCTAGCCACCGCCCATTCATGTACTTGAGCCCAGACATCTGTCTTCTCTTATCGCTCCCGAGATGGCGCCGCCTGTGCTCCCGAATCCGTCCAACTTCCTGGCTGTGGCACTGGTGATCAACAGATCCCGTGACGGGCCCAACTTCGTCTTCCACTATCCGCCACACGTCTTACCGCCCAATACCCAATCCAACAATCACGAGCAAGCCGATGCGTCGGCCGAATATGACGACATCCTCCTGGAGCGTCTCAACCAGCCCGGATTGCTAGATGCCGATAACAACGGCGACGACCTCCAGCAATGGACCGCTGGAGATGACCACCTGATTACAGACGAGGGCATACAAATCGTGCCTTGGGAATATGTCGCTGGCTTTCCCACAAAGGACCTCGCCAGCATCCTGACCCCGGGGAGAGCCTACCACAAAAAGCTCTTTCAGCTCTCTCTGGACCCCCTGTACTGCGTTTCTTATCCCATACACGTCCCAGAAAGCGGAACGTGGAAGAAGAAGAAAAAGAAAAAGGGCAAGACGGAGAGAGCCAAATCTGTACGGACAGAGGAGTCCGCGGTACTGGTCGATTTAGACCCCAACGAAGACAGTCAAGATGCGCCCAATGGTGCAGATGCGTTGCAGGCCGAGTCGAAGGAGGAAGAAAAGTCCCTGCCAGATGAGGCTGACGACAAGCGCGCCTCCATGACGATGTTCAATCTGGTGTTCATTCTGAATCCGAAGAAGCACGAGGCCAAGGAACTCATTGCTACCCTGTATTTGAACATCATCAAGAAGGTCAACAAGGCCTACAAGTACTGTCAACAACACAGCGAGTTCGTGTGGAAGGAGTCGAAGCGCATATCGGCTTTGAAAGACAAGGGCCGAGAAGACAGTAAGTCGTGTTTCTGTTCAGCTTCCCTGCTATACTGACATGGATGTAGAACGTAAAATGAGCTCACTATGGAACGAGATCCTGGCGACGTCTTCGCTCGCAGCCTCTGTCCAGGACATCTACGAGGCCGTCTCTCAGAACAAGATTGCCGCTCTCCAGCTCGATACGGCCGCTGGGCCGATAACCCCATCAGTCCAGATCCCAGTGCCGTTCTACATCACGGACCTACACAACTACGGGCAGACGGAACAGAGGGGTCTCTGGCTGACAACGGCCAATTCTTTCATTGGCGAAGACACTATCGATGAGCCCGGATTTCTGGACCGCAACTTCGCGTTGCTCCTGATGGGTGATGAGAAGAAGATCATTGCCGAACTGCAAGCAGATCCGGATCCTAGCACCGTTGCTATGGTTGAGTTTGCGCGGCTATCAAAGCCAACGCAGTCGTAAGTGCCGCCAGTATTCTTGATATTACCAGGAGCTACGCTAAGCGATCTAGTTTCTACCTAGTTGGCCAGAGTAATGTTTTGACGTTGAGTCAGGTACGCAAATACGCCCAGCACTTCATCTTCTGGCGCCGTGCCATCGCCATACCCCCTCTCCATGCCCGGGACGTCTACATCATGTCACCCAACTGCGATACGCGCAACCTCCCCAAGGCAAGCTTCGAGTGGCAAAAGGCATTTCCCTTGGCACCGCCACTTACAAACTTCCTCGCCGAGCTGTCATACGCCCCGCGACCATACAAGCACTTCTGCCCAAGCAAGGCCCACCGCCCGACTTACCTCGACATGCTAGCTTGGCTCATGCGCGGTGCCTGGGTGACGCAGCTATGCACGTTCGCCTACGTGGTAGTCTGGCCCGAGATCATCTACGAAGTCGAGCATAAGATCGAAAGCGACGAGCTTCGCAATGCCGAGGATGCGTCCTCCCTCAGCACCAGCAGCAACACCTTAGCCAGCCCGGGCCCCGATATAGCGGACGAGCATTCCGAGGTTGATGGTGACATTAGTGGCGGTATGGGTGGCAGCGGCAGCAGCAGCGGCGGCGGCGACGGCAACAACAATAACAACAACAACGGCGGCGGTATAGGGGCGCACGTGCCGACGCAAATCGAGCAAGCGGCAGAAAAGGCGCGTCTGGAGCGCATCGCGGAGAAGACCCAGCGCGAGGCCGCGGAGAAGGCGACAGCGCACGCACGCAAGATGCCGCCATCGGCGACAGACCACCCGTCGACCAACGACGCGCCGCACCTGGCGCGTGTGTCGCCATACATCATCGTTGACGCCAAGAAGGCGACGGGCAAGGAGTCGCTGTACCTTGCGGCCATCACCAGGCGGCTCGGCAGGGACCCCAAGGTCGCCAAGGCATGGCAGGCCTTTTGGAAGTACTTTAACGGGCAGACGGCGCTGGAGAGGATTGCGTTGCAAGAGGACATGAAACGTAAGGAGGCATGGAATCTGCTGACGGCCATGAGCGAGCATCTTCTCTGCGTGAGACACTGGTAGTGATGGGTCGGTTTTATATAATGCCACCTCACCACGGAAAGAGTGTCGTCTTGTTCTGTAGGTGGCGCCGACATTGAAACCCCCCCCCCAACAAGAAAAAGCCTATCACATCCGACTCAGTGCCGCCTGGTCGTCTTTGTCACTATTGTAGTCTATTGTAGTATTGTCACTCGGAGAGGCTTCTTTTGAAGGTATAAGGAACTCAAAGCCTCGAATCTATCGGCGAGATGATGGATAGTTGTCATGATATGGAGTAGGCTATGGGAGGGAGCAAGCACCGCTAACAAGAAGGGGAGGGTATCAACGTACATGTGCTGGAAAAGAGGAGGGGCAGCAACAGATGCTACCGCTATGAGTGCCTAGAGGAAAAGCGAAAGAATCACGCCAGGGGGTCATATGATGGGTAAGACGGGATGGGGTGATGGGTAGGTAAAGGAACAATGCAGATCTGGACAGAATATGATTGACACGCACGAAGGCGCTTAGGCATAAGAGCATTAAGAGAGAAGAAATAGAGAGATGAAGGATAGTTGCATAAAGCAAAAAGATGGAGCCCATGAAAGAAAACAGTTGTCCTGTGGAGATGATAAACCGCGAAACTGCCCTTATAGATGTGGTGAAAGGTGAAAAGAAATCCAGTGCAAATGCCCATCCCACCCCGCCAAAGGTATCACGTCTGCCGATAGATGAATGCTCGATAGGAAACCGACACCAGAGAAACCAGAATGAGACCTGAAATGGAAAGAAGCAAAATCCCATGAGATCAAACCCGCTCGCGCACGCACCCACGAGTCCCCTTCCTCCACAATATGCTGCACTGCCCAGCTGGCAAGCCTCCAGCCCACCAGGTAAATGTCCCTGCAACGCCGTTCGCAACCGAAATCCTTAAAACCCCCAACGACCAGATGGATGCAAGAAAAGAAACTTGCCTGCGCGAATGCAAAGAAGAGGGAGCAGGGGAACTAAACAAGAAGAACTGTCCCTCTGCAACGGGAAACAAGGCCTAGGTGGCGCCAGCATCACTACTGGAACAGAGGAAAGTTGGTATGGACGCCACAGTCCTATTGCGTCAGATCCATGCCGAACTCATCCTCTTCCTTGAAGTTTAGCGACGCCGGGCCGCTGTCATCATCATCCGGGTCGTTCCAAAATTCGTTGCCAGCCCCTAGGTCGTTGGTCAGGCCCGTACCATGGTTGTCGCCGGGGCTGACGGAGACACCCTCGACCGAATTGCCCGAGCCGTTGATGGGTTCGCCGCGGAAGTCGGTGTGATGGGGTACTCTGAGGCCGGATCCACTTGTGCGCGAGTAACCCATGGCGTCGTTTTTGGAGATGGCCTCCACCAGCTCGGTCTGCATGCGCTTCTCGTCCTCGGTCAACTCGAATGGGAAGTGGCCACCGAGTTCTGCAATGACGTTCATCAGCTCTTCCTGCTGTTGGAGCTTGAGGTGCAGCATCCACATCAGGTCTCTTGTCCAGCTGACAGCGCCGTTGAGGATGTCTCCCTTGTTGGGGCCCTTGTCTTTGTCCTCGAGGGGAAGGCCGGTCGTAATGTTGCCTGTTGCGCCAGCTGCGCGACGGGCGCCTGGCCCGGCTAGACCCGAGGTAGCCTGGGAGGGGTTGGAAATTCCCGACAGCGTAGGCGACAAAGGAGTACCGTTCTGGATCATCTTACGTATCTTCTCATCCTCCAAGCGATGCGCAGGCACCAAGCGGCTAAGATCCTGAATTCTCTCGTTGATGTTGTCTCGTCGACGTCGCTCGACGAGGTTATGGGACTCTCTGCGCCGCTTGCGCTTCATCTCCTGAGACGAGACCGCACTTCCGGGCTGGACACCCAGCTTTGCAGGCATCGAGGTGCCGCCCTTCATCATGACTTCGTTGAGCTGAGCAAGCCCCGGTTGAATAGGTGAAGAGAAGCCAGAGCCGTACGATGCCGCCATACTGCCAGCAGGGGTCTGCATCCACTGGCCACCGGATGGTGACTTCTCGTGGATAGCCTGAGTTCGAATGGACTGCGGGCCAAAGCCAGAAGATTCCTGCGTCGCCATGGGCACAGAGTGCATCGCTGACTTTGGAGTCATGGGGCTGCGGGTGTTGGTCGAGGAGCTCTTTCGTTGCATCGCTTGAGCCATCCTAGCTCTATTTTTGGCGTTGAGATAGTTGGCATCAGCCGCCTCGCCAGTCAAGTCAGAACCAGTCAGGGGTGAGCCAGAGTAGGAGATGGGAGACTGGAGCGATGTGCCAAGCGTCTGGCGGTGGTGCATCTGACTGAACTGCGAGTTGTTGAAACTGTGAACGAAAGGGCTCTGGATCGGATCGCCGTCCGGAGTGTTGGAGTAACCGTTGATATGATTTTGGTCCAGGCCATGGTGGGAACCGTAAATTGTCTGGTTGAAGCCCATGCCCATGTCTGGCATCCCACCACCACCACCACCGCCGCCGCCGCCGCCGCCGCCACCGAAGTCATGGCCATGGCCATGCATACCAGGCGGAGCCTCGGTCGGGCTTCCAAGACCATCAAGGAGCTCGTCGTCGCCAAAGAGAGCGGAGCCACTCGAGAAGCCGTTCGAGTTGCTTGCGGAGTTCGAGATGTAGTTGTTCGAATAGGATGACCCATAGTTTCCTCCCATGGCCAGGTCGTTGGGGTCGATGCTTCCACCGCCGCCGTGGCCACCATTGAACTGGCTGAAGCCGTGTTGTGCCATTATGTGCACTACTCACACGGGGTTGAGCTAGGTGTGTTGTAGAGGTAGATTGAGGTTCCGCGATTGTTGAGGGCCGCGCAGACCTGGTAATATTCACACCGCTTCTCTTGGGCGAGAATCAGATCCAAGTCGGATCTACGACGCTTGGGGAAAAGAGTCGGACAAGGTTTAGTTCGAGGTGGTGACTCTAAAAAGCTACGAGTCAGCAATGCGACGACGTATTGCAGTAGTGATGGGACAAAAGTCAGAGTTGTGCTGCCATTCAGAACGCGCAGGTGGCAGTTCCTTCTATCGCGCACACACACACACACACACACAATTCGGCAGTCGGACATGCAAGTGTGCTCCAAAGGCACAGGCAGCTCCAAACGCCATCGAGGCAAGAAAGGGAAGTGCAGAGAGGAAAACGCAACCAGAGAAGGACTGACTCACCGAGAGGCAGAGGGACGGAGAAAGGGGACAAAAAAGAGTCGGAACTATGCAATGTTGACCGACAGCACACAGAGCCGTTGTTACACGGCCATTCAACGCAGTGCGATGGATGTGCGGGGGGATGGCGCCCTAAGTAATAAAGGCGGCGTTGGGGACCGGAGAGAGGCGCAAATGAGAGGAAGGCTGTCGGTCAGTCGCACAAGGTGTAGGTATGCAGAATGGATGGCTGCCTGTTTTCTACTGGAACAGAGAAAATGAGGAGCGAGTATTGGTGGGAGGTGAAAGAAGGAGAGTTGGCTCGTTTTTTGCTGCGACGAGATGGAAATGCGGTGTCGGGGAGCCGGGTAAGAGTGTGAGTAAGAGGAAGTGGAAATGGTGGTGTAGGAGCCTCGGGGCTGGGCTGGCTGGCTGGCGAATAATTAGTTTGGTACTCTGCGTTTTGCGGGCAGACGAGTGTGCTGTCAAGTATTCGTTAAATGCGCGACGCCCAAGTGCTAAAGTAGCCTATGCGGGACACCGACACCGAGGGCGATGAGGGGATGACACGGGGGGGAGGCGAGGGGTACCAAGGTACTCACTGTCCTGTATCTTGGGGACGGGGATGACTGGGGGGTGGGAAAATGGGGGGGGGGGGGGCACAAAGTGCCTGCGGAGATGGAAAAGGGTTCAAAGCTCGTGTTGGGTTTGGGTTGGGGTTTTGGTACAAAGTCCCTTTGGGGTAAAGATAGGCGGGCAGTGACAACCGCCGTTCACTCGGTCTAGAGTGGAAACCGGGGGGGCGCTGTCTCTGTTGTGCTGCAAGGGAGGGAAGCGGGTCAGGACTAACACTCAGTCCGGTCTCTGGAATGTGGAATAAGAGAGTAAGGCCTGCGGATGAAGCAGGTTCCAGGCTCAAAGAGTAGGGGTCATGAAGGGGTTTGGGGAAGAGGAGGGGGAGGGTAGGGCCGGTTAGGATGCGACAAGACAGGACTTTAAGGTGTTGTCGGGTGTGCTAAGGGCATGAAATGTCCCCGAACTGGGGACAGAACATGCACCAGAATGAGAGGACAGCGGGAGGGGAACGGGGGATGGGCCAGTCGAAGCGACATGGAAGGAAAGGAGCCAACCGACTTACGGGACAAGAGTGTGGGTGGTGGGTAGCAATGTAGGTAGGTGCACGGCGGCTGGCGTTCCTTTCGCTCTCAAATGGTAATGAGAACGCTTTGGCTCGGCTTGCGCCTGACGCTTGACGTTGCACAAGAGGTAAGAAACCGATGGTGACAGTGGTGGATAGAGCGAGGAACAAGAGAGCAAGCAGCTCTTTTTTCGCCTCTTGCCCGGTAGAGTAAGGCGGTGTGCTTTTTCTGTGTGGATGGTCTTGGTCCTGCTGCTGTACTATAGTTGGCGCTGATGCTATTTGTGACGAGCTAGAGAAAGGCGGGATAATCAACTGAGGTGAGGGTGGGCAATGACGGGCAAGAGGAGTAGGAGAAGGGAATACGTTTGGGGGCGATGAAGGTGACGGACCTGGTGGAGTGGTGGTTCGGACGGGTCGGGGAGTCGCAATTGTGTCTGCGCAGGTCGGCGCGGTGGCTGTCGGTCCTTGGGGCTTCGGTACCTCAACCTACTAGACTTGCCAGCTTCGAGGGATGTACTTGGGACTTTGGATGAGACGACGTAGCGTTGTGTGATGCGAGGACACCAAAACGGAACGTGCAACCAAGCCGAAGCTGACGGCTGTCTTTTACACCAGTCAGAGATTAGATCCGTCGCACAAGTGGCAGAGTCAAGGGAAAAGAATGGAAGGAAACCAATGTGAGAGGGAGCAGGGCCAGACCGCCATGTATAAAACCGGTGGCGGAAGAGGCGGTTGCTTGAGGCTGAGTCGCGGGAAGCAGGGAGAGAGGAAGAGAGGGATGGTGGGGCAGTAAGCGGTCCACTAACCTTAATGATAATGTGCCTCTGGATCGAAGAGTCCGGGGAGGTGCAGTGCAGCGGCCGTGTGGGCAGACACGACGGAAGAGCGGTTCGGCTGACGTGCAGTGGGTTTCTACGGTCGGGCGGGCGAGTTGGCTGTTGTTGGGGATTCTTTGAAGAAGCGTCTGAGATGAAATGACTCCTCCGCGGGGAACACAGACTGGCCGCGACTCTGGAGGGTTTGGAGAGAGAGAAAGAGAGAGACGAGACTGGGGATGGATGGGGCCAAGATCGGGGTCGGAAGTCGGCTCGGGGTTGCAAAGTGTGATGATCCCTGCCGATCGCCGGTTGTGCGTCTTTCCAAGGTTGTCGTTGAGATTGGTGTTTGAATGCGCCGGGGGAGGGGGGCCAGAGTGCGGGAAAGAAAAAAAAAAAAAAAAGCTCCAAGTTGAGTAAGCTGGAATGGGCAGGTAAAGACGAGATTGAAAAGGCAGACGTAAATATGATAGGTACCCTGGGTAATTACCTAGGAAGCAAAGGCCTTGCCGACGCGCGATAATCTATATGGTGAGGCAGGTATGTGGCAATCAGTAAGGTGGTGGGCCGTCTGTGTAAGTTGCGCTGTCAAGGTCCTACGTAGTAGCAGCTCGCGAGTCGAGCGAGGCTAGCGCCAAATTTGACTTTCGACCTGCCGAAGGCTGGAGCAGAATCCCCGGTGGTGCCCAAGTGGGCCAGTTGGCCAGCGAGTATGGAGATGTGTGAGGGGGTTTGCCTGTACTGAATCGCAAACGTCGATGTGATGCGACAAAAAGGCAGCGTTGAAAGGACAGCGTGTGGTGTTGGAGAGGTCGAAAAGACAGCTTTCAAGAAACAAATGGATGGATGCTGTTCGCTGTTCGATGTTTGATGCTGCAGCTGTAGTGCAGGGGCTTCGGAGCCTGCGGGCGCGAATCTTGGACAGCTTACGCAAGAGTGTCGGTAATCACCAGGTAGTGATCGAGCTCTGGACCGGGGTGTTCCGGCTTTCTCCCTGAAGATTCGGCCAAGTTTGTCCGGCCAAGAGTCTCTTCCCTTCTCTTCTGCTTGATCTCGCGATCCCGTTCCAGCGCCTGCGTTGATGTAGGCGATGTGGGTGCGCGCTTTCCTTCCGCGGTTGACTCTGTGGTCTGTGCGTCGACGAATCCAAGTACTTGTAAGTTGTAGTATCCGTAAGCCTCTGATGCATTGGATCAGGAAGTAGCCGTCCAGTTGGTGTTTCTGTCCTTCCATGTCAACAACTCTGTGCGTCCTTTTCCCTTTCCTCTTCTTCCTCTCCCGGATCCAGGAAGGGTCATCTTCACCTACCTCCTCTTGCTTGGCCTGTATGCCCCAAATCAGCGTGGATGCAGTCTGTCGTCTCGGGATTTGTTTTTGTCCTTTCTAGCTTCTCTTCTCTCTTCCCTTGCCTCCGTGGCAAAGGGAAACGCGCTAGCATTTATATCAGGGCAGCATCCTACTAATAGAAACACTATATCATCTGGTCGAGGCTTGTCACTTTCACCTGCGTCTCCTGACTCGTCTCATATTCTGGGGGGGTGGACACCCCCGGTTGCTCCTCGCCGGAGCGTTCTGGCAGCCTTTCCGACAAGGTCGGGACTTGGTGGAGGGCATCGGCCGGGCCCCGTGATGCCTCCAACCAGCTAACTAAGACACCAACCCACCTCTTGGACCCGCGCCGGCCACGACGACTCACCACCCTCATCGGGACCTGCTTAACGATCGGCCAGAGTAAGCTGGTCATGCACTTCCTAATGTCTGGCTCGCCCTCAAAAAAAGAACATCACGAACGGAATCGAACTGGGCTGTCCATGGCTCCAAAACAGGCCAGCCAGGAACCCGAAGACAGAAACGCCCCAGACTGCCCTTGGCTCGACACATGGGATTCTGTCTCATCCGCATCGCCTTGTTGGAAAAACCGGTTTTCCCTGCTGCAACAACACCTTACCCATGGCATGCGTGACGGGCTCAGCCGCTGGTTGGACGAGAGCCTGCGCGATTGCGGCCAGCACTTCCCATTCCTACCAGGGAAAGCGCTGTCGACACCCAAGCTGTCGGTTTGTTGGCATAACGTATCAAAGGGACAGCCTGTAAAACCGAAATCCTGAGTACTTTCAGCGTCGTCGTGGCAATCGGCCCGCTTCGCGTGTGGCGGCGTTAAAGTCTTGGGCGATTCTGATCAGACACGACATCCTTTACCGCCTGGATCTTGTTGCTCCTGGTCTCCTCCCTCTCCTGCGGTTCTCCAACAACAACAACAACAACAATGTGGTGCCTAACGGCTGTCTTGTTGCGGTTGTTGATGCTGCGGGCGTGCACGGGTTGGGGTGATGCACACCCACCCGCACAATCAAGTAAGCACATTAGACACTCAAGAGGCTGATATGATGCAAGGCATCCTACCATAACCCATACCGTGTGTGACCTTGTCTCCTCGGATGACATGAGGCGATTGGTGGTGTAGCTCTCTTGTTCTCCGCTCAGTCTTCTCACCCCGACACAGCACCCTTCGTGTCGGCTGTCTACGGGTAATCGCCCTCGGCGGGGACGTGATCATCGGCACATCAACTGAAATGCCGGAAGAGAATGCTACCCCGACTGGCCTCGCCTTCTCGATACGGCTTCGACTTCCCCCTTATGCACGGCTACCAGCAGCGAGTCTCAGAGCTGCAGCCGCACTGTATCAACTGAACAGCAGGCGTTAACCCCATTACAGCTAACATTCCCATCTACGATCTCCTGAAGGTTGCAAAGTGCCTCTGTGAGGAGGTCTGCTTGGGGGTGGGGAGACGAGATGCCTCCAATCGTGTCTCGCCGATTAGGTGATAAGAATGAACTGCAGACCCTGAGAGAGAAGTGGAACCAAGCCGCCATCAACTTTGGTTGGACGGCTGCCATAAGCGATACGGGCTGTGACTTGACACTACAATGAGCACGTACCCACCCACCCGGGGGAGGGAAGGCAGAGTTGATTGGCCAGGCCCAACCGCACCCGGTGCACCTGCGCAACTGCTCTGAGACATCCTCAAGCTTTACCCTGCCTTGCCTTGCCTAGCACATTCAACCTCCATTCAGTTCCATCAACTCCATCCTCCATCAGCCAGCCCTTTCGTCTTCGTGTTCAGCAACTGCCTTAGCGACCCTCCTTTCTCCTTCGGTTCGCAGTCTTGCGCCTCTGCCTTCGCCCTCGCCCCCGCCCTCTACCTCGACGACAGACTTACGTCGCAACTACGCGGTGCGGTACGCGCGGACACTAGGCTGTCACTACCAGAACGACCACCACCCTACGTCGTATCACAAACCGAACAGGTGGTCACCAAATAGTCCGCCCTCTTGGCACATTTCATTGTACGTGGTTTCCGAATACCCCCCCTCCCCTCCCTCCTCCCATAAAAATCATAGCCATGGATGATGGTTCTGTGTACCGACCGAGCTGACCGTTTTAGTTGTGGAGAAGAAGCTCGGCGCCCGTTTCCCTAACGCTCGTTTGCCGCGCTACTACACCTATCCTCCCTCCCCGTGCCCTTGCAATAACCAGCGACGGAGATCATACCGGCTTCGCCCTTGGCCCAATTACGTTGCCTCCGCAAGTCGACCGCGAGCGAGACCCCCTTTTCGACACAGTCGAAATCTGTCACTTGACTATAATATTGTCGACCCGAAGGAAACGATCCTGCGCTTGTTCCCACCTTTGCTATATTTTGGACTCCCCGAAAGCCCGAAGAGACAATAACTACGCACAACTACGTCATTGATATATCTCGCCACTTTCGGTCCCCATCGACGACATGGCGTCCACTTCCTTTAGAGATTCGATGAACTCCCTGGGTTGGTCACGGCGAGATCAAGATGTGCCAGTCAATACGGCGCAGCAGAGCGGCCTCATGTCGTCCATCAAGTCGCTCAATCCATTCCAGAACAACAGTTATATCCAGCTCCCGACTACTGAAGGCGCTGGTGCGCCTCTGCCTGCTGCCAACAGAAGGGAAGAGGAGGAGGGGTTCGCGACCCGTGAGTCATCCTGCTTTCGTTCATGTTCCAGCCTACCACTTCTAGAAGCTCCGTGAGCTCCAACCCAGCTCCAGACTTCTCAGGCCCCCTGCAGCTGGTACATTCTCTAGCTTCCTCGTCATGTCTCGGTTTGCCATGTGAGCAGCCGGACTTGTGAGGTGGTGGTGTAGTGTCCGCTGCCTCTACTCCGTAACAGCTGCGCTGACGTAGAATCTACCCATTTAGTCAGTCGGTGGGACCGTCTGCTCATCTTCGGTGCCTGCAACCTAGGCGCCCTTGCCTGCTTCGTCCTCTGCTTCGTCTTTCTCCCAGTGCTATCTGTGCGGCCGCGCAAGTTTGTCATTCTGTAAGTTCCCTCTTGTCTTTGGCTCTGCCCCCATGGCCTGGAGTTTCCGCTCTCTCTCCCTCTTTCCCCCTTCCAAAACGGGTGCTTCCGGGCCTGGCTAGTTGCCGGCACGGCAGATCGACGAGAACAAAGCTGGATCGGGCAACGAGGCGACATACCGCAGAGCTCCGCCCCTGTACACCTCTATGCCAGATGATCTCGCATGGTCCATTAGCCATAAACACCTCATCCGGTGACAGACCGGCGTGATTAGTCCCTACGGCCAGCACGAATCAAATTTCGTTCCGACGATCGTTTTTGAGACACCCATTAGCTGCTAACGTTATTGCTCTTTCCCCCTTCAGCTGGACACTCGGCTCCCTCCTGTTCCTGGCGTCCTTCGCGGCCGTAATGGGCCCGATGGCTTACGCGAGACATCTTACGTCTGGCACACGTCTGCCATTCACTGCGGCCTACTTTGGATCGCTCGCGCTGTCCATGTACTTTTCGCTCGGTGTAAGTTCGACTATGACTGGACTCAAGCTGGCGGGATTTCTGACACTTCACGCCACAGCTCCACAGCACCATTCTCACCTTGATTTCGGCTGTCATCCAGCTCGCCTGTCTGGTGTGGTACCTCGTCAGCTACTTCCCCATGGGCTCGAGTGGCTTGCGGTTGGCCACCACCTTCGGAGCCAGAAGAGCGGCTGCCTGGATGACTGGGTAAGGTTATGAAGTTAGCTGTACAGTGCATGTATCACCAGGAAAAGAGTATAGCAGCTGTTATGACAATCGACTCAGGGTAAAATAAATTAAAAGGCTGGATTGAGTCATGTAACAAAACCCGAGAGGAAGGTTCTTTCTTGCGGTTGTACAGAATACCGGGTGGGGAGGGAGGCTCGGGGAAGAGTTGCGAAAACAGACAAATCCGGCGTATGTTATCATTGCTGTCGTTGATGTTTTACCGTGCCGTATCTTTTGTTACAGGCGCGTCCTGCCAGCCAAAGAGGTGTCACGAATGAATCCAACCATGGTTTCTTGGTCAGCAATACTGCGTTTCTGAATGGATGAACGAAACTACCTGGGTCAAATATGGCGCTTTGAAGAGGCAACCCGTCTTCAGCGAATTGTGGATTTTTGGTTCTCTATCGCGTGCGATCTTGCTTTTCACACTTCAGCATCAAGGGGCGCTACCAGAGAGAAGATGAACGGAAGTTGTACAGCTAGTCAAGAGGGCGTGGACGGTAGATCAGGGTCTTCCTGTCCGTTTCCCATTTCCGTACTCTTCTTCACGTGGCCTTCAGAATCAGACACGAGGCGGACTAGTCTCGTGATGCGGCTTACTCTTTGGAGCATATAGCCTTCTGGTCGTCCCAGATAACATAACAAGGTATCCGCTTGATGGATACAAAGAAGCACGCCCACCAAGTCAAACAGGAACATAACTGATAGTCGAGCCGTGGCGATAGTGTGGCATAGGGAGGCCATAGCCGCTGAACGCTATGGAAGTCTCCTTCAAAGAGCGAATCCTAGCTGAGAAGGACTGTGCCCACGCCTGCTTTCTGCATCGAAATGGAATCGATGCCAGCGGAGCGGAGCACATACGTTGCCGAGAACGGCGACAGGAGAAATGCCGATGCGGCGTTCTCTCTCTTTCTCACCCGCATGCGCTGTCTAAACCTTTCTTTTTCCATAAGCCTCTCACCGAGTCAGGCTCTATTTGGACATGTCCCCACAATGATCGACAGGCAATTGCCGCACGTACGTGCAGGCTGAGAAGAAGAAGAAATTATAAATATACCTACCGTATCCGTAGACTCTTGTTGAATCGAATAACCGCTAGAGAGCAACCTAGCCGATATCAGCTAGCGGATATCTACTACGCTAAGCCTAAGGTGGAAGGCGGTCACTGTACTAACTGCCAATCATAAGTCAATTTGCTGACCCTTGCCACCTAACTTGCTGCTGACGTAAATGATTAACCCCTGCTTCTGCCATCACACTATGTCTATCACAGCGGCCGCGATACCCCTTGCCGTTAGCTTGCTCACTAGCAGTTATTCGATTTAACGAGAGTTTACGGTATTGTCTTGGAGACACCTGACGCCCTCTTCTCCCCATCTCAGTGAACCTACAGTTTGCGGCAATCTTCAGTGCCGCACTCGCAGATGGAGACCACAGAAGGACCCAGGGGGACGGAAGTAGGGCTCTGTCCCACAAAGCGGACGGTCGAGTCTGGCACAGCCAAGAAACGAGTCAGTCCACTGTGCCCCAAATAGGAAGGGGAAAAAACGGCAGAGAAAAAAAGTAAAGTAGATGAATCCCAGGGCTCTCTGGTGGAGAATTAATGGTTGTGATCAAAGATCCTAGGAGCGCAACCAAAGGGGGGGTTTGAAGAAACGGTGCCGTTCGATACCATTTTCCCTGGCCCTGCGGCTTGCCTAAGCTACCAATGCTTTTCTTCAGGTTATCTAGTCATGGATCCAAGTGGTTTGTTCCAGCGCGTTGCTTCATTGTTACAAGTGCAGGCTTCTGGGCGTTTAGCGATGCATGGTGGAGAGCCATCAGGCTTTCCGCAACAACCCGCCATGCAGCCAATCAGGTCGCCCTTCCTTGCGTGGCTTGGGAAGGATAGAGGGAGAGAGGCCGCGTGGCGGATTCTCGTCTTTTTGTTACTCCATTTCCTCCCCTTCCTTTTGCTTCCTGCCCTCGACTTTTATATATATTTTGAATTCTTTTACTACATATTAATCTCATATGATGTGGCATGTCGGCGCAAGCTTGCAGGCCTTGCCCGCTTCGTGTTGGTCAGCAATCTATTGCAGGCAAAGCTGTGCTGATCATATTCTTAGAAAACGTTATATCCAGGTCTATTTATCTGTATACATATCTGTCTACAGAAAACAAAAAGAACAAAAAAGTGGTCGGCCGGGTTGTTGTCAGTACTCCGTCCTGCGGCAGGTGGGCGTATCGGACGACAGAGCCAGCCCGGCATCGGGGATTGCCCCACTACGCATGTCAGGCATGGAAAATCGTTCTACACTATCGGTACATGCCTAGACAGGAAAGGCCCCATGTCTCCGTCGGTATATGTGATGACTAAGACGGCGTTCCGAGGCGGACTTGGCCGCGCTTTCCTTGTTTACAAATTAGATAGGGACAATACCGAGTCTATGCATGAAGCTGTCGGAAGGGCGATCCTCAAACGCGGAGAGGGAAAGCCCGTGGCGGTGTGCTTGTAGTTTACGTGTGTTTGTGTGTTTGTGTGTGTGTGTGTGTGTGTGTGTGTGGCACTGAATGAAGTGAAAGCACAATCAATACTCGCACAGCGTCGCCGTCATGACGGGTACTTTCCAAATGTGGCCTGGTGACAATTCCCTCTGGTGACCTGGATACCTGGATAGGCATTCTCCATCCTTTTGAGTCACGCAATGAGGGCAGTATCAAGCAGTATCGTCAAGGAGGATCGGTCTTGATCGTTGGGTAGCCGCGGTTATCCTCGCCGCAAGCCAAATTGGCGTCAACCAAGCAGGTATGGGCAAGGTTAGGTTATTGACCCCCCTCTGAAGGCCAAAGGTGCAGAGCTGCGGCGTTTCGGAGGATGGCTGCAATGCGGGCTGCAAAGGTAGGATCCAGCCCTCAAGCCCTCAGCCCTCAGCCCTCAGCCCTCAGCCCTCAGCCCTGCTATTACAAACAAACAGGAAAGGAATTGTGCGTGTGTGATTCATATCTGCAGGTGTATGTAGGGAGGTTGTGCAGTCCGTACTGCGCTCTGTACGCTCTGTACGCTTTGTACGTTTTATACCTATATAGGTAGGTCTGGACTACGACGGTATCCCGTAGGCAGCCATGGTCTCGGACAGAAAACCAGCGAGCGAGCTTTGGGTTGGATTGTGCATCCTGTCCTTGGTAGGTACGTACCAAGGGGCAGCACCGCCGCCCGTAATCCGTAAGGTTTGGTGAGCAAACGGACCTTTTTGTCCAACAATATTAGACGAGACGGGACTTCCTAGAAGGAGACGTGTTGCCAATGGTTTCCTTTTCCGACGAGGCAAGGACTTGAGGCAGGCAGAAGGAAGGGAACGTGGCGCGATTAGTTGCGTACAGATTGGAAGGAAGGGACGAAGGAGGGAGGCCCGGGGCACAAGGTCCGTTTGATCGAAAACCGTCCATCTACCGTACCCGCTCGAGGGGTTAGGAAAGCGTGGCATTGCATTGCGCTGCGCTGCGTTGAGTTATAGTGCGATACGTCTGTAAGTCGGCAACACTCTCATCACATCGCAAATTCCATGACAGACGACGCGAGCGAACAAGACCCAGACAGAAACCATCGCCCACAAACAAGAGCACATGAAATGAGTACAAAAATTGCCTTGGCCTATCTAGTAATTAACCGGCTTATATTCGCGCAACTCCACCAAAGCCGGCGAGCAGACCTGTACCAATGCATATGTAATGCGGAAGGTTGCAGCGGCTTAGGTATGTCAGTCAAGGGCAAGAGGAACGGCAGCCGCAAGGAGCCAGAAAACCTTGCAGGGCCGGTCCGACACCTCAGGATAGGACTGGTGCACAGCGAGGGTGGTGAGCGTGTGAAAACGGTACCTATCGTAGTGGAGGCAATTAAGCACTTTATCCATAGAGGGGAACGAGAGGAGGGGTAATACCTAAGTGGTTTCCCCCTCCCTATTTGGGTTTTATCTTTCTTCTTGGGGCTTCTTTCTTTGCTTCAAGATTTTTACGGGCCTCCAGGTTCCACGTAATTCGAGACCCAAGATTGATGACTACATATTGTGCTAATGGCATTGAACCGTCTGCTGCTTTGCCGCCCGTGGTTCCGCTCAGTCCCCAGCCCTGAGCAGCTTGTCGAAATGCCAGTGCTGGTGATGGTGCTTTTGATTCTGCCGTTGCGTGTTTTGCTGGTGCCCTGCCGGAGAGATGGACGATTTCTGCCGTTACTACAGTACAAATGCCTCTCGGGTAGCCGCCTTACTTGCCCGAGGCCATCAGTATCCACGTTTCCTGACTGGCCAAGGCACTTGGTCGACCCTGCCTCATGGCCTCAGGTAGGAAATAAGTCAGTCACCGCCCGGCGTCCGCCCACTACCCCCAACGGGACGGACGGATGGGATGGGGACACTGAATTCCCCTCCCACAGGGCAGGGCTACTCATTTTCTCTCACCCCTCCATCCAATGCCCAATACCTACCCGGCATGGCGTGCCCCAAGACACCTGCGTGAACGCACTTGCTTTCCGTTAATTGCCTTCCGTTAGTTACCTACCCCCTATAAGGTTCCTGCGTCTTCGCTAACCACGTATTCGCACTTTTTTGTACCATCACTGTAAGCATTCCAATGCATCTCGTTTCAGGCGCATGCTTCACCGTAATCCTCCTGCCTAATGCTGAGCGATGTGCCCTGGAATTGATTTACCAAATGTGACGAATGAAGCACTTTTCCCACCTACATGTACTAGACCTTTGTCCCTTCCTCAACCTGCCTGGCTGCCTGCCCGCCTCAAACATCGCAGTTACCCAGTCCACCTCTACCCTCCCCTCCCCGCTAAAAAAAAGTCAGGTCGACGCCTCCACCTTTACCTCAAGTACCAACCTGGTAGTAGCGGCTTTCCGAGAGGGAAAAAAAATTCATTCACAAAAAAAAAAAAAAAACCTCGGGCCTCAGATTTTATTCCTGCAACATTTCTCTCCTCCTCTCCCACAACCGCACAATCTCCTCTCTCTCCCTCCCCTCCGCAGACCTACCTTTACCCGGCATATTTGTGGTCATTCTTCAGTTCTTTCGTCTTGCTCCGGCCGAATTCCCTTTCGCCATATACACAGCGGGCATTTCGTACACGAAGACCCCTCAAGCCCAACAATAAAGTCGTCCAATCGAAACTTTGCGTTTACCGTCGTTCACATTTTCCTTAGATCGCCGCAACCCGAGCATCTCCGGAACGCCACGCTTCTCAAACCAACCCTTCTTCTTGACTTGCCCTCCACCCAACTCTGCTACATCGTTACGAGGAACACAGCTTCCACAACCCCTCGGAATCCCTCGTCGTGCTCGCCCTTGCTGAATTCCAGTAATTGCGTGCCTCCGTCGGATTTCTCGTCCCCGCATTTCGCCCAACAGAAGCCTCCACGTCAGCTTCACTGGACCAGCATCTCCCGCTCGTCCTGTCTGTCACCTTTGGGCCTCCCAAATCAATTCGCGACTTCTGACGACGTCAATCCACACCTTGATCCTCTTGACGGCCCCCAAAGCCGCCCGACCGAATTCGTTCTCACACTCCACGGAGAGGTTAGTTCGCTCTCTCCGGTCTGTCTCCGCTCGGGGAGTTGCTGGTAGACCTCGGTTTACCCTCTAGCAGGATCCAACACAGCCCGTTCGTGGCTATCTACTTCGGGGCCTGGCTGGATTGGATCCGTACATCGTCTTTCCTGGTCCAATATACCCCCGATAGTCTTTCGACGCATGCATATTTTTGCATCAGACATAGCATCAGACACGATGGCTACTGCATTCTCCTACGCTCAAGCCGCCAAGGGCCAGGCGGCCACCACATCGGCAACCCAGCCCACTGAGAACGGCAAGGATGCCACCAACTCAGTAAACGGTGAACAAAACACTGTCGAGACCAGCGCCGTCAAGAGCGGCGACCCCGTCGACGACGAGACTTCGAGAAATACCCCTCTCAAGGCCCAAATCGCCTCCACACAGGACGCTCCTTCTGTCCCCGCTGAGGCCAACACCAACAACACATCCGCTGCCGCCTCCGTCACCGACTCTCGACGCGATGACGAGGACGCGGTCATCGAGGGCTCCGCTCGACGAAGTGAGAAGAGCGTAAGGTCAGCAAGTGCGTCCACGCGCGTGACCGACGATGCTGAGCCGAAGAAGGGCTCTAGGAAGCCAAGAAAGGGCAAGGCGGGAAAAGAGTCGGGCGAGGATGCCAAGAAGGATAAGCAGGCAGAGCAGGAGAAGGAACAACCCAAGATCGAGCTGGTCGAGGCACCGCTCCCCTCGGTCAACATCTGGACCCAACGGAAGGAGACACAGGCTGCAAAGACATCCGTCACCCTGCCCGTCAACGGCGTTTCCGGCGCATCCAGCTCCGCTGACGCCTGGCCCAATAGCCAGGAGTCCAAAAAGAAGGGCAAGGCCGCCGACGCCACTGAAGCGGCGAACGGTGTTGCCGCCTCCAGCAAGTCTCAGCGCAAGGCTGGCGATGGCGAAGTGGCCGTCCGTAGGAACGGTGCTCGCGGTTCTAGGGTGATCGACAGAGACAGCCGACCTACTGAGGTGCCTCCTCCCGTCGGTGATGTCCAGTCATGGCCTACGCCCGAGACGGCGGTCAAGGAGACCGTCAAGGAGGACAAGCGCAAGCCCTCCGACAAGACTGAGCGGCCAGACGCTGACGTCCAGGATGACGCTGCCTCAAAAGGACGTTCCAAGGAGAAGTGGGAGCGCATGGACTTCGTACCCACTGTTCAGTTCTCCACCCCTATTCCCTCAGTGAGAGGATCTCGAGGAGGACGCGGTGGCGCTCGTGGTGGACGCGACGTCGCCTCTCGCGGTGGGCACGGTGCATCGGCCGCCGCCGCTGCTGCCGACAAGCCTGCCGCTGCTGCTGTCCCTTCTAGCAAGTCAGGAAGCGAGGCTCGTGAGCGTGCCCGAGATGGCAACGCACCGATCAGGACCAACTCTCAGCCCCCTGCTGCAAACAACAAGCGCGCTTCCATGGAGGCGTCCAGCAAGGAGCAGCGCAAGCCGTCTGCACCCAGCTCGAGCGAACGTAATAAGGAGCCGCAGTCCAATGCTACCAACGTAAGTTGCCTTGTGCTGCTCTTGTCGCGTGATTCCAACCAACGATGGCACTAACCACAAAGCAGGAACAGGCCGGACCTGTGAGGGAGAGGGGCGAGGGTCGCGGTGATAGGGGTCGTGGCGGATACCGGGGCCGCGGAGGCCACCCTGGAAACGTGCCCATGCACTCTCAGCAATCTTCCTACATGGGCAACGGCAACACCTTCGGCTCCCAAGGCCCGCGCCAGTTTACTAGCCCCCCTCTGCACCAGAACGGTAGCTTTGCTTCATCATACGGCGGTTCCCAGTCTCGTGGCGGTCGTGGTGGCCGTGGCCAGTCCAACGGTTCCGGTGCTTTCCGTGGAGCCGGTGGCCCTTCGAACTCTGGTCGCATGCGTCAGGTTCAGACAAACATGAGCCAGGTTTCCTGGGACTACGGCATGCCCATGACCCCTGGCTCCTACCCTGCTTTTTACGAGCAGACCAGACACCTCATGATTCCTCAGTTTGAGTACTACTTCTCTGTCGAAAATCTCTTGAAGGACGAGTTCTTGCGTAAGCACATGGACAGCCAGGGTTTCGTGCCCTTGGAGCTCGTACTTGGTTTTTCCAGGGTCCGTACCGTCGCCGACCCTCAAACTCTGCGCGCAATCTGTGCCGAGTGCCCCCAATTGGACTATGTTATTGGAGATGATGGTATCGAGAGACTGCGCTCTCGCACGCATTGGCAGAAATTCGTCTACTCCAAGATGGAGCTCCGCTTCGAGTCCGCGCGCAACGCTGGGCCTCAGTACTTTTACCCGCGCTCGCTTCACGCCATGGCCCCATACGACCATGGCATGCTGGGCGACTACCCTGTTGTTTCGCCGTCCGCATACCCCAACGGCACTGAGAATGGCTACGTTACCTACCCTACCGAGTTGCCTGCGGGGCAGATCAACGGTCTGTTGAACGGTGCCGGACCCGAGACACAGCTTTCAGCTCAGGTTCCCGAATTCCAGCCGGGAACGTCTGAGCAGGCTGGTGCCCACTCGGAGTCCGGGTCCAAGATTGAACCACTCGTCAATGGCTCTGCCGAGTCTCACGCGGAGAGCGCGCCCTTGATCAATGGCAATCACGCCCAGTCCGCCGAGGTCCTCCAGTCCTAGTTGGATGAAGGCATTGTGGCCTGTGGCGATGAGACAGCGTCTGGTGGCTACGGCGGCGGCGGCGGCAGCAGCAGCAGCAGCAGCAGCGACATGTCGAGTCCGTCCCAACGCGCACATCTAGTGATGCGTGTCCGAGGCGAGAACTCGGCTACAGAGTCTCGCATTGACAACATTCCATATCCTGAATTTCGTACACGTGCGCTCTCCAAACGGCTGAACGCTTTGGCTGGGGAGATCCCTGGCGACATGATATCCCTTTATCGGTTCTGGTCTCATTTCTTGGCCCGGCATTTTGATTTGGAGATGTTTGAGGAGTTTCGGGCATGTGCAGTGGCGGATGCCACGGGGGCGACGGCCAACATAACTGGCCTCGAGAACTTGATTGCATACTACGAAGCAGTCAGCCAAGACGATGGGGAAATACATCTGGACAACATTGAGTTCCTTTACAAAGAAGCGAAAGAGCTGGCCACGAAGGCCCAAATATCCTGAGGGCAGAGCGCGACAAGACAAGAATGTTTTTACGAATTACGCAGCTCGTATGGGATTTTTTTTTTTCGACAGCTGCCAGGCTTTGAAGGTTGCGGCATGGCCGCGAGCTGATCTTGGGCAATCTTCCACTCTTATTGCCGTCGAGTTGAGAACGTTTCTTGGGATCAGGCGAAATGGGCCCGCTAGTACTGTCGTCATTGGATGATTGTAAACGTTCCTTGCTTCTCGTCAAGGAAGGGACATGGCAAAGAGATGCTGCCAGGTGGCCGGCGATATACGTCTATGGGCGGGAGTCGGATCGGAAATAATCGAGAGAGCGCGGATTAATCAGAGACGAACACGATGGGGTAAGAAGGTTGGGTCTCGGATTGAAGTGAAAGCAAGTTGCTCTTCCTCAGGAAGAGGCTCCGGGCATGGGTTGATGAAAGTCTCTTCTCCGGCGTAATCGGCATAGGACCGATATGACAATCATCGGCCTACTTTTTTCTTTGGCGGGGTTATTTTATTTCATCGATGGATTCATCTTCTTCCTCTCGCCTCTTGCTGCTAGGCGAAGAAAAAAGTTCTCTTCACTTGTTTCCTTTTCGGTTTTCTTTTTGCACATAGTTTCTGCATGCTCTTTTTCCGGGGGATTAAGGGGGAGGGGGTGGACATAAAATGCATTCGAGCGGTTACAAAGAGGAAATTTTGGGGGCTGTGGCTCAGGGTCCTGCTAGACTTATCTATTTTTCTCTTCTTCTGGCTCATAGGTACAAAAACGCACGAGAAAAGGATGAAAACAGAGTATCACCACGTTGGATGAGTTATGCTGGTGTTGGATTTTGCACGAGTAGTATCTCACGCAACCATAACAACAATAACAAAAAAAAAGAGGAACAAACGCTGAGTGATTGGTGTTCACATTTGGTAACCATTGTGCTTTGTGCTCTCGTGCATTGGTGATAGGCCTCCATAATGGTCCGACTTGATCATTTGGTTCCCGGCCCGTCGGGTTTAGACCCATCATGAGTTTTTGTATCGCCCTCTGCAAGTATTAATCAGAGCAGAATATCGACTCTGGACGGAGCCTGGTTCATGGAAGGAACATATGTGCTCCCCGTCCGGCCATGGACCTCTCCCCCCCCCCCCCCCCTTTTTTTTTCTTCTTCTTTTTCTTTTCTGGTTTTTTTGAGATGCCGACTGCGCCCCTCCTTCGACAAAGTCCGGTCCGTTGCCAGACTCGTTCCTAAACCTGGGACAAGACGCGCAAAGCCTCTTGCTGTTATAGGCTGCCTCTCATCCTCGCCTCTCTCTCCCCGCATCATTATGTCTGCATAGAGCTGCGCTCTCTGGTGCTTAGTTGGTTCCTGGATAGAATTATGCCTCCCCTGGCGCGGATATGTGGCGGAGAAATAGGCCCGATGTTACGAGGCTCGCTGTGCCAGCCAGCGATGGCGAACCTCGCCTCGGTTCACGAGCCGGGGATGGAAAGTTTGGTCTCCGAGTTAGGCTCCCGAGATGGAGGTAGAGCAGCTCGATGCCGCACTGCTCACCTGTGAAGTCAATGATGCTAGAATAAGTTTGCCCATATCGTATTGGAACAGGAGCGTGCGTCTTTTATCCGGAGATGTAGTTGCCTCACATTATTAATCATTATTACATTGTTATCTATGGCAAGCGGTCGCTTCGTCACTGCCATAATAGGGCCCTTGTACACTGATTGAAGGGCGGGTGTCAATCCAAGCAATCATTATCTACAAGAAGCATGCCAGTTCCTCCTTATTCCAAACTTTGGCGCTGGGTAGGGAGTACCACCCCTGCTAATCATGAAGTCCCTTAGAGGGCCATGACAAAACCGATAATGGCGGCAAAACCGGCGAAGGCGTTGACCATGACAGTCGGCGCAGCGTTGGGGGCATCAGTGGAGGCGGGGGCGGTGCCGGAGGCGTCAGTTCCAGTAGGCTCAGGAGACTCAGTCGCGGAAGCGGTGCCGGTCGCGGTCTCTGTCTCGGTGGCAGCAGTTTCGGTGACAGTCGCGGTACTACCGAGAAGAGTGTCAGTGGTACGACGGCCGAGATGAAAGATCAGGTAGAGAAAAGAGGGCGCCGAGAAGCAACTTACGCGGTGGTGTCACCATCATTGCTGGTGTTCAGGACAGTCGAGGTGAAGGCACTGCCGGCGGAGTCGGTGCCGGTAATAACACTGGGGGAAAGCGTGGGCACCAGGTCAGTGGTGATGGTGGTCGGGACGGGCGTGATGGTAGCAGAGAGGCTGGTGGTGATGGTGTTGCCCTCGCTGTCGGTGGTGGTGACGGCGATGACGGTGGGTACGGGAGTAGCAGCGGCGGCAGTAGGGCGGAGGCTCTCAATGGCAGACTCCAACGCGGCGTACTGGCTGACGTAGGCAGTGGGGATGGCGGCGAGGAACCAGTCCGGGGTGCTGGTGGCCTTGAGGACAGAGAAGACGTAGGACTTAACGTCCCCAGTGACGCCGGCTGCGCTGGCGGCGGAACCGAAGGCCGAGGTCAAGGAGCTCCACTGGCCCTCCGGGATGTAGGCCGAGATGAGGGCGTCGGCGGCCTGGGTGAAGGCAGGTGCGTCCGGGCTTAGTCTTGTGTCAGTTTATGGTCCAGTGGCATTGAGGCTCTCGCCTCTTGAGCTCGAGTCACTTACGCTTGACGGGCCTCGATGGGGTTTGCAGCGGCGAGCTTGGTGGCGAGAGCCAGGGAGAATATGGCAGACTTCATGTTGACTACGGGCTGGTCTTTGGAGGAATATCCGAGACCGAAGGTTGGGTATCACAGGTATTTCAGGATGAGGACGGCAGGAGTTCCCTTGGGGATATCGCTGACTGGCTGAAGCAAACAAGGCGGATGGAGAGGGGAGAGGGAGAGCAGTGTGAGAGTAAAAGACCACTGGGAGAAGTATCAACCGGTTGCTTGTTGATTTATATAATAAGCAAAGCTCGGCGATGCGGTCAAGAAGCAGATGACGCCGTATGCAGTCGAACAGGCCGGGTGCGACCAGGCCAGCACAAATTGGGAAGCATGGCGAAAGTGGTGGTGGAAGCGAGAGCTGGGAATTGCGCGTCGCTGCGTTTGCGGGGGACGGCACAGGAGGAAAGTGGGCAGAAATCTTGGTGTTGACCCCAGCCTGTAATCCTGGAAAAGCGGAGGTTGGGTAGAGATGCTCAATACGGATACAGAGAGTACAGATACCTAGGTCCATGATCCATCGGTTGCCCTTGCAGCCGCAGAGCCAGCAGAAAGAGGGCGACAGCTGCAGGTCGCAGACGAGGCAAGGAAAAGTGACATTTGAAAAAAGCAGGGCAGGGCAACAACAGCTGAGGCCGGGCTGGGCTCTCTGGCGTGACGTTGGCGGTTGGCCTGTTTTCTTGAGCGTGCCACACAGGCCATCAAATGAGACGCAAAGGTTTTGATGACCTACCTCGTACAGAATGTATGAAGGCATCAAACGGATGCACGGGTGATGGCATCGTGGTGTTGGCTCATTCGAGCGGGCAAGGAATCTGATTGGCGCGGGGTTGCGTGTTTGCCGGCCACGATCGTGAAATGGGGTTGACGGGAGGTTGGGGGGGACACAACGACAAGGATCAGAATGCAAGGCCGCCGAAGAAACAATTTACGTCAGCCTTTTACTTGTGCCTCTCTTGGCTGTCCTACACCAATTCTCGACCGGACCACTGCTCAAGAGCACAAGATACAGAGACTGCTCTCGCGACACGTGACTCGAAATAGAGAGAGATAGCTTGTAGCAAGGGCGGACGGCCTTGTGGTGCTAGGTGATGGATGGGGTTGTTATTCGTGAGAATGTGGGAATACTCTACGATTACAACAGGGAACACTGTAGTAAGATACGTACCAAGTGGAGGGATGTGGTTGGCGGATAGGCCCAATGCGTCGGTTACGGTTACGGTTTGCTGCCAGGGGGGCCGTTGAACGAATGACACAATAGAATTGTTTACTGTACGGATAGAGCGAGGGACAAGGAAGCCCCCACCATCGGCCGTGTTCCGTTTCGCCGTTTGCTGGCAACGGTGAGCCAGCAAGCTTTCATTCTTTCCTGAACTGTCCTACAACTCCGACCAAGCACGTGACCCGTACCCGAGCGGCGGACCTCGCGCAGCCACAATAGAAGTACACCCATCCATAGAGGAGGCACAGTTCATACGTACGCTACGTCACCGGCTCTCAAGTTGTGCAGGCTTCCCCTCTTCGAATCCCTTCGCCGCGGGGCATTTCACTTCCACTTCAACTCGTCACCATGACACTATTCCCCACACCCACCTGGGTTTTCTGTCTGCCACTGTCAGCCGTTTATCCCTCTACCTTGTCCGGGCAGGCGTGCAATCTACCTGATGAATGTGCATGGTGAAATACTTTTGTTTCCAATGCCACAAGGGTGTTGAAGCCATGCCGCAATCATAGTGATCACAAAACCGAATACTCGCCCGATTTATTTTCGGCCGCTGGAATACAACCCACTTGCCTACAGTGTAGTGTAATAAGGTTCCAGCAGACGACCTGTCAAGTGGAAACTGTCCCTCTCCGGGAAAACATGTAGGAACCCAAAGAATCTAATTTACAGCATCAGTGCCGGTCAGACATGGTGCGTTCAGAGAGTGTAACGGGAACTCTCGCGGACTCGCCGAGCACCTTGCAGCAGAGCCCCTCTCACCAGCACAACAAGTGCCACCTCTTGAGGACCCTCTGTCGGCGCTCGGCCACAGGGCAAGGCTTAGCCCAACTTCCATATTCCATTGGTTGACATGCCTGCCCTTATGAGGTCATTTCCACGGCTGCCTCGTCCCCCCCTCCTTTTTGCACAGGTCACAGGTCACAAGGCATGCCACATGCACTGCTGCCAGTGCTGCATGCTGCGTACATGCTTATCCCCATTCAATACAGTCTGGCTCTCAACTCGACCCGGAGGGGTTTCAAAGAATGCAGCTCTTGGTCCCGAGAGCTGGCAGCGGCCACGAATTCCCACCGCCTAACGCAAGACGTTACTTCAGTCACCCTCAATGTAGCTCTGGTGTGGCATCGGGCTGTCGCAGGGAACACCCATCCTCGAAGGCCACTTGTAAGCACACCAGCACAGTATTCGGGGCGCACGCACCGGAAGCCTGACCACCGTCTTTTGTGTCTTTTGGGGCCCAGCCAATCAATATGGCAAGGACCAAATGGAAATTTGGACGACCAGAAAACAAGGGTATATGCACATTATTTTCGGCCTGAGGGAGGGAGCCTGGGGACTAACGGTATGTTTAAGTGACCTGTTCTTATTTTCATTTTCATTCTGAGCAATCTTGTCTTGTATCAATAACCATCTTTCAGGTTAAATCTAGCCCTGGTTCACAAGTCTCCGTCGCCGAAAATACGGGCATCAGATACATTTGTTGGCTGGGTAGGCTGAGCATGCCTAGCGCAAAGACCCCCGCCTCTCTTCCTGCAGCCGCACCTCTGGAAGCAATGCTGAGTCGTCAAGATGCTACATCCATGTCTTTGGCCACCCAACCCTGTCATGTCCTGCCCTGCCCAGTTGTTCCAGTTTAGGTCTGGAGGGGGGGGGGGGGGGGGGGGGGGGGCCCGTCTGTCTAGCTGGCTGCTCTGCCTGAACTGTCCACCTCATGCCCGACACCCACACTGATTTGCCTTTCCCTCCCGTCTCCGTGTTGTTGGACCCTGGCCTCCCCACCCACCACTTCCAGCCCTGGGCACCCCCGGTCATCATTTCTTCCCCCTCCTCCCTCTCTTCTGGGACTGACTGTTCTTCATTCTTCTACCCTTTGAACAGCTCACAGACATAACGACGTTTCTAGTTATAGACGTCTCATCACACAACCACCACAACTTCGTAGCCTTCACCAGACGTTTCTGTGCCTGGTGCTGCATACCATATCGACGACACTCTATCGCCTCACTCGGAGACTTACAACACCCCGCTTCCCACAACATAACCCCCAAGCCATTTCACCGGCTCTTGCGCATACTTTTCATCGACCGGCATGAGCTACGACTACGAACCCCCGCGCGCTCGTCGCTACGTGCGAGAGGAGCGTCGGGAGGAGAGGATCGACCCTCGTTACGCAGACGATGGTTATCTGAAGGTCTACCAGTCTCGCGAGATCATTCCCAAGGCCCGAGAGAACAGCGATCTCTCCATCGAAGAAGTTCGTCGTGATTTTCCTCCTCCGGGATACAGAGACTCCCGTAGAACCCGTTCAGCAGAGCCGGGCTATTACGATGACTACCGAGGCTACGATGACCGAGATCGATATTATGACCGCGACTATAATCGTCGAAGCAGAAAGGCCGGAAGTGTCCTCTATGCCGAGGAGGAGAGGTCCCGTAGGCGTGTGCTCAACCAACAAGAAAAGATCATAGCCGCCGTTGCTGGTGCAGCTTTGGCTTTCGGTGGCAAGGAACTTTACGACAGAAAGGAAGCCAAGGAGCATGGCGGCGAAATCGAGCGTAACTACCTAAGCTCTGCAGCCTTGGGCGCTGCCGGAGCGCTCGCAGGCTACCAGGGTGCAGAGTACTACAGCAAGCGTAAGGAAAAGGAGGAAGACAAAGCCACCTATGTCGTCCACCGCGGTCGTGACGGCAGGGTCACTGAGTACTACTCCGACGACGAGGGGGAGAGGGAGAAGAAGAGCAACAAGTCCTTCCTAGAGAACGCCCTGGCGGCTTCTGGCCTGGGAGTTGCGGTCAAGGCTCTCACGGGAGCAGGCGGTGGTGATGACAGGCGCAGCGACACTCGCAGCCGACGAGGCAGCCCTGATTCGAGAGGCTCTCGGTCCAAATCTCGGGGGCCTGGCGGGGAGGCTGCCAGCAAGATGCAGAAGGCGGCTATGGCTTCCCTAATTGCTGGTGCCACCGAGGCCTTCCGCGTTGCCAAGGAGCCTGGCGGCTGGAAGGGCGAGAAGACCAAACGCATCATCACTGCAGCTGCCGGTGCTGCCACCATTGATGCTGCTCAGGGCGGCGAGAAGCAAAGCAAACTGGGTCTGGCCGAGTCCGTCATCGGTGGTTTGCTGGGAAACCGTGTCATCAACGGATCCAAGCGCAACATCGAGGAAGACCGGAGCACCGGTCGAAGCCGATCCCGGTCGCGCGCTCGTTCTGATGGCGGAGGTGGCGGGCCGGGCTTGGCCGCTCTGGCTACGGCTGGACTTGGTGCTTTCAGCGCAAAGAAGGCAATTGAAAATGTTCGCTCTCGCAGCCGAGGCCGCAGTGCCGACTCTTATGATAGCCGAGCTTCCAGCCGCAGCCGCGACGGCCGACGCCAGCGGAGCAGGAGCCGTAGCGTTGTTGACTCGGCCCGGAAGAAGCTCGCCAAGATCGGTCTTGGCAGTGACCCTGAGGAAAAGGAGAGGGATAAGTATGCCCGAGATGACAGCTACTATGACGACCGTAGCTCCCGCCGTGGCACAAGCCGACGATATTCTGATGAATATGATGACGGATATACCCGCGGTGGACGCGATGCCGCCTACGAAGACGACAGGTCCTCGTACACGAGCCGACGTCGCGACCGTTCCCGTCGTAGAGGAGGAAAATCGGATGCGAGTTCGGACTCGGACCTTGGTGACTCGGACGACGACGCGAAACGTGCTAGGAAAATGAGAGGTAAGCAAGTCATTACAACAGGCCTCGCGGCCGTTGCCACCATTCACGCAGCACATGGAGTCTATCAGAGTATGGAGAAACGCAATGCACGACAGAAGGCTGTGAGGGAAGGACGGCTTAGTCCAGAAGAAGCGAAGAAGCTCAAGACGAAGGCTATTGTGCAAGACGCCGCGTCTGTTGGAATCGCTGCCCTCGGCATCAAGGGTGCTTGGTCTGAACTCAAGGAGGCCAAAGAGATGACCCACGAATGCAAGCAGTTCCAGCAAGAAAAGGCCCTTCGACATCAGAAACGGCTCGAGAGGCAGAGGAGACTCAACAACGGCTACGACCGCAGAAGGGGCAGAGCGGATGACTGGTACTCTTCTGAGTCTCCCCGAGAAGACCGATACGATTATGGGTCGACATATTACGACGACAACCCGTACACTGCCGGCCGCTTGCCTGCACCTCCTGCTAGCTATGACGACGGGAGGTATAGAAGCTGAGGAGGTGGTGCGACAGGAGCCAAGTCTTCCCAATCGCCATGTTTCTGATCTTTACCGTACACCCTGAACTGCGGCGTTTTCTGCATCTTGCCCCTCTTTGCCCTCAATACACTGAATCTACGGATTTCTATGTCTGTATGAGGTTTTACGACGCCACGACATTTGCACAGATTATTATTGCAGCACCACCCGCAACTATTCTAAGCAACAAAAGAATTAGAGAGACTGAATAAAGAGGGGGATGTAGAACTGGCGTTCCACACTTGCCTTTCAAACTTGCCCTTCAACATGCAGCCGTCTTGCATTGCGTTACTCAGATAGATGGATTCTCCCCCTTTCTCCCCTGTTGCCAAATCTACACGCATTCTTTTTATCGTACTACAAGCCAGACAGATTCTAATTGGATTGTGACAGACCATCGCCGCCGTTACTAATCGGCCCACGCCGTCATCCAAAGCCAGATGAATTGGCAGCTGGTTGGACCATGTCTCGTTGCTGACGGGGTCATGCGAATGATGGCCCTACCGACCCGAGTCAATCCGGCAACATGCAGCTCAGACAGAATGGAGCGCACGATGGGGCCAGGGTCACAGCTGATCGCCAGGGTCCGATTGGAATGAAGAGGGTTTCTTTTCTTTCGTTTCACAATCGTAGGGACGAGGCGAGAACGAAGAGAGAGGCCTGGCCAGCCTCCGCCGGTAAGACCCAACTGATCGAACCTCGCAGCCAAGCGAAACCCGATGGGAAAGGAACCCCTGTTCCTGAGACAGACAGGATATTTTTTTTTCACTAGCGCGAGAATGGACAAGCGGCGGTGAAGGGGCGACCAACTTCTTTGGGTGGTACTTTATCTTTTCTTTTTTGGTGGTAAAGGTTGGGGACAAGTCGGGAAGGGAGGGGACCGATATGCGGGATGATGATATACGACGGAACAGACGGCGTACGTCGCTGTGAGTCTCGTAGCTCACACTAGCGCCCGATCAGCAACGATGGGGCGATGAGGGAAGATATCCCCTCGAGTACTTGTCGCTCGCTGACCGAAGAGTCATCTTTTTATTGATTTGGTTTGCAGTTTGCCAGTTGTATTCCTCTTTAGTCTTTTCCTTGCATGTCAGTATTCTCTGTGGATGGGACATGCCTCTTGATGTTCAATTTTGTACTAGGCAGGCCATGCAGTTTTCGACGACTATGACATATGAGGTTTTGCGCAAGCTTGCCTCCCCACATGCACCTGCACTATGTGCGTGCCGGCCGTTTGTTCTCCTCGCTATCTGACACCACCGAGTGTGGTTCTTTGGCGAGGCGGTTGACTCCGAAGCCAGTCCTGCGCTCCCTTCCTCCCCCCTTTCCGCCTTGGCAGGGCCAATGGCCTGATGTAATAGGAATCAATGCAAGCTCAACGCCGGCAAACTGTCTCGTTGTTGTGCACATGCCACATGTAGTCATACATGGCACACGTGGCACAGCTTCGTCATTGCATGTTTAGCTCGTCTTTGGGAACCAAATGGAATACCTAACATGGCTGGAAGAGACGCCGGTACAGAGCAAAGTACAGAGCAGGCCGACGTGATGTGATATGTGGGATGGGAAGGGTGGAGGGGGTTGGGAACCTGGGCTCATCGGTAAGCCCGTTTTGTGTGTCTTGTTTCTCGATCTGTGGGCCAGCCTGCGGAGTAAAGCACATGGGCAAACCCCGGCATCCTCTGTTGTTGGTTCAACATCGGCTTTGGGGGTCTGGGACCGATCCTTTCAAGTGGTGGCTGTGGTTGCCTGGCGGTGACAAGCGGCTAAGTGATCAGGAGCAGAATGACATCATTTCACACCTCGATGGGGCGCCTGGGGCCATGATTGGTGAGGCATCGTCAGATGACTGATTTGACATGTCTCGTCTCTCGGTGCCATCCATCTCAATGGCAAGATTCTCGTGTGTCTGTATTTGTATTTGGCATCCTATTTCGATGCCGAGTACCAGCTCGGCGTCCTGTCGTCAAGTGGACGTACCGGACACTGGAGGCCCCAATGTCCTTGGGTTTGCCCGCACACCATTAGACGGAAGCTTCGGACGGCTGACAACACCCGGGATATTCTTGTAATAGAAACTGTTTTCGTACAATCGCACCACTCATCCGAACCGAAACTGAGTGTTCTTCTTCTTCTGCTTCTTCTCCTTGTCTGGGAACTTCAAATTGAACATGATCTGATATCCGTGGCATGATACAATAACTAAAATGATAAACATTTTGCCATGCGGATGGGGATGTTTTCTATGACGCGGCATCTCCTCCCTGCTGCTTCCAAGCCTGCGCCATGGCCAGCAGATTGGACAAGTTCTGGGTCTGCTTATCGTCGGCCGGGAAAACGTAGTCGATGTACTCCTCGAAGCTGTCATCGTCGAGGCGCCTCCTACGCTTCGTCTTACGCGGCATCAACTTCTGTACCTTCTCTACATCATCGGCGGCGCCGTGCGTTCTCTCAAACGACAACCAAGCATTGAGTAGCGTGACGGCCTCCTCCTTGAGATCCTTGTCGCGCATGCTCTTGTGTGCGCGCTCGAATACCTTGCGGGCCCGCGCCTTGGCCTCATTGCTAATCGGCGCTTCCTCCTCCGCCTCGTCCTCGTCCTCGGGTATGTTAAGCTCGAAGTGCGCGAAGCTGATCCAAACCTTGACGTGGTCTGTCTTCTCGAGAAGACGCTCGTAGAGTTCTCTTGTCCTTTCGTACTCTCCTTCTTCTTCCTCGAAATCGATATACGCCTTCCACAACAGTTCGGGCATGTCGAGAACCGGTTGACTCACAGCCAGCTCGAAAATTGCTCTGGTACGTTCAAGGTCATCAAGACCGCGCTCGAGCTCGGCGAATTTGATCCAGGTCTGGCAGTTGGACGGGTTCCACTCGATGTGCTTCTCGTACAGTGTTCGGCATCGTAAGAACTCAAAGAGCTTGAGCTCCAGCTCAATGTAGCCCCTAAAGAGCTTATCCTTGGGGCACATGCCGATGCCCTGGCCCAGGGTCTTGCGGGCCGCGGTGAGCTCGCCTTGCCGGATCTCGAACTGCGCCTTCAGCAACCAAATCTTGGCGAATGTGAACTTCTTGTGCGGTATCAGCTCCAAGCATACCCTGTAGACCTGCCGTGAGCGCTCGACATCCTTCGCTTGGAGCTCCTCAAAAATGGCATAGTTAATCCAGAGGTAGATATAACGCCTCCAGAATCTCTTCTCCTGCGCCGGCGGTACCTGAGCAACTGCTCTCTCGTATACATCCCGAACTCTGTCAAGATCGCCAGCGGTTTCCTCGAGACGCGTGTAGTCGAACCAAATATCGTAGTTCTTCGGGTTCTCCTTGACCTGTGCTTCGTAAAAGACGCGGCGCTTTGAAAGAACAACATCCTCGACACCGTCTTTATCTCCAAACTGCTTCTCGAACATCGTATAGGCTTTATGGAGAGCCATGGACCGGGAACGAGGTAAACGGTCCAGGGCATACTTATAGATTGCCCTGGCTCGCTCGTACTCCTTTAATTTCGCCTCATATCTTGCATAGGCAATGAAGAGCTTCTCGTCCACAAACTCGTCGCCCAACTCTTCAATGGCAGTCCCAAATACGTCACGAACCATGTCGCTGGTGCCAAACTCCTCTTCAAAACGTGCCCATTTGATCCAGTTTCTGGGTTCCGGGTGGACAAGGGTGAAGGCTCTGAATATGTCTCTAGCCCGGTCGTATTCGCCATATCGCTTTTCCAGCTTGATGTATGCACTCCATGCAGCTTCATCTGGCTGCCATTGCATCCATCGGTCAAAGACTTGGCGGGTTCCTGGGACGTTACCCAGCATCTCTTCCATATAGACGTATTTGTACCACAGCTTATCAACACGGGGTAGCCGCGTAACGGCTCTGTCGAGGAGGTTTCGCGCATGGTTGATGTTTCGGCATTTCACTGTAACGATGTTAGCGTTCTGGCCCAGTATCTAGTCTGGCACGGCGTCCTTACTCTCCGACTCGATGTATCTGATCCAGAGGCGGATATCATTAGGATGCACATCGAGCGCGCGCTCAAAGACTGATCGAGCGCGCGCAAATTCCTTCTGCTCTAGCTCCCATTGCGCATATCGCATCCAGTTGTTGAGGTTCACTCTGTTGCGCCGGACGTAATCCTCAAACTCTCTACGTTTTCTGCCCTGGAATTCGTGCAGCTCCTCCAAATCGGCAAAGCGCTGGGTTGGCGCCTGCAGCGCAACCTCCTGACGGTCAACTGCCTCGCGAAGAAGCTGCTCGGCAGAGATTTGAACGGGCGCGGCGGCCTTGTTCTTGACCTTGGGCGGTCCTCGCGATGCCTCCATTATCGCGACTTGTTGGTGGTGGAAGGTAGGGTTCTCTGCAAATGCGCGATCGTCACGTTCTCCGGCTTCGAGACTTGATGTCGTGGTCTACGAGTCAGGTGACGTGGTCGACAATAAAGTTGATTCGCGTAACCTCGCGGCTTTTGTTAATCGTCAATGGCTAGAGGTGTCGATCGTGGGTTGTTGATTCCACTCGAGGCTGAGCTGTGGTCGGAAAAAAGCAGCTCTTATCGGGGCTCCAGCCACTCCGATAACGAGCTGATGTGGCTAGGGGCCCACCTGCCACGGGAAAAGCGACGCAGCCTCGCAAAGCTTCCCAGGAACAGAAAGATAACTTTTTAGTCACACAAGCTTCCTTTCTTCGTTGCGCCGTTTCTCATCACATACGATACTACGATCAAGCGCGCACCGCAAAATTTGCGACCGGCACGATGGCCACTCTTGCGGACGAGCTTCTTCAGGACTTCGAGGACTCTGGCTCCGAAGCTGAGGACACTCAGCAAGACAATGCCCCCCTCGGGCTTTTCGACAATGCGCCCGAAGCAAATGGTGGCAAGGCCTTCCACGGCATGGACCTCGATGGAGACCAGAGCGAGCCTGAGGACGGAGACCATGAAATGGGAGGCGTATCAAAAGGCGCCGTCGACCCTGTCGAAGATGCCGAGGATGCCAAAGCAAAGGTCGAGAAGATGCAGTTGGGCAGCGTCAACGACGTTCGCAGCGTCGCCAGTCTCATGCAGACTTTGCAGCCCATACTGGAGGTTAGTCAAGCTCCCGGAAACACGTATGGCTATAGTGTAGCAGTGTTTACATCCTCTCTTGGGAGAACCAGCCCTGACATCGTGACTCAACTATTACAGAAAATCGCACACTACCAGTCTCAACCTACGCCAACGCAGCTTCTCGGCAATATCGAAGACCATCCTGAATACCACCTCCTTACTCAGTCAAACAGTCTATCTACGCTAATCGACAGTGAGATAGTCTTGGTGCACAAATACATCCGAGATCATTACTCAATACGGTTTCCAGAGCTCGAGACTCTTATTACTAACCCGCTAGAATACGCAAAGGTTGTCGCGATACTGGGAAATGGGCCTCTGGATTCGGAAAACATCAAGAAGCTACAGCATGCAACGGAAAATCCTCTAAAGGCGTCTTTGCGTTCAGTTCTCGACGGCCCATCCCTGATGATTGTGACGGTAGAAGCCACTACAACAAAGGGACGAGAAATGTCAGGGGATGAACTGGAGCGTGTGTACAGAGCATGCGAAATGGCCATCTCCCTCGACAAGGCGAAGAAGACCCTTACGGAATATGTCCAGTCGCGGATGAACCTATTTGCGCCGAACCTGACCGCTTTGATCGGCTCGTTGACGGCGGCGCAGCTGTTGAACGCTGCTGGTGGCCTCACGGGTCTAGCCAAGACACCCTCTTGTAATATCCCAGCGTGGGGCTCGAAGAAAGGCGCTGGTGCCGCGGGCTTGGCTACGAATATCGGTGTTAGACAACAAGGGTTTCTCTATCATTCTCCCATCATCCAGGGCATCCCCAACGATCTCAAGAAGCAGGCCATGCGCATCGTAGCCGCCAAACTCGTGCTTGCAGCGCGTGTCGACCGTATACACTCCAGTCCTGACGGCTCTACTGGCGAAGATCTCAAGGAGCAGTGTCTTACACGGCTTGAGAAGCTTACAGAGCCGCCTCCGAACAAGGGTCCACGAGCTCTGCCGGTGCCGGACGACAAGCCATCTCGCAAGCGTGGTGGAAGAAGGGCAAGAAAGGCCAAGGAGGCGACAGCCATGACAGAGCTGCGCAAGGCACAAAACAGAATGGTCTTTGGCCAGGAGGAGAAGGAGGTGGGCTACGGCACCGGGGACAGCACCGCAGGCATGGGCATGATCGGCCAGGGTAACGACGGTAGGATTCGCAACTTGCAAATCGACCAGCGCACGAGGGCGAAACTCAGCCAGAAGAATAAGGGCTGGGGCGGCGCTACGCCTATGAATGGAGCCGCATCGTCGCTCAAAGGGTTCGGGCAATCTGCAAACTCCAACATTGACCTCCGAGGCAAGGGCTTGAGGACGTCAGGTGTTGGCACGTCGCTGGGTGCGGGAGCGGGCACAGCATCGTCACTGGCTTTCACACCCGTGCAGGGGTTGGAGCTCGTCGATCCCAAGGTCCAGGCTGAACTCAGTCGCAAGCGGAAAGCGGAAGAGGACCGGTGGTTCAAGGGTGGCACTTTCACGCAGGTGGCCGGCTCTTCGTCCAATAGCGGAGGTTTCAAGAAACCCGACCTGCCCCCCAACAAAAAGGTAGATACCGGCGCAGGCAAGATGGGACCCCCACCCCCGCGAAGCGGCTGAAAAAGCTCAAGTGGACAGGGCAGGGCGGCCCGGCCACTTTGCTTCATCAAACAGGGTACAGTGCGGACGCGGACTGGGGGGGCAGTAAAGGATCATGAAATGCACTGCGTATTTTGTCCCACCTGAACAGCTAGACCTGGTAGAGGGAATGGCACGGTCTCATCACGCGAGAAGGGTCAGCGGCAGACAGCTCTCAGCCGGCTTAATTGGCGTGCGGCGTTTTGGGAGGGCGTGGAGGGTTCATGTATGTACAACATTTTCTTCAGTTCGGGTCAAAATCAGGCAATCAGCATACCCCCGGGAGTGGGGAGGGAATGAAATTAGACGATATCGTTGCTCCGGGGTGGTATACTGAAAATAAGGGGACCAAGACGTCGTGATGCAACTCACTTCCCGCTCCCCACCCTACCGGCAGCGATGCAGCGTAAGGGTATTGCCTGCCCATTTGGCAGTTCTGCTTCTGCTTCTCATCTCGGCCTTCTGATTTAGAAACCTTGAGACGAAGAGCCGAGATCCTCATATATGGAATGGCTCAACGCCGTCAACGGTCGTGTCGATCAAACGTCTACTTCAAAGCGTCAAAGGTAGCATGGCATTTCTGTTGCCAGTAAGCCGCCATGTGCTTCGTCTGCAATCTTGGCGTTTTTTTCTTTCCTTCCATGAGCGTCCTTGCGGTCCATGCTAAGTCTAGTATCTCGCCATGCCTCCCTTCTTGTGGAAACTTTCCCCCCTCCCTTTGTTTTCCCCTCAATGTTCTCGTGACTCTGGGGGGAAGGAGGGGGCGTAACGGCGTGATCATTCATGTTTTGTGCTGGAAGTGAGTCGGGGTGCCCAAGAGGACGGACACAGCAAACGCTCGTCCCTCCGGTTAGGGACAAGCAGCGAGGAGAGGAGAGAAAACGTTGACCGCTGGAGAGTCTATTCAGGGCCTCGAAGGGTCTGTGATGCCCATTACTTTCTTTTTCTGCCCGTGGCCATCTCTGCCCTCGTTGGAGGCCAGCTAACGGTTCGGTTCCTTCTGTGCGTTCGTTCCTCACCCCTCAATGGCGTCCTATCCGCAGCGCGCAAGGTCTCTTGTTAACCCAATATTGTCTGATGGTGTAAACTAGGGGGAGGGAGAGGGGTAGGTATCTTGGTGGATTCCAAGGTTTAGCTATTGTTAGGTTTTGCGAAGAACCTTACTTCCCACCACCGTTTGCTTATCCAAACCCCTCTATACGTACTGTATCAGGTCGAACAACTCTGCAAAGTTTGAATGACACAGGAGCGTTGCAAGCGCGAACAGGGCGGGGCGGACGAGTGCGAGGACACAAACTGCAAAGGTTGAGTTCAGAGCCCAGAGCTCGAAACCGTCGTCGTCCGCGGCCCATGTCGGCGTCGTGCATTGGATCTTCACGCCGCCACGCGACCGAACGCCACGGTGCCCGTCGTTGCCAGTAACTAGAACCCGGGAGGGTTTCCGGGGTACGTAATTCCATGAAACAAAGAGACCCTCGAGCCTTCGCCTCCCCCTCATCTTTTCCTTTCTCCATCCTTCACCTCCTATTGGATCCCGCGAGGGCCGGAGTTGATTCCGGAAACGAGGAGACATCACACCAAGGGAAAAGGGAATGGATCGACATTGGACAACAGGTTCGATGGAAAGAAAACATAAACTCGGAGGGCTCCTAAGAGTGTTTACTGGGTTGTCTTCCTACATAGTATATTCCGCATATCGCCGGTCCCTGGGCCGCCGCCAGCAGAGATCTCGCCACACGGTGCACGATACCTCAGGTAGCCTAGTTGTTGCTTGATCAATTGGGGGGCACTGGAGCGCAGATCCCCATCGGTGCGTATACCTTTAGACGTGTAGATATGCACAGTCGTTCTCTTTTTATATCGTTTATTTGACCTTATTTGGTGACGCTACCTAGAATCGTGGGCAAAATCGGAAGACTGAGGCCCCCTTTTGGCCCGGCATCGAGGACGGGCCCGGCGATTTCGTCCACGACGGAACGAGAAGCGGGGCCGAGTATACATTCCCCTTTGGGCACAATGACGTACGGAGCATAGGAGCCAAGAGCTGCAGCCGAGTCCCGTGGTCTCTTAAGAATTTGCAAGGTGGAGCGGGTATCGGGGGACGGTGTTAAACAGGGTGGATTCCTTGCCCCAATGAGGATGAGTTCTGCTGAGGTCCCTAGTAGGTATTTAGTAGAGGTTGGTCTCATTACCTCTGGCACCATGGGCGGCTTATGTTGTAGCAGCAAGGGCCTCTGATCCTTATGCTATGGCTGTGCGCTTTGATGACAGCTCCAAGGTTCAACTTTGTGGCTGCAGCTCAACCCATGTCGAACTGACGGTCCAGAACGTCAGGGACCAAAAGATCGTCCAGATACACACAGGGACTACCCCAGTTGAGCCGGAGTACCTTACACTCCGGAGTAGGGGGGAGGAGGGGCTAAAAGCAGGGAATACCTACCTGCCTACCTAGGTACCTAAGGTACAGAGACAGGTACGTACTCAGTACAGCATCCAGTGGAAGGGCTAGGGGTAGTGGTGTTCGGTCGGATGGGTAGGACTTCTGTCTCTCAGAAGCGTCCATTGAGTGCGCAATCCCATCCTCACTAAATGCTGTGTATATACCTAGTTGCAAAGCATCGGAGGGAATAGGTTCGTTGCGAGCAGGAAAATGTTAGATGGCGTCGTGATGCCTACCGAATAAGTGAGAATGAATGGGCCTCAATGTCGACAAAACCGAACTCAGGTACTTACTACTATGTCACAGGACCCACTTGATATGGGTCGGTGAAAATGCAGGGATTACACACCAATGACGTATGGACGATGCCTACCTAGTTGTTTTGGTCCAATTGCCAGCTGGGAGGGCCGCGGGGAGAGAACCTTTTCCTCTCGCCGATGGACAAGCCACAGCACAAAGGGACGCATGCTATGTGATGTGGCGTAAGGGGATAGCCCCTCTGAGATGTACGCAGCAACATGTGGAAGAAACAAGACCAGAAATCGCCCAGAGGACAGCGGGCAGCTCGTCTGCCGAGGTTAGCATCGAAAGTTAGGCACAAAAGTGGCAAGTCTTTAGATCAAGAGCTTGAGGCGATGGGATTTGATCAATATGGTTCAAAACCTCTTGGGTGAGAAATTGTCACCTGCAATCGCTGTCGAGTCACTGGCGCGATTGGGAGCGCGCATGGCGGGCTTTCGCTGTCTGGGCAACGAGTACAATACGTATCCGTACATAGTTTGCTTAACAACACGCATTAGGCACGGCAAAGTCTGATCCGGGTCCGTCAGCAATGAAGCTCCATTTCGAGGTGGAGAGAAGGTGCTGCTTTCGTAGTTTGGGGTGGAGAAGAATTGAGTTGCGGGCCAGTCCAGGCCCTGCCAAGGTGTACCGGTGTATCCGCCCGGCACGGCAGAATTGTGAAGTTAGGTACCTACTCACTCGGGTGAAAGAAAAACAGATACCATTTTCCAACACCACCAAAACACTACAGCTTCCAGCAATTCAATACCCCGTTCAAAGTGAGCAAAAGGCTCTATATTTCTTGTATTTGATGCTTTTGGCCTCGAGAAATTCGTGAGCGCCTCGTAATCGTGCCTTTTTTAGTGTATTGAGGTGTATTGCAGTAGTAGTGATGAAAGTAGGTGGATAGGTGGGTGGTGAAAAGGTATCTGTTTTTCTTTCACCCGAGTGCTACTGTGCTGCGCCGGGAGGTTTGAGGATGCCAGGGTGCCTGGAGGTGATGTCGTATGCTTTGGGGACGAGGGTACGAGTGGGCTTGTCAGAATTATGGGAGCGGGAGACTTGAAAACTACCTGAACTACGATGTACAGGGTGGCAGGGGGAAGTTAATTACCCCTATGATGTTACCCCCCACAGCTGATATCATAGTAGAGGGGGAATATTCACCAAAAGTGAAGTCCTGCAGTAGGGGGGTGAACATTAGTTACCTAACAGGGGTAATTAACTTCGGCCGGATACCATTGTACATAAGAGCAGTGTAGGTGCAATGACATACCATGTACAATAACCACGTCTTCGAGGCTCGCAAATGTGTCGCCAGATGATATGAAGGACGCCACCGAGCCCCAAGTCCGATCGAGCAATGGGATCGGAGACGGGGCGAGTTTCGTGACACCAATGGCTGAAGGCACCCGTACGGCGACGGAGGATGGCCGGCCAAGGCTCAAGCCCAACTCTGACGGGATTCAGCTTTTCTTCGGCGGACACGCGGGGCGAGAATGGGGACCGATGCCCTGTTTTACCTCTCAGCGCAGGATGACATGTGTAATCCCGGGGGTGCGTGGGTGTACGGTAAAGTGCAGGCCTACCAAGCAACTAACATGCGATGGCAGGCGTTGCCGGAAGAAGTACTCCGGGCTGCGTACTTTGCGTACCTGCCAACCGCGATCGGTGATCAGTCGTGATCAGGTGGGAATATTTGGCGGCTGGTACGTTGTCTTCAGGGTCTAAAGTTGGCACTGAGGGTGTGGGTCGGGCTCCGTTGACAGCGAAGAATCCTGGTGCCATAGGGGTCGTGATCGTCGATCTATCTGATGGAGGGGAAAGGAGAAGGGAGTCCGCGTTGCGCCAGACGTTCTCCGAGAAGAATGGGAAAAGTCAAAGAAGGTAGGGGGGGCGTGCGCGCATGGCTCGCGGTTTACTCCGGACTGGGATAGGTGGGTAGCTTTGTTTATACATACACTACATGGCGCGACAGATACCGCCTAGCAGGCTCAAGCGCATGGGTACAAGTGAGCCCACACAGTAGTCGCCGGATGTTTCTGAGATAACGGTTCATGTATGTAATAAGGAACTAGAATTTACGGATGCCGATGGAGCAGAGCGTAAGAAGGGGCCTCGGTCATCATCATGGGGCGAAGTGGCCAACGCTGCAGAACGTTACCCGAGACGGAGGGACGAAAAAAGGAGGAGGGAAGAGGGTAAAGAAGAAGACGAAAAGAAAATAAGAACTAAAGAACGAGGGTCAAAACACGGCGAAACCCCAGCAGGATCCGTATCTGTACGTATGCTATGGGATTCCCAGCCCAGGGATGGAGAATTGGTTTGGGGGACGCATGATTGACTTTGACTTTGACTGGAGACGGAACGAGTGGGTGTTCCGTATGTGATTTAATTGAACGGTACTGGCTCGGCGGGGAGCTAGGACCCTGGAGATCGAAAAAATCAACGATGCGCCATAGACATCGGCGATGGAGGGGGGAGACAAGTAAGTAGCCACCACATGGGAGCGGGGCACTCTAGTCCTCACTAAAAGAGGGGGGTAGCTCTGGAGCATATGTGGAGCTCTGCCATTGGGGTAAGGGATGGGGGGCGGGAACGGGAAAGAAAGACGGAGATGAAGGGGAAAGAAAGTAAACAGAAGGGGAAAGGGGACCATGGCAACTTGGCAAGGATTGAAGTGGGGTTCTGGGTACGTGCCTACTCGGTCCAACTACTACTACTACTACTACTACTACTACTACTACTACTACTACTACTACTACTGGAACAGTCCAGAGCTGAAGAAGAAAAGAGGAAGGGCAATTTATTTGCCTTGGCGCCATCGGCACGAAGGGGGGTGAGGTTAGCAGAACCAAGGACTGACAGGGACCCAAGGTCCGGAGGCAAGGGACCCCAGGTTGCCAGTGGCAGCTGAGGGGATCGGCACACCAACACACCCGGTGGGGCATCAGACCGTTTTGAGGGCAGTAAGCGCAGGCTTGTTATACCGATTCACTGCCATTCTCAAGATCTCCACGATAACTAGGTATGCAGTAGAGGCGGCCGGCCGCAGGACCCTTCTTCTCCGTGACACGCTTTGCTCAAGTTTTTTTGTTTTTTTTTTTCCCTCTTGCCGGAAATCAGAGAAAGACGCAGAGGGGGTAGGGGTTCCTTGCTTTGCCAGCCCGTCGACTCGTTCCTTGGAAATGCGAAGCATTAGTGCTGCCGACCCGACCTTCTCTGAAGCTGAAGACCCAGTCCCTTCCGCTCCGAAGCCCCTTGGGCGCGATCGCAGATTGATGACTGTTTCGCGCCCAGTCTGCTGAGTCGCCGACTCGGATGCCATAGGTGACGACTTGACTTGGTCGCGCCTGGTGTCCCTTCTCCGAACTCACCTCTCAACCGAGTTTACACTACCTTACCTCGCAAGGTTTGGTTCCTATCCGAAAGGTACTAACTACCTATATACAGATGGTTGCCTTGAGGTTTGTATCTAAGCTCGAGCAGCCCGTGCGCTCACCGCCCAAAGTAGCGTAGGTAGGTAGTTTTATTTTCCTCAATGCTGTTCTGAGCTCCCAGCTCCACGTACCTAGGTACAGTGTTCACTACCTACTTACTGGAGAGGCCGGGCCTTGCCTTAGGTAGTCACCGGCAGGGAGGCTCCTGTGATCCAACTCCCACAAGCCGGCCATCCACTAGGTGCCATTGGTTCGCAATACGTACAGGTACATTCCAATAAAGGAACTGCCATCTATCCATTACGGGACGCTGCCGCGCCGCGTGCACTGCACCCGCGCGCGAGGGTAGCGTCGCCGCCATGTCAGTCGGTCGGAGAAGACTCCGCTACCAAGCGAGAGGGAGTTGCGTCGGCCTTGGCCCATGCGGCGACGATGATTCAATTTCGGTGAATCCACTACCAACACCACAAGGGAGGAGCGGAGACTTACCATTTCCTGCTGGACAATGTGTCTTACCGGTGCTCCTGTGCTTAGAAAAATTGGCGACGGTTCTCTCGGTAACAGCGACTATATCTCTCTGCCGCCGGCAAGCCACTTTCAATGCCACTGTCATTGCCATGAGAAAGCGCCTGTCTTGAGTCGGGTTCTGAGGCCATAGGAGCTGCGGATGACCCTGCTGGTGCAGCAAAGGGACCGACAGATGGGTGGGTATACATACTATGTACATAGTATATCGTACATTGCGACACCAAATACGATCAACACGCACGCTTCAGTATGCATCCCCGAGCAACTTGGACTGTGAGGGGAGGTAGTTGAGAGCAGGTGGGGGACGTCGAAGAGAGTTATCAATAAACGTTGGACATGGACGAATGGCTGAGGATGCATTTGTGGGGGAATCTCATATCACTAGCCTCGGATTCAATACGGGCAGAATCGAGATTAGCTGGGCCGCCAGCACGATGTAGACTCAGTGTAGCATTGCATGGGTGGAGAGAGAACTTTGACGTATCTACATCTAGGAGTAGTAGTAATAGTAGTAGTAATACTATGTAGTAGTGCATTGTCTAGCTGCCTGGTATCTACTCGTGGCCTGTCTGTGGTACATACGGAATAGGTGGTGGGAGCAGCGAAGCGGTGATGGCGACAACCCGTGTCGATAATCCTCTGGAGATCATCAAGTACCTACCTAGGCAGCCTTAGGGAGTTCTCCAGATGGCGCAACGCCAAGTGATCAGCGACAGGAAAACCATCCAAAATCAGGATGGAATTTAGGATACGTATCGCCCTGTCGGTGTGTGTGTGTGTGTGTGTGTGTGTTAAAACGGCGGTACACTTCGACATGACCAGACGGACGGGAATTCTATCCCACCAAAACGGCAAGGCGCGTTGCAGGGACTTTTCGAGCCTTCAGAACAGGTTGTGTAACTGTACGTATACTTCGTTCTCCCTAAGGGTTGGTAGGCACCCGGTGGACAAAAAAGATGGCACACCAAATTTTACCCACCTACCTATACCCCCCTTTTTCCCCCCTTTTCCCTCCCTTCTTTACTTTATTATTATTTTATAGCAAAACTAACTTTCTATTATAATGCCTGGTTACGAAGTTTAGACTCTAAAAAAAGCTAAAATTTAAGGAGTAATTGAATATTTATAGAAGATTGATCTAGATTACCTAAAATAATAGGTATTTAACTACTTTTAAGTTATAAGAAGAACTAGCTATTGTATACTTTAAGACTATTTATAATAGTTCTATTATAACCCTTTTATTAACGAAACACGTGGCTGGAGAAGCCTTATTACTGACTCTGACCTTTGTATTCTTGATGAGTTTATATAGAGAGGAGGCTAGGACGTATAAACCTTATCTTAAGGTACTTTACTATAAGAAGTAGGTCTTAAAGTCTTGTGTAGCCTAAGAATAGTCTAACAGGTAATAGGTACACTAGGATATTATAAGTGTATTACCTACTGCTGTAGTTAGGTTAGCCTACGTACTGCTGCTAACTAGGTAGCCTTTATAAAGCGTATGTTAAAGTAATACCTTTGCCCTAAGGACTAGCACTAAGTACGATTTTCTAATAAATATTACTTTAGCCTTAGGCTAGAGGGAAGACTATATATTATTTAAAAGCCTAGCGAGAGGTAGTGCCTAGACTGCGTCTAAGAAGTAAACGCACCTTAAGATAAAGATTAGAAGCGTATTTACGTATAGGCTGCAATTAGATATAAGTTTAAGAGTCTATTAGTTTTTTATAACTTAGGGAATAGGAATAAAAAGATAACGTATAACTGCTATATTAACTAGATCCTTAAGCTAGTAGTTAAATCCTGGATTAAGTAAGGTGATGACTTTGTTCTTGAAGAGGATGGTGATAGTGGCTATGGGCCTTTACTAAGAAATAAAGTCTGGGACTGGAAGACTTAAAATGGCCTAGAGAGCTACTTTAATTGTTATGACTCCCTAGATTTATTGCCTATTAAGAATTACTAGTAAATACCTAAAGAGCTTGTATAGCACTTTGTATATTAGTTAGAGGGCAAAGTTAAAGAATTAGTAGAGGAGGGCTGGGGGTAATTATTACAGTTAACTATTAATAACTAGGTTAATTTAATACCTACCTGACTGTAGGAAATAATTGATATGGATGGTAAGCGTACTTAATGGTAAATAGAACTACTTTGTATTTAATTTGATTGATTTGTATAGGTATATTTATTAATTAAATGCTGTGTGGTTTACGATAGTATGGTGTAGGTAAAATTTGGTGTGCTATCTTTTTTGTCCACCGGGTGGTAGGTAGGTCTTCATAACCTCTCTCTACCATGTCCGCTCTAAACCCGCGCACGGTGGTCGAGACACGTGCCAGGAGGTACCGCTGTTTTCTTTTTCTTTTCTTCTGTGACCGCCAATCGTCCAAGGCAGGGGCTCCATCTTTCTTCTACCTGCCTTGAGACAAAGTATAGCAAGATCTCGATCGAGGCCGATTCTTTCTCTTCTCGGCCTGGTACGTAAGCAAGGCAGAGTAAGCTAGACGACCCTTCAACGCCACACCAGGACCAGTCCTTTCCACCTCCTCGGGAACCTTTCCGGTCGAATATGCGCTGGCCGATTGAACTTGGTCCTCGATCCGTACTTACTTATATTCTTCCCTATCCTTCGTTCCGTCCCCAAGCTACCCCCCCGGTCCCGTTTCTGCCACAAGGGCACCCCAAGAGACCCGTTGTGTGGCCTTTGTCAAACCCTTGAAGCAGGCTTTTGTCTAACTACTACGTGTACCCTACCTATCCATCGCAGTCCCTCTTTATAGACTGGCTGCTTTGGGGCTCGGGAGAAATACATTGGTACCTGGCATTCCAAGCGTGACAATAATCTCATACATCCAGGATATCGGCTTGCCCCGTCTCCATCGCAACGAACCACGCACGCAATCGTATACTTGAACGTGTTTCTCGCCGTTATGCCTAGGCTGATCCCTCTAGGGGCAGAGCAGATATCATGTGGGTGTCAAACTGGACGGAGAGATGTCCCCGACTCGGATCCGATGAGGGAGTAATTTAGCATGTACACCTCTCAGTACCCAAATCCAAAGGCGCGGTATCCGTTACAGCATGCTCGAAAACTACCCGCTGCCCCAGCGCAAACAAATTTCCACTTCGGGCAAGCTGGCCGGTGACACCTGCACTGGGACGAGTTCGGGCCCAGCAAATCGTCCCGAGTTGAAGCAACTCACGCTACGTGCCTCTCTCAGATGGCCGTCGTTCCCATGCGCGATAGGGCCACGAGGCCCCTACTCGATGGAATCGCATAGACCAAAGTCGTTAAAGCATAAAGACAACGGCTTTAGACTTCCCAGCCTCTTTCGCAGAGTTGATTTGCGGATGGGCCGGCAAGAGCTGAGTCGAGTCCAACTTCAAAGCGCAATAATTCAAGCCGGCAACGGGCAACAAACGGGACGGGCAACACTCGGTCAGCTCTGTTGAAACGATGAAAGTCTCTCGCAACCCGAGGGCCAACGTTGCGAAACAAACCTGTCGTGGGTCATTTCTCGGCTTCTACAGTACGGTAGTGGCATGTACTACTGCCACTGCCTGTGTCCCTCTAGCAGGCGCAGGGCGGTGCAATGTAGTTTCGGTACATGGTTGACCAGCCTGACCTGCCTATGACGACATTGGCAGGGAAATCTCCCTCCCAGAACATGCACTGCGGCGCCCTGCAGGGCGTGCGTAGGGTCGGGGACTGGAACCGGGAGGGGGTGTGTCCAAGACCGGTGACCCCTTCTTTACTACCTGCCTATTCGTAGGTTAGATACCTACCTCACGCCAGTCCGGGCAAGGTAGGGGGTGCAGCTGCGGTATCTGCCTCTCGGTGTCGCATGGAATTCAGGTACCCTTTTACCCCCCAGGCCGAGTTCTGGAGTTTCTCCCTCCCTCTCCCTGTCTCCTCGAGGAAACCACCACCGCCCAAGACTGACGATGCATGGCACAACAACAAGGCGTAGCCAATGACATTAACAAGTCTGGCAGTTTCCAGAGTCGTGAGTAATCCTCCCAGTAAATCTGATCATTGTGTGTTCCCGCCTGACTGGATCGATCAGAGTCCATTCATAACCCAAGTCCCACCGCTTAGTGCTAAGGGACAACCTCGAACGCCTGGTTCGGCACCGCCATGCCTCGAGGTACCATGTCTGTCGGACTTTCGCAACATTGTTGGAACCCTGACCGGATATTGACGTCATACTCGCGGACCCTCGGTTTGTGCAGGGTCTTACTCGTTGTTATTTGGGGCTAATAGCACTACGGCCGAGTCAGGTGGGCGTCCACTTTCATTCGAGATCGCGATCTGTCTCTTGTGGTGTGTGCGATACAATACTGGGCGATTCGTCCCCGGGGACACCGGCTAGGTACTACATTTTGCAGGCTCAACGAACAGACAATGGTGAGAGCACGTCTACAGCTCTAGTCAGCTAGACGCTCGGCGGACGATTCCGCCCCCGATGCGACTGACACCTAATTCGTAGAAAGGCAATAGTCTCGGTGTCTCACTCCAGGACAACCACTATATTTCCCGGGAAGCCGGGAAGCGTTGGAGACGACCCTGGAAACGGGGTGCAAGAGGGCTGTTCCAGGGTTCATGAACGACCATGCGGATCGCGTAGACGGACGGGGTAGCTGTCGACGTGTCAATGTGCCGACGTGCCCCGATGTCCGGTTGCCATGTTGAAGTCGCGAAAATACATAGTAGTGGACGAGGTTCTGCGGTACGCATTCGGTGCGCACCTGGCCGGAGCTTCAGCTCCTGTGTGTTTCGAACTCACACGGGTAGTAGGTATGCCACCATCTCGATGACAAAGAAGGATACCATGATATAGGGTTTCCCACCTCCCCAGAAGAGTGGGGCCGGTAGCATCCCATAGAGGGAAATGACGGTCTGCAAGTCGAAAGCAAGGAAGTAGGCAAAAGGAATGCGCAATCCGTGATTGACAACGGCGGTAGAACGGGCCCAGAACAGAATGGAACCACCAGGGAAACCCAGGCTTGCCAAATACGCAACAAGAACGAGCATGGGCTGGTCCCGGGAACCGTCTTAGTATTGTCAGTCTGCGTCTGCATGTGCGTACAGATGAGGTGGGTACATCGTCAGAGTGAGAGGGGAACCCCAATCGATTGACGGGGAACGTACGGAGAGAAAGTCAGAAAAAGAAGAAGGAAGAAAAGAAGAAGAAGAAGAAAAAGAGGGGGAGGGGGGGATACAAGGTACTTTACAGCAAAATGACAGGATGTATGGATATTGTAGAGAACAAGAGTACTGGTAGACGTACAATATCAAATGACGGGACTGGGGATTCAGCAATGGGGACATGTCAGATTGAGAGACTACATTAAGAAATTTGGCTGAAAACCGCCAACTCAACCCACACAGTATTCATTATCATTGATGGGCATCTGTGATCGTAATTCCTTTAGCTAACTGCAAAGGATAGTTTCCCTTGTTTTCTCTGCCTCCCCCCCCCCTCTCTCCCTCTCCCTCTCCCTCTCCCTCTCCCTCTCTCTCTCTCTCTCTCTTCTCTTCCTGCTGAAGTTTTGTTCCATCAAGACCAGACACTGAGTGGGCGTGTAGTAAGATTTGGAAGAAACTGCGGCAAGCGGATGGGTTGTGTGCTGTGTGCGTGTGCGTGTGCGTGTGCGCCGTTCCTTCCAGTGGAAAACAAAAGAAAAAAAAAAGGCCCCCCCCAAGGCTCAGGCTCCCTGAATCCACCTTCTCCCCACTCCCGGGGTACGTAGCCGCCCGCCGCGAAGACTCCGGGGCTACCCTGCAGAGCATGGAGGCTGGAACCAGGGGTGGATGTAACATAGACAGGATATGACCCACGGGTGTCGTGAGAGTGAAGTGAGAGTGAGGTCTGATGAGTGGAGACTGGAGGGGACTGAGGTGGAAGAGGCCACTCAGCGGAGCGGGGCGAGGGTGAGCGAGCGTGGTGTGTGTCTCACGCCTCGGCCGGACCCTCAATCCTAAAGAAAGGTACCGGTCTTTCCTTGCTGCTCGATGCTCGACCCCTGTTTGTCTACATTGCAGCACATACCACAACTGGTCAGCGACTTGACAGATGTATCTTTTTCTTCCTAGCGTTGTTTAAACCTTGGACAACTCAGGCCGGGTACCTTCCAGCCCACGTACCTTTTACGGCATCCCGGTGAACAACGAAAAGGTGCGCAATTCTCCTTTCCCATGCCCATGCCCATGCCCTTACCCAATTCTTTCATCCACCCCATTCAGCTTTTCTCTCTTCTGCACAGTTCCTGACGACTACCTAGTCCAGCCGACCCTTGTTATCCTCGTTGCGGTACTTCGCTTCCGCCCACCCCCTCCCCTTCCAACCTGCTGACCCTTCCGAGCATTTCTCTCTTTCGCTCTTTCTGCGTCTGTCAAGGAGACCAGTCTGGTATAATACTTGACATGCGCCTCACCCTCTCGCGCCTCATCCACTATCCCATTGCTCTTTCCTACCCTCTCCCCTCTCTCTCTCTCACCAACGTCCAACCTCATTAGCCAACACCACTCTTCACACACATAAACCCATACCAATCCAGGAGACATCCTTTAGCATACTAACATCGCCCACCCTTATGCTGAACGCGCAGTGGGAATAGACATCGCCGTCCATCACTACCCCATAGCGAACCACCATCACCACCGGTACTATCAGTTGAAGACGAGAATCCGTCTGCAATTTTAGCCTTTTCAACTCGCCTTTCGTCGATTTATGATCAACCTGGTCACAATGCACGCTCGAGATGCCACCGGCCGTCAGGTCTCCCTTCTTAATGATGAACCCACTGTCCAGCCCATGCCTCAGCGCATCAGCTATCACACAGCAAATCAGGTCATCTCTCAACCGTTTCACCCGGCGCCGCGTAGCAATTCTTCCTCTCCACACACACCCGAGCTCCTTCGCTCAGACTCATACGACTCCAACGCGAGCAGCGATCCTTTGTCGCCCATGACTCCCACCACCTACGACCCAAGTAGAGTCGGCGCCTTCCCTGGACAGTCGATTCACGACGAGTACGAAATGCCTCCGAAGCGCCCTGCCTACGCCAACACCAGCCGCGCGAACTCATATGAGGAGGATAGCTCAGCGACGTCACCTCTGCCCGAGCGCCCCGGAAAGCGGTACCCTTGCCGTTACCGTGACAGCCATGGGTGTGAAAAGACCTTCACCACCTCTGGACACGCTTCTCGTCACTCCAAGATCCACACTGCCGAGAAGGCCGTGCAATGTACTTTCCACGGTTGTCAGAAGAAGTTCACAAGAGCCGACAACATGAAGCAGCATTTGGAGACTCATTACAAAGACAAGTCTCGCTCTACTGCCTCCGCAAAGGCCGCAGCTCGCTCCTCGCTTGGCGGGCTGGCATCTTCAGGCCGTCGATCTTCATCATCCTCAGCGAAGGCTGCTGCCAGCAGCCGCCCTCGCGACCAGCCCATGTGGGAAGGGGAATCACCATACGGCTACCCTCCCGGTCAGGCGCCGCTCCCGTCACCTGCTGCCACCGGCGCATGGGATATGCGTGGCCTCAACCTACCCCTTCTCAGCCGCCCCAGCGCGGCGAGGACACCCAGCAGTGGCCTCGATGCATTGGCTATGGCTGTTGCGTGTCAAGAGGGTGCATAAGAGAGGTTTCTGGTAATGTCCATTGGGACTGCCATTGCGCAACTCCCCCCGTACAGTTTCAACACGGCCACCGGGCGAGGACGCAGCACAGCCCGCCTTTTTTAAGAGCGTCACGTTTTACACCCTACTTTTTCTGACATGATCCTCCCGCTTCTTTTACATGACTGATGAAGCAATGGGACTTCGTAGGGTTGGCGTTTGGGCACATTTGACGATACCTCTTACATTGGAGGCCATGTGGGAGCTTCCACTTTTCTATCGTTATCTTTTTCATTTATTCTCTTTTATCGTTACCACTCACTTGGGTTTTGGGATAGAAGGTCGCAAAGCATACGAATGGCGCACCTGCACGCACATACACGAGGTGGACTCAAAGGCAACAAAATGGGAATGGCGTTGATGCGTTGAATATTATCTGAAGGCTACTACCCTGGGGCGGATTTCTCTCTTGGTTGGCGTTACTTTCTCGCGGTTTCGTACACATACCCGAATCCTCGATTCAACCAGCTATTACTCGAGGGGCAGACGCATCACTGCGATTGTTTATTTATGGTGTGGGACAGGAAACTTCTGGGTTGGAGTGGGGGGATCTACATGACGGCTGCTCGGAGAGGAAGGCGAGGCGGTGGGGGGTTTCTCTTTGAAGTCAAAAAGCGATGACAGCGGGCATTTGCTATCGAAGCATGCGCTCACAACGCAGTGGACGAACCTTCGTATACACGATGTCGGGTTTACTATGATGTGGACAAGAGTGCTTACCAAGCTTGGCACCACACAGGTGCCCAAGACAATCAAACAAAACACCTACTTCTCAAAACATGCATGTAAAGTTCCTTTGGAAATTTGTCTCATTCAAATGTCTCGATTGCCACGCCTGGCACCTCACGAAGAATTCCAAGCAGTCAGCCTCGCATGGCTTGTCAGCGGTTGGCCATGAGCTTGGAAGAATTCCATCGTTAACTGCATGGCGCATCCTCCGACCTGATCGACCTCCCGATCGAGTTGCGGTTGCAGAGGTCGGCAAAGGACGAGGGGGGCAGGGTGTGAAAGCCAGATGAGCTGACCAGATGGTTGGGGGAGGGGGAAACAGGGTCCCCCTTGCATAGAGAGTATGGAGGGATTGTTGTTCAGGGCCGTCTCGGATCTTTCTTCGAGATCGAGATCTCTCTCCCCCTCAACCCACATTTCACTCTCAGCTCTGGCTGGTAATTTACCTACAGGTATTATACGTGAGACATGCACACACATATATTCGTACAGCCATATGGCAGACCTTTGCAGAAGCCTCCCCGGACCGAGCATTAGGGTCGACGACGGCGGGCCACTATCATCCCCAAAGACGCTCAGTTGGCGGGAAGGCTTGCCTCCCCCCCCCCCCCCCCCCCCCCTCTCTTCTCAACGTCGAGGGCGGGAGAAGAATGCCCGGTAACTTGGGTTCATCGTGCCTCACCATGCTGGAATGGATCACGATCGATAATCCGCTCCTGCTCCATCCCCTGCTTCGGGGCGTTGCTGAGGAACAAGGGCGACACAAAGATGTCGTCCGCCCACCTGCTCATTGCTGGGGCATCCCTTGGTGCTTGTTGGCCCGAATACGCTGGATTATGGTGTAAACGGTCGTTGCGTTCCCAAGATGCGCCATCGCACGATTGTACGGCTTGGTCTTGGGGATGGGGGAGGTGTCATAGTGTCTGTTGGGGCGTGGCTCCTTGTATGGTCTTGGCATTTGCTCGTTTTTGATGCATCCACGTCCCTTTCATATCCTTCTTTTTCAAAGACGCTAGGATCTAGGTATTATTCCCCACCGAGTCCAGCATTGGCAGCTCGTCCCACCCGTCCTTGGCCAGCGCTGTTCTGCTAACCCATATACCGGTGGCTTTAATAGCATGTGCGGAAATAAGAACCCGCGGTCTCGAGCTGTCATCGCGATCCCACCGGAAATCGTTCGTCTCCCCTTGCGACTCAAGACCTAATCTTGCCAGAGCGATTCATTTTCGGTGCAGAGCCTTGCCATCTCGTATTGCTCGTCCGTCTGGCAGACCAACGTACGACGCTTGGCGTCTTTGCCAACCTCCTGGACCGTATCTATGATTTTCTTGCTGTTCAGAGCATCATCGATGGTGAAGCCCAAGCATGCGCATTGCTCGGCGACCCGCTTCCGCAGCTTGTCGCTCTTTTCGCCAATGCCACCTGCAAAGACCAACGCGTCTACGTTGCCGTTCAGGGTAACAAAGTAGGAGCCAACAAAGGCACATATTCTGTCGACAAAAATGTCGAACGCAAGCTTGTGAGCCGGTTCATCCGAATTAGCAATTACTCCAAAATCAGTTGTTCCTGTAAGCGACTTCCATCCACTACGCTTGTTGAGAATCTCTTCGGCCTCGGTGAGGTGCAGCTGTGATGTCGAGTTGGGGGATAGCTTGCCAACGTCACTTGCGTAGTGGAAGACGAGACTGTACGCATCAAATTAAGCTTTTGAGAGATTGAACAAGGTGAGAATGGCGACTGCAATCACTGACCTGGGATCTACACTGCCGCTTCTGGTGGCTCCAGGCAAGCCAGCGACAGGGGTCAAGCCCATACTGGTATCCCAGCTCTGACCGTTGCGGATGGCACATGCGCTTGCTCCGCTTCCCAGATGAAGGGCAATGATATTGAGATCTTTGGGTTCCTTGCCGAGAAACTCGGAGACGGCTCGAGTGATGAAGGAGTAGCTGACGCCATGAAACCCATATTTTTTTAGGTGATTCTTTTTGGCAACATCTTGGTTGATGGGGTACGTATGAACGTGCGCGGGAATCGTCGTGTGGAATTGCGTGTCAAAGCAGGCGACATTGACAGCGTCGGGAAGCTGCTTCACGCACGAGTTGACAATGTCGAGAGCGGGACCATTGTGTAAGGGCGCAAGGTCACTCAGCTCTTCCAGGTGATGGTATGTGTCCCGGGTGATTATTTGAGAGCTAGGATAGTCGCCCCCGTGGACGATGCGGTGGCAGGTGAGGGCAATATCGCTCTTTTTCTTGATCTGAGGCAATTCCGAGTCCTCGATCAGTAGCTTGAGAAGAACCTTGAAGGCGTCGGCCTGAGTTGATAGATCATCCTCGAGATCTTCCTTCCTCTTGACCTCAACCCCACCACGCGTGTATGTGACCTGTGCGGGTGGGGCCGTCAAACCACTGACGGCCGCCTCTGCGATCTGCAGAGGTGACCGATTAGGTTCGGCGGAGTAAACCGAGATCTTTACAGAGCTAGATCCCGAGTTGATGGCAAGAATGACCTTCATGCTGGGCACTTCGGGTGTTGTAGAGATGGCGATGCCAAGAGTTCGTCCCAAAACCCAAGCGGGGGATAATGACGTTGTCGTGGGAAAGCTGTGTGTGTCTCGGTTCTCGGCCTCGATGCAGCCCGTGGAGTCAGCTTTATCTACCGTCGCTACAATGGCCGCCTGACAACGGTGTCAAGGCTGCAATTGAAATTCGGGCCAATGCCGCTGAGTAGAGAAGTTGCTGAGTGGTTTTGACTGGCGTGACCTTCACGATAAGGATCATCAGCAGATGTTGGTAGTGGGATGATTTTGGAGCAAGGTGTGTGCAGGCTCCCGAGCTGCAGAGCTGCAGTATGAAGCCATGGTGACGTTAATACCACCATCATGCCACCATCACATTGGTCTGCTGAAGCCCCACCTCAGCTCAGCACCGGAACCCCGCGCCGGGCCTTATCGGCACATCCCTGAAAGCACGTTTTAGTGGATCCATGTGTACCTACAGTGACATGTATTAAGTCTGGGCTCACCTATTCAAAGTGGCACATTGTGTGGTGAGGCCAGACTTATTATATGTCACTGTATCCGTACATAGCCCTGTCAATCCTGTCATCCTGTCAACGCCCGGACCAGAAAACTCAAAGGAGTGACTTCGTGCCATACACCTACACACCACACACCACTTTTTAGAAGTCAGGCCCGCTTTAAGTCAGGCCAGTGCTCCTCCAACGACAGCTTGACACGATATTTCCAGCCTGTTCCCTCAACCCATCCTGGACCCTGCTGGGCTTGCTCGTCGTCGTACAATTCGGGCCTGGAAGATCCAAACCTGAAGTGATGGGCGTTACAAAACAACGCCACCCGAAAGGCGAACCAGTCGTCCACGAACTCGTTACGTCCGTCACATCTGACTCTCGGTCCCTACTCTGGAGCTTCATGGATATTGGAGCTTGTCATTTTTCAGGCGGCCAAGTCGGAATCGTATGAATCTGGCGGCTCAACGACTGGCTCTAGGCCTCTCGAGATATCTGGTGATGGAAGTTCCAACATATCACCTGGCAGTATTTGCGGTGACGGTAACTCGACGTGATGTGGTGGGAACGATATACCATTGAACTCGCTGTCGGAGCTGTGCGCCACGGCCCAACTTCCAAGGAACCTACGATAGTCTGTTGATTGCAGATGAGATCAGCCTTTGACTGGATGGTGGATAGGAATAAAACAGGGTGATCCAAGCTGTATGGATTGCTCAGTTCGTACCTTCACGCTTACTGAATTGGATACCCAAATACCGAAAATCAAAAGTGCCAGGCGACGAGCTGGTTTCCGAGTTTGGCTGCCCTCCTTGGGAGCCTGACCGTACGCGCAGACGCATACGATGCGAAAATGTGAAGCGCAAACGGGACGAGCCGCTGCTGTCCGGGGCACTACTACGCCGGCTTCCGCGCACCGTGAGGCGGACTTGGCGATGCCGATGGTCGCGGTTGCGAAGCTCGCCGTCGAAGTTGTGCAATTCATATTCCTGGTATTGGCGACCTTCCGCGCGATTGGTGAATACGGTCAGCGAGTGGTAAGTCGAACAGCGGTCCCTCCAAAGCTTTAGCCTTTGTACGAGTCCCATGCCTCTGATGTTGCCAAAGCTGTCTGTTCTTCCGTGAACGTCAGACCACACAACATCGACATCATAGTAGTCTACCAAATCCTTCCGACGCACGTCTCCTTGGAATCGGATCGAACCCTCGACGGTAGTGAACTCATACTTGACCTCCATAAGATGATCGTGGATTACCACGCCTTCGCCTGTTGTATACCGGACCCGGTGTGGCTCACGGAAACTGACGAAAAGCTCGAGCTCGCATGGGTCTGTGTAGGGGCGATGACGGGCATGGAGAGTATGCGGAAATATATCGGCCGGAACATCGGATGGAACTGGGTTGCGGTCAGACTGGTGGCAAGCGTTCAGTTAGAAAATGGAGGCAAAGTACGGAAATGCTCTAGAAGCTCGCTCTGGTAGCTGCATTGCCAGAGAACGCGGCGTTGTTCAGAGCCAACCACTTCCCAGGGACCCAGGTAGACAGTTCGTTCGTTCGGTGTGTTTTCAAATAGAGTTCTGGAATATAGGGCATGTCAGAAGGGGAAACATGAATTGTCTTGGCAACGACGGAGGGAAATGAGCCCGCAGTGCGTGTCTGGAGACAAGCACGAGTGACGGGCGGGTAGATCGTACATGGTGGCCTGGTAACCAGGAGGGCCGAGATCTAGAGGATGGAGAGAGGCCTGGGGTGCCGAGGCATCGGATGTGAGAGCTGAGATTGTCGAGGCACCTGAAGTCGGTGTCCAAGTCGCGTCGAGAGGGCTCGCGTATGGTTGACCGTAGGAGGGTGGGCGGCCTAGGGAAGAGGAAGTGAAGGAAGAGCCAGAGGAGGACGAGGCGGCCATGCTTGGGCGGCCTCTACCCGTTCCTTGCTTTCAACTCTCGACTATGGTCAACAAATCAAAGTAAGCCATGCAAAGTTGAAAGTAAAATCATGGCATAGTATGTGCCGGTTGGGTATATGACCGGTTCGTCTCGTTGTAGGTATCGCGGACGGGGAGGAATCTTGGAATGAATGCATTCACACGGTGAGGCGTCGGATAGCCTGCATTGGCAACAGACGTGCCGCTTGGCATGAACACCGTGTAACTCGGAAGCCCTGGGACGGAGGGCGATGTGGAATGGATTCGGACAGGGAAAAGGGAAAACCTGAGAAGAGCAGGATCGCCGAGACACAAGGCGGATGGTAGTCAGAACTCCGAATTCAAGAGGCGGTGCGCGGGGAGCCGTCGTTTGCTCTGTAGCCGATGCTTTGCCAGCGAGTCGGCCCGCAGTGTCTCAGTTCTCGGTGCCGTCGCGACCTCGAGTAAAGACTGACGCGGCGCCGTATGAAATCGACCTAGAGGTCGAAGGCGTAGAGTACGTAGGATATTTTCTCGAGACAAGGCAGCATACGGCAGACAGCGAGCGACATTCAAAAGCCAAACGAGGACGAAAAGGGCCGGCCAGACCAACGGAGCGGGGCCACATTGCGGCGGTGGCGGTGATGGAGGTGCAGAGAGTAGGAACGGGAATTCTACAGGACAGACCTTTGAGTACGGTGGGAAAAGGTCTGAATTGGCCAAAGTCCACGTATAAGTCTCGTCTCCAAGTTACCTTGGGTACGAGGGAGGAGGACCTAGGTACCTTGTAGTGCTCCAAGCAAAAACGGTTGGGTGGGGTTCCTGTCAACCGTCTACACTAGAGACGCTAACGGTCGGTGCCATGGCTCGACTTGGCCGCCGCCACCGGACTGGGCCAACCAATGGCAGTGCTAACAATGACTGCATGCTCAAGCGACTGGCGACTGCGCTTCTCGTCGTGGATTTCAGCTCTCTGTCCACCCCAGCATGCATCAATCATCTTCTGGTCTGTCTTGCCTATCGCAACCAAGGCCTTGGATTCATCAGGGACACTCGTGTGGAAACGCTTGAAGAGTGCCTACGTACACGTCTCCTGCGCATTTGATCCATGAGGGTGCTTCCAAGTCGAGACAGATCTCTCAATAACAAGACTATATTCCAACGAAACTCAGTGGTCTGTCTTGTCTGGGTTTAATGTAGGAGGGTTGCAACATCGAAGAGCGAACAACAGGCGGCCAGGCCTCCCAGACTGGGCTGAGCTGGGCTGTGCATGACCTCCTCCCTGCTGAATTGGGAACCAACACCAGATATTGGGTCAAGGTATTCAACCAGGCAAGAAGAGGGAGACGCGGAGGCTCGATTCAGTTGCGGTAAGGAATAAGCCACCGGAATTTTCTGGCCAGTCTGCACTTGACGATCCTCGGGCTGCTTTTGGCGTCCCTTCTGCGCCTGACTGAGTGTGTCGTCTCTTCCTTCTTTGCTTTGCTCTGGCAACAATCTCTGTCCCAAACTCGACTTTTCCTCGCCCGGCCAAGATACCTACCTACCACCCTACCTAGGTAGATAGATACCTTATCTGGGTACCTCCTACAGACTTGCGCGTGTTCCGTCCCGTCTTTGTCCTTCTTCCGAATTACGAACCATCCCACACACACTGCACGTCAATTGCTCAATGGTTTGTTTCCCTTATCCGCAAATAACCAACCCTTAGAAACGCGTCTTAGCGAAGCGCGACCATTTTCTCCGACTGCCCAAACCTTCTCATCTGTGTCTGCATATACCTCATTGCCCGAGGGCCTTTCTTTCGTCTTGCCATACGGCAACGCAGCGCCTGTCAGCTTCGGTCCCATGTGGGTTACATGTTCTCTTACGTCTTCTCATATCTTAGTTTCTCACCCGACGAAGCAACTCCCCGCCGAACGTAACCGACTTTACCCAAGGTACCTGATCTGGTGAGCGGAGCTTGGGGCCGTTGCGCCGGAGCCATGTCGGCTCTGCCCGACCCTCTATCGAGGAGGAATCGAGGCTTTTTAGGCAGTGATAGCTCCGCTTTGTCCGCCCGAGACCGCCAGGTACGTCCGTCCGCTCGCCCCCGTCAATGGTACATCACCAACTCCGTCCTATGTATGTAACTCGACGTCTCCGCTCCGTGAGCCGCGGCCCGCCTTTGACGAGCTGCATCTCGGCCCTCGCCCTACATGTTCTTGTCGCTTTCATCTCATCTCATCATAATCCTGCCTTGGTCCTCTTATCTCGAAGCCGGCCCCTAGACGTATCATCCGCTCATCAGCCCTCCAGGATCGCGACCAACTGCGTTATGAGCTCGATCTCAACTCATGGAATCTTCGTATTTGGGGAGTGGCCGCCTCAGGCTTCCTGACAGACTCGTAGGCCTGTCCCGTTGTCATCCTCAACGCTCTCCACTCACGACTGACCACCCTCTCAAGTTATAACCTGTTTTCCACAAATGTCATTCTCGCCTCCATAGCCTTTTTATACTGGCCATCGCCCGATGCACGATGGCAAGGCTTGCTTATCAACTTCTTCACCCTGCTGGGCTCTGTCATTGGCCAGTTGCTGTTGGGTTCCTCGCCGACTTTTATGGCCGAACCCGTCTCTACGGTATCGAGCTTGTACTGGTAATTGTATCGACCATTGGTGTGGCTACTAGCAGCCATGGTTTCGATGATATGAGCTTTTTGGGACTGTTCACCTGGGTACGAGTTCGTCCGTCCACTACGGAGCTGTCGCATTCCCATCCTGCAACGCTTGCTAACCAGTACTGGCACTCAACAGTGGCGTTTTGTGATGGGGGTCGGTTAGTAATTGTTATTGGACGCAGGTCTTGTACCTGGATGGCACGACTAATGATATGTAATAGGCATCGGCGCAGAACACCCCCTCAGCGCTGTAATCACATCGGAATGGTCAAGCACCCAGTCGAGGGGAACCATGATCTCTTCCGTAAGCTACCTAGCTAGACGGCTCTTGTTTGTGATTCTTATCGGCACTGACTGATAACGCGTTGCCAGACGTTCATGATGCAGCCCATCGGCCAAGCCCTCGCCCAGCTTGTAGGTCTTTGGGTACTTCTCGGCCGCGAAAGGAGCGAGGGTCTGAAGACGATGCAGTGCGGCCTTGATATGAAGTTTGACAGAGAATGCCGCCGCATTGTGGACGGTATCTGGCGTATTGTTATAGGTTCCGGCGCCGTTCCCGCTCTGCTTGCCATTATATTTCGTTTTTTCCTGCTCGACTGCGGACTGTACAGCCTTGAGGTCAGAAAAAGGTCTGGTATAGCCTTGAGGAACACGCAGAGGGTCTACGGTGCTCCTCCTGGGACAACGACGGGGTATTCCATGGCCGCCAATGACGGCATGCATACTACGAACTCGCAGCAAACCATGCCTATTCAGTTTTCCAAAGACGACTTGTAAAAATATTTCATCGAGGACGGGAACTGGTATTACTTGTTAGGTAGAGTCGCTACCCTGCGTTGTGTGGCTGTTGGCAATCTCGTAACTCACTGCCACCGTCGCATTCCAGGGATGTCTCACAGTACTGACTGCGCTACAAGCACCGCTGCAACATGGTTCTTTCTTGATGTAAGCTTCTACGGTCTCGGCCTAGACAATAGAGGCACTTTGTTCGACATGTGGGCGACTACTGGGCCGAAGCCCATTGACGATGGGCTACCATGCTGGAACTCCAAGTTTCCCGACGGATTCGCAACAGCACAGATTTGGAATCAGACGGGTAAACTTCCTGTCTGGCAGACGGACGCGACGCTGCCCTGCAACACCATCTACGACGTGCTCCTGGAACAGGCGAAGCAATACCTACTGACTGTGTCCATTGCTTCTATTGCTGGTAGCGCCTGCTTCTTCATGGCAGCCAACCGTATTCCCCGCAGGCTGTGGCTAACCGTTTCTTTTTTCGTTTTGGCCATATTATTCCTGATAACAGGCTGCGTGTACTACGGTGTCAACCGCACCTCTGGCGCACCGGCAACAGTTGTATTTGTGGCGTTGTGTCATTTCATGTTCAACTTTGGTGGGTCATGCAACAGCATTTATCTGCGAGACACTTAGCCTGGGTTGAGAGCTAACAGTATCATCAGGAGCGAACACTCTGACCTTTATCATCCCTGCCGAAATCTTCCCAACATGCTATCGGTGTACATGTCACGGCATCTCCGCTGCCGCCGGTAAGCTAGGCAGCATCGTTGCTCTCTTCGTTGTCTATTGGATCAACTCGTCCTACAAGGCCGAGAACCGGCAGGGGCTGATTTTCCTGCTCTTCGGCTCCTTCGTCGCTGTCGGCGCTATTTTCTCGTGGGCGTACCTGCCCGACTCGCAGCGATGGGCTGCGGATGAGAATGGGTGCCGCGTGCTTGAGCAAAAGACGTTGGAGGAGCTGGGTGAGGGCCGCGAAAGAGCGCGGCAGCTGGGAGAGGTCATCACCGTTAGAGAAAAGCGGCACGATTTGAAGCGGAGAAGGGCCTCGCGGGTGCCATTGCAGGCTTTAGGCCCATGAGGAATTGGTACATGTGCAGAAGCAAAATTTTATCCGTTGTTCTGCATTTCCGTAGTAGAGATTCAAGTACCAGTCACTTGCCAAATGCGAACATGCTATCAGGATTTCCTACTGGCTGCTTCCACATATGTCTCCGGATCGTGTAGACCATCAAATACACAAGTATCCCTCCGGATCCAGAGCAATCTGCAAAGGCTCGACAGTATCAACGTACAGGTCCCTTCCGCTCGTCGTAGCCTTGACGTGCACATTGCTCTCTAACGCGTCAAGCCATCTAGCCCAACGTAATCCCGGCGTAGGGGCCGTCCAACCACAGCGGGGCTGCAGGATGCGCGAGAGGCGGACAGCGAAGGGAGCGAAGTGGACGTCAACGAGGGACAGGCTGCTGCCGAGAAAAAAGGGCCCCTCCTCATCGGCGGCGAGGACGAGATCCTTGATGGCCTCCTGCAGCCTTTCAATGTTTTGCGGTTGTTGAGCTGGGTCCGGATAACGTAGAAGTCGGTAGAAGGCCGGGACCAAGCGGGAGTTTATCTATAATGGCATGAGTGAGCTGGGTTTGTATAGGTAAGAGGGCATCGAGGAGGGCATGACAAACGTGGCCTATCCATTGTCTACAATTTGCACGGAGCTTTGTGTCTGAAGGGAACAACGGGATGTTGCTGTCCATCTCTTCGAGCTGGTACAAACATGGTCGTCAGTCTGGACATGTCGGAATAACTTGAAACAAAGCAATGGGCCCACATATTCCAATATGACACCGCTGTCCGCGCATGCCCAGTCTCCCTGCCGTATGGCAGGTACTGTTCCCCGTGGATTGGCTTCCAGAAGCTCCTGTGATGCGGACGCCCTGTACGGATCCTCTTCGCAATATTGATACTGGAGCCCCTTTGCTTCGAGGGCGATCCAGACGCGGTGAGAAAAGGGGCTGGTGGGACACGAGTCAGCGAGGGATCATTGGAAACGAAAAGACGTACGTGAGAGACAAACCAATAACATGCCGAATATAACTTCAGATCGCTCTGCTTTTCGTGTCTCTTTATGGTCCAATGTGCCTTTCCAGTCGCCTTCTTGGGTCCGTCGCTCTACAGCCACCAAGTAAGTTTATCAAGCTATGGAGCGAATAGGCGGCGTGTAAGGACCCACCTTTGTCAGTTCATTCTTATGTTTGGCCAGATACCGCTGGATGCTATTCCGTTTCACCTCGTCGCTCTTTGCCAAGGTATGCTGATGTGGCCCGGGAATGCCGCTGATGCTAATATGTCCATTCACCCTCTGGATCGTCCAGAACTTTTGTCCTGGCGCAGGCAGATTGTCCGGTGTAGCAGGTGCGACGCGCAATTCCCTCTCGCCAGGAGGTGAGAGGATGGTGTGCACGCCGTTGAGGGCCTGCCCCCCATTGAGTGGCACGTAAGTGCCATCGTCAACATCATGGAGCGTTGCGCCGGGGAAGTACTCGGTGATCTTGATCTTGACATCGCAGAGGTTGAGCTTGCGCGACACGCGGTTGCGACGCTTCTTGTTGGGGTCGTCCGATTTCTTGGTTCCGGGCGGCCGGCCCTTGAGACGGCAGTCCCAATAATGCGAGATGAAAGGCTTCTTCTTGTACGTTTGAGTTGATCTGTGGGAGTAAACATTGTCTACGTGTGGGAAATAGGCCTCGAATCTGGGCGCTTAGGCATCAGCAGAAATACGCACACCGTAAGTGCTCGGGCCTATGTATGATGTGAGCTTACTGTTCATGAGTAAGGATGATGAGGCCGTCTGCGTCGAACAGCTTCTGGCGCCACTCTTGGAGATTCGGAGGATCTATGACCCATTTACTGCTGAGGAGACTACCATGTGGCCGCCAGCCGGGGGCAGTAGTGCCGTCGATGGGAACAAAGCCGCTGGGCCCAATGAGTGACTCTTCCATCCCGGCGGCACTCGGATCAGGGATCGCGGGACCCGGCGCCAAGATGCCGAATTGACCGTGTTGATCTGGAACCTGCATGGCCTGGTCATGGTCAGCCTGCTGCGCGTGAGCTGGGCGCCTTAGTTGCCCGATAGACCCGATCGCACATGGCACGACGGCATGCTGGCGCTGCCCGTCGTGCTCGCCCCCGGTGGACGGCAAGTGCGCTTCTTGACCCCGCATGAGATCCGGATGGAAGATCGGCCCTGGAGCCTCGATTCCGGACATGTCGATCGCAGTATCGGGGCTGGGACCGGAACCGGAACGGAAGTGGGCTACGGTCACGGTACCGTCACCGGCAGCGTCGGACGACGCCGGCGGTGGCGGGACACGGAAGTCCTGCTGCTGCTGTTGTGGTGCGCCAGGGCGGGGACCCCCGTGCGGGGAGGAGGACACGACTGCACCGCTGCTAGCCGTACGGACTTCGAAGGGTGACGCCAGAGCCCCCGGTGGTATCTGCTGCATTGGGGGTTAGAGATGCCGCTGTGTTGCTGCTTTAATGCGTGGTGCATTCCATGAACCACTGCCCGGTCCTGCCGGGCTTTACCGCAGTGGCCGGGGTGAGATACACGTAAGTGGATGGATGGACGTTGAGTGCGGGAGGGCGGCGAGGCGGTAATCTGCGCACGGGCCGCCTGGCGAGGCCTGGGGGAGCTCTGGCCATTGGATGCGGTACGTCTCATCTTCAAAAGTTGGTAGACGAACTTCTCAACGCAGCATTGTACGGAAGGACCAAAGCATGCATCATCGGTTCAAGGCACGTACCTCTCACTCGGCAAAATCAAGTGCCCCAGAACTTCGGGGTCCAAAGTCCGATAGATTCGTGTGGGTCTGTTTGTAATCCCTAGGCTGATCTGTCTCATCCAAACTGGCGTATCGACGTGTTCGTTTGTGCAACCCACGTGCTGTATTTGTTCAAAAGCCGCAAGGCGACAATCGAATAAGCATTCATTGATTAATCTGATGGCAGGAGCTCGTCGCCATTTTGTTCCGCTCTTTAGCCCTGGATCCCAAACACCGTAAACCATTCAAGCCTCCCCTGATTTAATTTGCTGCATCCCACGATGAAAGGTCCATAGCATCCATCGGGCCCATGTTCATTAGGGAACGCAATACCCCCTCGGCCCCAGGAGTCATGCCAGCTTGTCCTTGTACGTCACCCCATCCAGTCGACATCCCAAAGTCCGCCCCCGGTGTATCGGGCATCGAAAATCGCGGATTCGGCGTCAGCCCGGTCCGAATATCGAACGCACTTGTGCTGTTGAAATAGTTTGCGTTTCCATCTGTATCTCCACGCGGGTTTATGTTCTGTTGCGCCGTTGCCGGACTGAGTTCCAACGAGTTCTGGCCGGATCCTTCAATACCCCCCGCCGTCATGTTCACTCGCTGATCTGACGAACTTGAATTCGGCGTCGGCCGATTAGACGAGTTGTCGCCGTCAGGCGATCCCGACATATTATTGTCCCCACTGCTTTCGCTCTGTCCCAGCCCCGTCATGCGCCCACTGCTCGACGCCGACTTGTCGTACATGGAGCCGGAGCTCGGCGTCAACGCGTTCCCATGCATAGGGATACTATATGCGTTGTTTGCGCCATACGGCACGCCGTGTTCCGCAGACAACCAATTCTGACCCCCGAAGCCAGTCGATACAGGGTTCGGAGCAGCATCACCCGTTTGGTCGGGCTCGACAATGTTTGGGGCGGTGGCAAGGTTCCCGTCGTCCTCCACAGTCTTCATAAAGTGGCACTCGTTGCGGTACGACATGATACCCTGTACACCTTCGGGGTCGTCACAGATGGGCCCCTTGGTTCCGCCAGCATTTGAACCCGGCTACAGACAAGTCAGATCAGGCGCAGGTCTTCTGGAGGAAGGGAGGGTACGCACACTTTCACCACTTCGTGGGAATGCCGTCTTGAGTTTTGGTATCCTCATCGCAAGAGCTTCCAGGTCCACATCCAGCTGGACGAGAAAAGACTCCGTGAGGGGGTTTCGTCTCTTGAGCGCATTCATGGCGGAGAGGAGAAATCGGAGCGAGTCTGCAGTTTGGCTGTCTTCGGGCCGGCTTTTGAGATACTGGACGAACACTCTTGCGGCTACGTACAGACAGAACGATATGAATGGGTTCATCTGGAACGTGTTAGTAGCTGTTGTGTCATCAAGGTGTACAATAACTTACTGCTGATAGATCCAAATGCGAGATCATCCTCATGATGCTCGCAATCTCGTTGGCCGCCGTAATGCACCGCACCTTGCTTTCTGCGCTGACTGACGAGGGAAGTCTATTCTTGTCGGCTTTAAAGATCGCGGCTTGGTGCAGACAGATCGTCGACGTGTGGATGCTCATGTTGGTAAAGACAATATTGGGGTTGGAAAGACCAACGGGTAGCTTAAGGTAAGACGGCAGGCAGAGGGACGTGTTGAGTAGGATGTTGTCCATGTTCCGATGTCGTTTCCAGAACTCGCCGTTGAGGTCGTGGTCCCTATCATCGACGTCGGGACGATGTAGATGGATTAAGTTTCGGCCGAAGAGACATGCCATTAGCACGATGCCGCTGAAAGAAGAGAGCTTGCCCGCTCCGGATGGGCTCATGCAGTCCTGCAGAGACTGCGTCTGCTCAGGTCGGCTCATTTCGAACGCCTCTTCCGAACAAGGTAAGTTTGTCATGATGTCCTTCTCATCAACAGTCATCGGCCATCCAGTACCAATGCTTGCGTAACGGTCTTCGCAAAAAGCCATCCAAAAGGTACGCCGCCTCTCCTCACGCTCGGTCCAGTCTCGTGGCGGCGGGAGACACTGTTTGACGTCCAGACCAGCGCCGTCAAGTCGGTGCAAACCCATCCTAGCAAACTTTAGCTATGGTTTCAGAACTCCAAAATATTTAAGTCATCAACTCACATCTGGCAGAGGCGCACAGCAGATCCGGTATTCATCCAAGCTCGGGGGAAGTACATCATTTTGAACTCGTAGGAGGCCAGCAGCACATGTGTCTGAGCATGGGCCACTGAAATCATATGCTCTCCATAGCCTTTAATGTAATCTCCCTCGACATACTTTCGAGCTCTTTGATAGAAGAGATCTTTGAGGTCGAAGTACTTCTCTGTGATGGAGCATGCCAGGGTCCATATAGCGTACCTGAGCGCAACCGGAGGCCGTTGGTTCGGAGCCCTGTAAAGTGCGTTAGTCAGCTTGCTGTTGCACCGACGCGGCGTGACACGGGCAGTTCTGTAGAAAAGTGGTCATCCTACAGGTTCATTGCTGCTAGGTATCTGTATTTATGAATCATAGGCAATGAGGGGTGGATCTTTTCGAAGTAAATTTGATGGCTACAAAGTGCGTGTTAGTCCGAGATGACGGATACAGCATGTTTGCAGCACTGACAGCTCATCGATGGTTTCCTGAGGTGGAAGAGGCTCCTCGAGGCCTAGCCCGATCATTTCCCAGGTGAAGTTACTTCCTGCATTGTTCATGCCCATTGCCATATTGGAGTTGAAGTTGAAATCCTCCATGGGTGGGGCAGCAATATTCTGGGTCTGGGGAGAAGATTCGCCCTCGAAGTGCCATCGGTCCGCGGCGTGGTCGACACCGAGACCGAGAGAAGGATTGGGCATGCCGTAGCTCGTCGTTGGCGCAGCAGCGTTCTGGTTGCGGTTCATAGCAGCGGCATCCAGGCTCTGAGGCATGGTTCTAGAGGGGTCGACGGATGCCGTTGGGGGGTCTTGGGTTTTGAGAAGTGTCTCTACTTGTTCTACGGATGGGCGCAAACACGTTCAGTCAGTCAGGAGGGCACTTGAAGAAAGAAAACAATGAACGAGCAAGCTTGAGAACAGTGCAAAGTACAGATGAGCAAGGCGCAGGATGGGAGTGCTCACTCAAACGTTCCTCAAGGGCCTTGACATATCCCCGCTTAGGGCCGCTTTTCCTACGAACTTCATCGTATGCGCAAGTATGACCCAGCCTGGCACAGGTGCTGCAGCTCGGCCGGACTCCGTCGCATTTCAACTTGCGCTTCCGGCAGATCATACATGCTAGGCGCTTCGGCTTGGGTACACTGTTGTTGTCGGTCGCTTCTCTACCGTTGGAATCGGCGCCTGGGCTTCGGGCTCGCTTGTGGGAACTGGCGCCATTCGTGTCGGGAGGCGTAGGTGTACTTGACGACATGCTCGAGATTGACGGGTATCGTCGGTCTGTGACAGTTCCAAGCACAGATCGAAGGTTGGCTATCAAGAGGGTTTTCTGCGTGGAAGAGTTTGGAGAAGACGCAGAGATAATGGGGATCTGACTGGCAGAGGTCGGATAGCGAGCCAAGAGCCTCTTTTGCGGGTAGGGCGGACGGCGATAAGTGTCGCAGCGGCCAAAGGTTCAGTGATGGCTTACGGGAGGGGCTGCTCGGCGTGGCACAGGGTATGGAGCGTCATGGAGCACTTGAAAATCGGCCAGGCAATTAGGAAAGTGCGTTTGAGGGTCGTTGTGTTGTTGTAGACGTTGCCGGGTCGAAGAAGAAAGTGAATTGAGCGAACTATTAGTCCACTGGAGAGCGAAAAGGACGAAGGATGGGGGTGATGGAGAGTAAGTAAGTACGGAGTACTATGTAAAACTAGTCCTTGATGTGGGCGGGAGGGATTGGGACTGACAAGACACATACATGATGGGCACCCAGCGCAGCACAACCCAGCGCGGTGAGCAGCGCAATAGAGTGTAGTGTAATCAGTACATATGCTAGGGACGTACCTACCTAGGTAGTATGGAGAGTGGTACATGCCTAGGTAGGTACAGTGTCTAATCAGTACCAAGCAGCATGGACTGGGCCACCACCATTCCCTTTGCGGCAGGAAATGATTAATAACATAGAGTTGGCATGGATCCCCAGCGTGGCACACGGTAGATAACCTGCGAATGGGCATGCGTAAACCTCATTGGGGCAGGCACCTTGACACTCAGCCTTCTTCCCTTCCCTCCCTTCTTCTTTTTGGACTCGTTACTACCTATCTAGGTAGGTAGCACGGTAGGTAGGTAGAGAAGTGATATGCGCATAGGTACTATTGTGTTGGGTATTGGGCATTATACTTATAGTGTGTTTTTCTGACTGTGTCACTGTCATTGTGTCTATGCGACCTTAAGAGGGAGCGCCTGGATATTTAGGTAGGCAGTACCTTGGTACGAATAGGTACATAGCATCGTACCTGCCTGCTCAAAGGAAGACCCTGCCTGCTTCTAAGCGAAGACCCAGGGTTGCATCGGACGAAAAGGCAAAAGCCCCCCCGCATGTGCGGTATAACAACTCTAGACCGTTGTCATCTCCAGCAGCACCAGGCACGTAGGTGGGTGGGCCGCACACAAGCCCGTCGCCCTCCGCCCTCCGCCCTCCGCCCTTCTTACCAACTTTCGTTCACTAACATACTCGATTTGGTATTAGAACCCTTTAGACTCTTATTTGTGGGATTGTGTGTAGGTATCGCGAGTTTAGTCGAGCATGTCCCAAACTATTACGTAGCAAATCGCAGGTCCTTCCGCCCGATACTATTCGAGAAATAACGCTTATGAGAAAAGGGGAGGACGTCTACAGTTTACTTGGATCATCCATCGCCCACTGGCCGAAGGTTTCCCTGCTATCATTGGAAATATTATTGACCACTGTTGCCAGACTGGCCTCGACTTATTTACATAGCAGTACGGTCCGAGGCCGGTATTCGCAGTCACGCACGTGTAGAGCACAGGGTTACCTAGGCAAACGCCTGAACACGCACCTCCCACTTGCTCAATCATGCAACACAGCCACACTGCGCAAGGTGCAACAGCCGTCAGGTTGCTGAATGGATGCACCCGTTCCATTTGATCTTAATTTCCCTGTAAACCACATACACTCACACTCACACAATTCCCCTCAGACACACACCTTGTCTCGACAAATCGAATGCCTAAGGAGTTCAGTCTCCTCCTGTCCTTGTCCGCCCGTTGCATGTATTACAAATGCCTACAGGCAGCGTGATGTGTGACGCGTATGCGAACTTGCGCATCCTTTCCAACTCATTTCACTCCCCCATCATCTTTTGCTTGCCATGGCGACCGCAAACGAGAATTGCTCGAGCCATCACCATGTCACAATGTTTGATATTGATACTGCAATCTATTGACATCCAGCACTGCTACGACAGCGACAAGCTTAGCATAGGCACTGTTGAAGACCACCGCCATGGCACACCCCCCTTCGCCTACTCTCACCCATCGCTCGACTCGGCTTCAAGTTGGGCCGTGCTGACTTTGCGACCCCATTCTTTGCTTCTTCTATTCCATCGTTCTTGCAGATCAAGGCCACACCTTCTCATACCCTGCCAACCCTATCTAGAAATACTACCAGTCGTTTTGGCCTTCAGATGCTGAATAGTCCCCGATATCAACCAATGAAGCTTTTGCCCATGCCAGCCTGAGAAGCCCTTTCCAGCCTCGGCCAGCTTTCATGTTTCTTGGACCAACAATTGCACCAAATGGCCGACTAACAGTCATGTTTTGTAAGCCTATTTCTTCTCAGCGTCCACCCCGACAATGCGAAGAATGCCCAGATCGCTGTAGGCCAGACAGTACTTCGTCGGGGCCCAAGATACAACCGGACAAGGCCCAGCTGTCTTTAAGGAGTGAACATGGTCTCCTGACTCGGTATGTCGAACGTCCAGCCCAGGGCCTAGCGATGCGCGGTTAGTCTCTTCAAATTCATCCTGGAAGATTGGCGCTGTCCTGCTCACCTTCGTCGCTGCCTCCCACCAAGAAATTACCATCGAACGTGAAACCTGGTTTGCAGTCAGAGCTATAGTCGCAACACGAGAGCTCTCGGGAACTCACTGAGAGACCGTACTGGGCCAATCATGCTAGTAATGGTCCGCTGGCAAATCCAATCTGTCGTATCCCACAAAGAAATGATAGAGTCCGAACCACCAGTAGCAAGATAGCGTCCTGTTGGCTGCAGTTCAACTGATAGGCAAGACGAAGTATGGCCGTTTAGAGTGAACTCTTTGGACTCATCGTCATGATTGAACTGAAAAGCGGGTTTGAAATTCGGATACGTCAAGATCCGGGTTCTACCCTCGCCGGTCGTGAGGAAGATCTTCTCGCCGCTCCAACAGAAAGAAATCTGATTCGTCTGAGTGGGTTGCTGATGTGATGCAATGGGTATCGGCTGGGTCGGCGACAATACAAAGATGTTGTCCGCCTAGAAGTGTGAGCGTCGAGCCTTATGGTATTAGAATATTGAGGCGACAAACCTTATTTCCAACCACCAATGACTGTCCGTCGGGTGCCCAAACAAGAGTGAAGGCATCTCCCAACCCCTTGATCTCATTGATGCAGGTCTTGGATCGAACATCCCAAAACTTGACGACTCCATCGTTGCTGACACTGCACAACTCGGCATCCTTTACCGGGTTGAAAGCAACCCTTTCAATGGCAGCTGAGTGGCCCTTAAGGTCGGTCGAGAAGCGTACATTTGGCTTCTCTGGGTTCCCTACATAGGTGGAAAGGGTCAGCCTCGCTGCTCCATGACCTCAAATAAATCCCCATAATGCCACGTACAAACACGCAGGGTCTTATCCGATGATCCTGTAGCAACCAGGGTTCCCAAAGGGTTCCAGGCAATCGATCGGATGCTTCGCGAATGGTCAGCAAAATCGACCCAAGCTTTTTCTTGCAAGGGGGTCGTAACGTACGTTTGTCCTCTAGAACTCGAGCTCGGATCGTGGTAGGGCTGACTCTTGAGGTTGGTCAAGTAGGCAGGGAACCTCTCCTTAGAGAGACTAAGCCGTGTCCGAGGAGGCGGCATGGTGATAGTTGATGACTATCTGTCTCAACTAAAGCAGATCAAGATTAAGCTTGTGTTGGTGCTTGTGACTAGACCAGACAAACCCGTAACGGGCCCGCATCGATGTCTAGCCTCGACTTACTTGCTCTCAATGAAGGTGCCCAAGAGGCTGATCAGTACAAGCTGCTCGTTGAACAGAAGGCTGTCACTTAGGTCGGATAACACTGCGACTCAGCTATCCCAAATCCGAAACAATGAACCCAAGTTGAATACACAGCTTTCGGGGCAGGAAGTTAGGCGCTTGATTAAGTAATTGTGAATATCGCAAGGAAGCCAGCGCCAATCTCTATGCTTAACTAGATAGGAAACGACGTCGAATGCTGTACTGCTACATAGGTAGGGTAGATAGGTAAGTATGCAGCTCTCCAGCTTGAATAAAGACCCTGCACTGTGGTGGACGAGACGCGTTTAGTGGGGCTCGGTTGGCTGTTGTTCCTGGCCTACTACGTAGACCAGGTGCCAAGTATGAAGGAAAGTGTATGCTTACATAAGTCGGTTCGGCCAGCTCGGCCATGGACAATCCTTCGGCTACCTACCTTGTGTAACCGGCACATAGTGGGTACGTAGCTTCCAGGTAGAAGCTCAAGATCGGGTAGCGCAGCACTGGTCCACCCACCCCCCCTAAACGCTAACAACTTCGCAAGCTCTCGTCCCGCCGTCGGCCAGAAGCTCCTCGGGGCCATGATGCGCATCCCCGGTTGTTGACCAGCTTCTCCAATCTCCTTCCATCGGCTGTTCTCCTTATTCCGCACCGCATGCTGTAGTTTTTCAATAGGCCACAGCCGATAAGGAATGAAGTTTCTGGTTTAAAGTCCATCAGCGGCCATGACCAAAGCATTGTTTAGCACGACGACAAAGGATATCCACTCGCCGACTCGAGGAGACTCCGGTCTACAACCGACGAAGACTGCCATTGCGACGGCATCACCGCATCAAGGCTTTCTTGTTGACCAACGATATAGGGCCTTACCGAGATGTATTGGCCCATAGGAACCCCCAGAATTTTCGCAACGAGCAGCAGGTCTGGTCCTTCGTTCAACCTTGTCGTCTCCCACGATGGCCTCCCCAATCCCTTCGACAATCGACCAACCGACGAGTCCTCTTCGTATCTCAATGCGCAGTCGCAACACTCCCAACAACACGACGATATAGAGCTCGCTACTCCCCTGACACCCGTAACGCCTGCCATCCAATCCGTTGACCACGATGATGCCCACAGTCCGGAAACAACTCGGCCGTCACCTCGGCCCACCGCCAACATTCCTCTAAAAGATCCGGTACTTGCGCTGCGCATCTCCCGACCTGGTCACCTCTTTGCTGTGATAACCTTGACATCGATGACTATATGGCAGGTCAAGGTCAGTCCTCGCACCGAATACGGTCTTTTCGCATCGATCCATACTTACATCCTCCAAGCCTACAGTCATTCTTGCCGTGGTTGTACGCTCCGAGTCGTCTCTGTCAACATATGGCGAGAATGTCGACCTTTTACTGCGCCCAGACTCGGCCATCTTCGTGGTTCGAACAACTCTGGGCTATCTCATCACCTACTCTCTAGCGACGGACTCTGAAGCCCATGTATACAAGCCTTACTTTCCAAGTTACGCAAATATCCAGCGACGTCGCCAAAACCATCATGGTGGGCCCGGAAGCACAGCTCCAGATCAGTATCTTTGGGGTCCTGGCGAAGGACAAGGGGTGCGTGATGTGAGCGTCCGCTTCAGGATGGTCATCAAGGTTGATGCCGGCATAGAAAGCGCTTTGGCACTGGACGACGAACTGGTTGTGGCTACACGCAAACCAGCAGCTATTCAGTGCATACGCTGGACCCCAGACCAAAGCGGCAGTCAGACCAAGACAGAGATTATCAGTCGAATGGGATGGCTGGAGAAGAAGATCACCATTGTTGAGATGACCCATGATCGACCTATGAACCTGTCGACTTGGATCACAAGTGACGGCAAAGTCTATGCAGTCCAGCGTCTACATCCACGCGACCAGTCTCAGGGAAATTCTCAAGGAGCGGATCCCAAGAAGCTGTTCAAGGGTTACTGTTTCCATACACCGATCAACCCGGAAGAAGCTGCCAGGAAAGCTGTCATAAACGCAAGGTTCTCTTTGATTGCTGTCGGGTGCGCAGATGGCTGCATCCGTGTGTATTCCGCTCGAGATTATGCCGGGAACATCCCGCCTTCGCACACGCACACTACTCCGGTGTCAACGATAATCTCCGGCTCGATCACCACTCTGAGCTACTCCCCTGACGGTTACTGTCTATTTGCCGGCTTTGAAAACGGCTGGGCTACCTGGAGCGTTTATGGAAAGCCCGGCAGTCATAGTTTTGGTGCGCACGATGCGATCATTGAGGCCAACGGGGAGAACTGGGTCGCCGGCGTAGGGGATGCCGTCTGGCTCGGGAGTGGCTCAGAGATACTAATTACACATCATCAACACGAGGCAATTTGGGTACTGGAAATGGCCAGGAGTGCAGTGGTCGGTAACTACAACGCGGCAAATCTCATGCGCACGGTATTACAGACCAGCACGAATGTCATGATATATCGCGGTTATGATCTGCCAGATCTAGCGAGCATATCTGCAGAGCCTCATTTGTGGCATACGGCAAAAGTACCTCCAGCCTACCTTCTTCAGCATTGGCCTATTCGGCATACCGTGATTTCGCCAGATGGGCGATATGTTGCTGTGGCTGGGCGCCGAGGTCTGGCCCACTACAGTGTCAACAGTGGCCGTTGGAAGACGTTCGCCAACGAGGCCATGGAAAACGAATTTCAGGTTAGAGGCAGCATGTGTTGGTATCAGCATATCCTTGTGGCCGCCGTAGAGGCCAACAAGTTGCATGAACTTCGCCTCTACTCTAGGGAGACGGCCCTCGACAACTCTCAAGTGCTACACACCCAGCCGTTACCAGCACCGGTGGTTCTAGTGACCACATCGGGGGAAGACTCCTTGCTGGTATACACATACGAGAATCTTCTGTATCATTTTATCTTCGCACCGACGGGCGGCTCGATTAGGCTGGTTCAGCTTGGGCAAATTGCGTTTCACGGCATAGTGCGATCACCCGCAAGAGTCCGTGGGCTGAGCTGGATTCTGCCGGATAGCCAACTCGTTGACGGTGATCCGTCACAGGATGTCGCTGTTGCATCAGTCTTATTCCTGGTTGATGCCAAACTGGTACTGCTTCAACCATCGTTTAACAGCGAAGGGAATCTGAAGTATGATATGAAGGTCATCGCTCAAAACGTGGAGTTCCATGTGAGCATGAGAGATCAGCCGCATTTCGACGCAATAGCTACGCAAGCAGAAGAGTCATTGCCAATGGGTGCAGACGTGACTCTGCGGAACTCCCTCTGGGCGTTCGATGGCCAGGAATTCAAGCTTTGGCCGGACATACAAGAGGTGTTGCGAGCAGCATCGACTGAGTCACAAAGGGATCTACCTAGGACGATATCAGTTCCTCTGGACTTTTATCCTCTTTCAACCCTTCTTAGTAAGGGTATAATTCTTGGGGTCGAAGCCGATCTTGTACAGAGGCGGGATATCAGCTTTTCATTTTTCCGCTTCGCCATCAGGGTATGTTTGCAGTTTGCCCAACAGAAACAATTTTACTAACGGCCAACAGACCCATCTGTTTTTGCCCGACATTTTGCGTTTCTTTCTGTCCAAGGGCAAGGCTGTTGACGCCGTCAAGCTGTCGGAACAGTATCAGAACTTGGAGTATTTCGCGCATGCGCTAGAAATCTTGCTCCACAAGGTTCTCGACGACGAAGTGGATTCTGGACCAAGCCCGGAGGAGGCAATTCTACCCCGAGTTTTGTCACTGTTGTCTTCTTTTAAACATTACTTGGACATTGTGGTACAATGCACAAGGAAGACAGAAGTGAGACAGTGGCGGACGCTTTTTGCTTACCTCCCACCGGTGCAAGAGCTGTTTGAAGAGTCACTCCAGCGAGGGTCTCTCAAGACTGCTGGTGGCTATCTTATCATTCTCCACACACTTGATGAGTTAGGGTCTGCCTCGGAGCAAACCGTGCGATTGCTGTCCAGGGCGATGAAAGAGGGTGATTGGGATTTGTGCAAGGAATTGGCACGGTTCCTAGCGGCCATGGACGAGACGGGCGACACACTACGCGAGGCCATGGAGGGGGTGAACATTACACTCAAGAGCAATGAGGACCAAACTGGGATAATAAGTCGGCTTGATGTGCCAAATAGTAGAGGGGTGAATGGCTTGGGCCTTAAATACGCAGAACAGAGCGACGAAATGGAGTCAGAAGGCCAGTCGGTTAGCGACGCTGCGAGCTTCAGTTCGGAAGGTCGCTAGATGCCATATGTAGCAGCAAACATTTGAGACAGCGGATTTCTCGAATCACATATACTCCCCTCCCCCCCGGGGGTTTTTTTTTTTCAAGACCATTCTTGACATGCGGGCGGAGATGCATGCGCATGTTGAGAACGCTTCGTGTTGCGGAGAACGAAGAAGACAGGCAATGGGGTTTGCTACCTGGAGATGCTTATACAGGGATATTACGGCAAATCAATTTGGGAAGATAAAGGGTAGGTACGTACCGAACCCCCCCCCTTCCTGGTTTTGGCCTGGCCTGGCGCCACCACAGCCCCGCCAACCACTTTCCGCCTGCAGATGAGCGCAGAGATTCGGCGTCAACCACCACTAACGGTAAAAGAAGACTTTATCACCAGCCCATCACTCCAACATCTATCAGCGACTCGGGCATACTCTTGCACTGCAACAGCAGAAATATTCCGATACCCACAAGAGCCAAGAACGCAGCGCTCCACAGCATCTTGCAGATCTGGGCCATGATCTGAGGATTCGTCACGGGTACGAGTCGCACCTTTTTCCGCAATGATGGACGACTTCGTCAGCGAGTCGGATAGTGACTATACGAGCTATTGGCGAGACTGGGTGAGTTGTATTTGCATGCAAGAAACAGGCCCTTGAAAGCAATCTGCGCGCGAAGGTGTTCCCCAAGAGGCGAAGACCGGATGCAACGCGCTCGCTCTTTGGCTTATGCGCAAGATTTATCAAGACTCAAATATCACCGCAGTTTGCCTGCAACTGCTCGTAGAAGCCGTTGAATGGACCTTGCTAACCAGCATCTCCGTCTATCTAGTTCATTTCCTCTCGGGGCAACGAATACTTCTGCGAGATCGACGAAGATTACCTTACGGATCGGTTCAACTTGACGGGACTGAACACGGAAGTACAATACTACCAATATGCACTGGACCTCATCACGGATGTCTTTGACTTGGACTGCGACGACGAAATGAGGGAGACCATAGAGAAGTCTGCAAGGCATCTATACGGTCTTGTACACGCCCGCTTCATTGTTACGACGAGAGGTCTCGCCAAGATGGTATGCTGCGCATTTCTCACTCGCGTTCTTCATGTCCCTGTCTACATAGACGAGCATGGAATAGAGAGGGGAAGACCGAGAGGATGATGGAACCTTGAGCGAATAGCACGGCTGACATACACATTCCAGCTCGAAAAGTATAAGAAAGCCGACTTTGGCAAATGCCCCCGCGTCATGTGTCACTCGCACCCCCTCCTCCCCATGGGTCTTGCCGACATCCCTAACATGAAGCCCGTTAAGCTCTACTGCGCGCGCTGCGAGGATATTTACAACCCAAAGTCGTCGCGCCACGCTGCCATCGATGGCGCCTACTTCGGCACCTCATTCCACAACATCATCTTCCAGGCTTACCCAGCCCTCATCCCTACGAAGAGTGCCGAGCGTTACATCCCGCGCGTTTACGGCTTCAAAGTTCACGCCCCAGCCGCCCTGATCAGGTGGCAGCACCACAAAAAAGATACGATGCGTCGTCGCCTACGCAAGATGGAGGTCGACAGCGGGTTCCGCGATGAGGACGTGCTTGAGGAGGAGGACGACGTCGAGTTCGAGGGCATAGACACAGCCCGCCCGACGGGCGCCCATGAAGGCATCGCCATGGCTTGAAGAAATCGAGGGAACGACGGTCTGCAGACTACGCTGCGCTCTTACCTCATGAACACGCTACTCGTACTGGTCATGATGTCTGCAAGGCATGCTGGTGCCGCAATCTGGCGAGCTCGCAAAGGGAGGCTTGTCTCTTGTCCCGTTGTGACATACGACAGGCAGTAACAAGTCGTCGGTTCGCCTTGCTTTCCTCAGTCTGCTATTTTCTCGCTTTGGTAGACTCGGTCGGGCTTCCGGAATAACGACGTGATGGCTTTCACGATTTCTCCCCTGGTGCTTAATCATGATCGTACGACTTGCAATCAACCGGGATAGCTGACCAGCTTAGCGTGCGTGCTGCCGCATTTCTAGGTCGCCAAACGAACGCCCCACGTTTTATTGCAGATGCGGTTATCATCTAGTAAAATCAAATACTTATCCTGAAGGTTCTTTTAACGCAACGGACGACGTTTGATGCACAAACTGAGGAAGTCGTAACCACAATTCTATTCCGTAACGGTCGTATCTGCGTGCCATGCCTGGCCCCAAAAATAACATTGCCCTAGGCCGCCAATCCTTTACCAGGCGGGTGGTATACCGTAAAACTCCAATCATGCCCAACGTGCCCATTTTGGAAATGCAATGGGTGCTAACCTGACGAACCGTACTATACGGTCATTAGAAACGGGATTCAGGCTCCGCCCCTTCATTGGAGCCGGCCTTGCTGATGTATTGGGTCGATGATGCTTGACCCGCGACCGGTCTGGGCATGTATGCTTCCTCCTCGTCTCCTGCCCTGATAAAGTCGCCCTTCTCGGTCGCATAACTATAGGATCCGACACCAGACCACCAAGCCTTGTCGTGACTTCGAGGACCCCAGGCCCAACCCGCACCCTGGCGGATTGGGAGGTGGTAGTAGCGAAATGCAAAAATGGAGGTGAAGATGCCAATCATATAGCCGAAGAGAATATCGAAACCGTGATGGCGGAAGTCAAACCAGCGAGAGCCAGCAATAAAGATCGATGCGAACCATGGGAGGACCACGATAGTCAGAAGGTAGATGGGAGGGGCGGCGGCTTGGCGACGGACAGCAGTCACAATCTTGTTGTGCTCCGCCAAGTTCCTGGCAGCGCCTGCCGAGTCGGGGTTCAAAGAACCACCTTCGCCAGACAGTACCTCGTAATCGACGCCGGACTTTTGTAGACGAGATGGGAAGGCCGAGTGAGACTCAGCACCGTTGTCCGAAGCTACAAAAGGTACGGTAACGGCGAACTTGCTGGCGAGGAAAAGAGACAAATATATCAAGCCGGCGGCGGCGGAGCTCGAGTGACCGGATGGATAGCTGCGGAAGCCATCATCAAGTGTGTGCGAGTCAGTGTTCTTGCAAATGTTTGCAGATACGAGTTGGCCAAAACCAGTCGTGCCGGTCAAGCCAGTGATGTTGGGAAAAGTGCCGCCAACGATGTAGTCCTGAATGTTGTCCAAGTCGGGCTGGCATCGCGACAGAAGATCGGGCCTCGGCTTTCCAAACATGTTTTTCATGCCGTTTGTGATAAAGAAGGCGCCGACATGGGCGAGGGCGAGACCGAGGTAGCCAACGTGCAACTCCCACAGTTTACGTTTCCAAACGAGCGACTTCGGAGTTCCCCTGGGAACAGTATTTCCGGGAACGAGAGCGAGGCATACGGCGGCAATAATTATGATAGGGACGCCAACTGCGATAATGGCGGCCAGCCACATAGGGACTGTCTCATGTTCTGTGAAGGGGAAGCTGCGGGATGGGGTCAGTGACAAGGCGTATTGGAGGGGGGGCAGCTCGGCTTACGAGATATTGGGGTCAAGAACGGAAAAGGGGCGTTTGTTCGGCTCGACGATTCCCAGTACCGTTGCAATACCTCCAGCGACAGCAAGGATGAACCAGTCAAAGACGTAGGAGCCGATCAGGGAGGGCGTCCAGTGACCGCGGCGTGGGCGTGTAGAGCGCCTTGCATAGGGCGCAGGCGATTCGGGCATTTTGTAATACGATGGCCTCGACGAGGGCGACAGGTTTGCGAGAGGGATGGAGGAGGACATGAGGGGAGAGGATATGAAAGAGAAAGAAGGAAGACAAGTAGCAGCAGGTCATCCAAAAAGAGGGTGGCTTCGAGCTACTTCAGGTGAACGAGCGAGTAAGAGTAAGGGGAAGGAGAAAGAGAGTTTTAGTGTTATGGGGGTGGAATCGGGACCATCTGCACAGACGACGAAGGCCCAGGGCGCGCGGATGCTGTAATGGCCGACCGGGGTGGTGAATACGGATGGCTGAGGTTAGGTAGGTAGTACAGGTAGGTAGGCTGTACCTCGTAGTCGAGGTACTAAAGAGGGTACGTAGCAAGCCTGAGTCGGTGTGAAAAGAAAAGCCGAATAAAAATAGAGAATACAGAAGAAAAGTCAGGAGAAGGTTTTCGAGGATGAAAAGAGACAGAGTTATCGATTGAAAATTGACGGCCGGCCCGCACAGTGGTGGTGGTGGTCAAGTGACAGGTAATTGACAAGCTAGTACCTACGTATGGGTGGACAAGAAGGCGTCGGTGTATGTAGCTGGAATGAAGATGGGTAATAAGGTGCGGGAGACACGGGAGTTGGGACGAAGAAGGAATGGAAATTGGAGCCGTAATGTGCACAAGAGGCAAGAATGAGGCTGGTTGGGTTGGCTGGCACTGAACTCATGCTTTGAGACAGGCAAGGTGACCAATGTAGTAAGCAGTCGCGTGGCAGTGCTGCGCGACGGCGGCGGCGGCGGGGGGCAATGCAGGGCGGAAGATTAATTGGATGCCTCCTTGGTACCGTAAGAGCTTCAGCAACGGCACACACGGCAACACATGAGTTCATCTCAATAAGAGAGAGAGAGAGAGAGAGAGATAGGTTATTGTAATGTGGCGCCTTTTTGCCATAGCCCTATTGCGTGGCAGCGGTGATTGCGCAATATGTCAAATTGCCGTTTTTGGCCACGGTGAGACTCGTTCATCCCGTATGTGTGTGTATACGCGAAACTGGGTAAAAGAATTTGCAGACGATTGGCGGCGGCCCAAGCATCAATAGGTAGATTGAATGAGTGCTTTACAAGACGTGCATGCCAACACATAACGATGCACCATCTAGCTTGCTATGGTGAGTTGGTTGAAAGTTCAGAGCCCCAACGCCACCGCCAATGCTAGAATTTGTCAGTGTTTCTCGCCGTACATCTCTGTTGTCATTAACCCCTAGGGATAGGACAGTTAGCCCAACGGATCAGACGGCATTGTAAAGGAACTACGCCAAGAAAGCCCACATCCATTAATAACCCCCAAACCAAGTGTTTGAGAAACGTCCGCCTTGGGGGAGCCCGTCTCATGTGTAACTCCAACCAACCGTACCATAAGATAGGTAAGCCAGAAAGACACTGGGGGAGGTAGGGAAGTAAAATGGACAAGACCTAGTGTAAATAAAGCAGGATGAGCCCAAATAAACCAAGGTGAGCAAAAAATAATAATTTTGAAAAAAGAAAAAAAAAAAAGAGAGAGAGAGAAAGAAAAAGAGAGAAAGGGAAAAAAAGATAGTTAGATAGACAGAGAGAAGTCGGAAAGAAGAAGACAAAGAATGAAGGAATGCGTGCCATCTCGATGTCAATTGCTGAGGTTACTCCTTCGCCGGTGGCTAACTTGCTGTCGCAGCCCCGTAGAAACCGCCTCAAAGAATACCCCTTGTTGGTCAGCACAGCGTGGCTTAGACCTTGGCTGTGGACCAGTGCTCCAGGGTCACAGCTGATCCTGTCACTCTCTAACTTTGCCAAGGGGCTTCTTCTCGGCTTCCCTAACCCCTTGACGCCGATGACGTCCGCGCTTACAGGGAACACAAGATTGCGCAATGAAACGGCTGTTGATGGTATCCAACTCAGCAAGGCTGCAGCACCAACAGACTTGACTACCAAACCATGGCTGGCCCTCTCTCATGATATATTACCAAGACCTTCCGTCATGTCTCATGAGTCTAAGCGAGCCAATGCGGAGCTGATTGAACGTCGCATTCATGCATGTGTATCCAACTGCGTGCGGATAGCCTCCATCAAAATCAATCCTCCCTTCATTATCACCTTTTAAGCATAAGTCGATCGGACGTTCTTAATATCATCATCGATGTTTCTCCAGATCTTCACTGTTCGCAAACAACAACGAGGTCCTCGCCCTATAAAGCGGCTGGCAGCAGAGGTGTGCGTACCTGCTCGACCGCTATTCGGCTTCTGTGGGAGGGCGCGATGGTTCTACCTAGTCCCCATCTTATCTCTACCCGATCATCATGGCGATGTATGAGGTGGCGGCGCCATCAGAGCCATATTCTTTTGTGCCTCTTTGCTTTCTTGGAATCGTCCGAAGCGGAAAAACATTGGGTAAACGCCAGGCGAAGAAAGGTTCTTGCCTCGAAACCCGGGTCTAACCCCTTGTCCCGCACTACTCAGGGGCTTTAATGGGCTTTGCAGATCTCGGCTTGATTTACGACCATCAGTCAAACGACGCTTACCTCCCGAAGGGTGACTCCCTGAGAACGGAAATGGTTTGTTCTAAATTCCTATTCATGACAATGTCATATCCCCGGCAAAAAATATTCCATGCTCCCAGAGGCATCGCCTATTGGCGATCCGCCAGGACGCACAGCTGAGCCACAAGCTTACCTATATAATTGGGAGTCTCTCCGCACCCATAGGTACGGCGTCTTAGCTTGGAATCTCAACGCCACAGCCAGGCCAAGATAACAAACCCAGGGCTTCAAGTTTCAACTCGTCGTTGGCCCAGCACAACCGACAAGGCATTATCCCTGATAATACTGTCGGCCCCGCATCATCCATCAGCCGGTCAGCTTGTGCTACTGCAACCTTCAGTCCCGGGCCCTTGTGGTGCTTACCTACCGTCACTAGCTACGGCGAGAATTGCATCCCGGAGCGTCAAAGCATCAGTCGGCTATCTTGCCGTTGACCGGGACCCTCATACCATGTCACTTCAACCAATATGTTTCTGCCAAAAGTGATGTCTTAATCAGCATTGATCCCCATTTCCGAGCGGTGACATGGTAGCATTGTTTCCGAGGAACTTGGATCTCGACAGGAAGGCGCACACTGGCTGCATCCCACTTTGCGAAGGAGCACTCAGTTCTCGTCAGAGCCTACACTATCTCACGTCCGTCCGTCGTTCCGTTCATCTCGGCCCGCAGATCGTCGCAACGACATCAGAATTCTCATATTCCCAAGCATAAGGGTTTCCCTCTTAATCGCACCATGATGAAAGATGCCTCCTAGAGCCCTTGCTAACGGTCTCGCGGCTGACCGTTCTGGCGTTCCGCTGCTATCACCATATGCGGGCATGTTTCGATACTTTTAAGACGCCTCCCGCAGCCGCGGTTCTTGGCTCGACCTGACTTGGTATTCCTTCTCCAAGACTTCGTGGTATTCACTCGTTTTTGTAACCGGATCACCCTCGTTCTATCCTGTTTTCTCATCAGCAACCCTGTACGGTCTTCTTTTTATTATCATTCTAACGTCCACTATGCCCGCGGTTGAGTTCATTATGCTTGCCCTCGCCGGCACTGTAGCGGCCTCGCCCTCCTTGCTCCTACCGGGTGTCTCGCCTGATAATACTTGCGGCACGACAGGAAAGGGAGGTAGTCCTTCAGCGTACACATGTCCGACGGACTTGCCTTGCTGCTCGGTCAATGGCTGGTGCGGCTCTGCTGACGAGTACTGCCTGACGTCCAACGGCTGCCAGGCCGGGTTCGGAACGTGTCTGCAGGATGGCAGTCCCGCCAACTGATTCGGGCGCTGATAGTAGTGACTCCGGTACTGCGCTCTGCGGCCCAAACAATGGGGGCACTAGTTGCGCCGCAAATGAATGCTGTTCTGCTGCTGGGTTTGTGACTAGCGCTCGTGGTCGAGTTTTCTCGCTAACATACTGCCAGATACTGTGGTACAACTCCGGGTTAGACAATACTGAGATGCTGGTCACGTTCAAACCCACACCCCGACTGACACGTTGTAGACCACTGTAAAGCTCCAGACTGCTTCTTTCAGTTTGGTCCGGCATGTGATGCCAACAATATCCCGCCGGGACTTAATACCTCTGACATCGCCCGAACCAAGCTTGGCCAGGTCGAGTATGGTGGCCCTGGTGTATACAGCTGCATCAACTCTGGCGATGTTGCCCTGACGTATGACGACGGCCCGGCTTCGTACACTGACGACTTGTTGGATCTACTGAAAAAGTACAAGGCCACGGCGACTTTTGTGATTACGGGCAACAATAATGCTAAGGGCGAGACTGATAACGCGACGTTTCCCTGGGCCAGCACCATCAACTATGCTGCCTAACCTATACAGGCCCTAGTATCATGATTGACTTAGTATCAAATTATAGACGGATGTACACCGATGGCCACCAAATTGCTAGCCACACCTGGTCTCACGCCGACCTGGTTTGTTTCCACACCTCATCTGTTGGCTACTCGATCTAATTGTCCTGTTTTAGTGCAAAATCACCTCGGCTCAGCGCAAGAATAAGATGTATAAGCTAGAAATGGTTTGCTGTGCCGTTCCATCTACTCTGACTTGACCTGACCGCTGCCAAGGCTATTCGCAACATCCTCGGCGTCATCCTTACTTACATGAGGTCAGCCTCTTCCCCTCTGCGTGAGACCAACTCCCTGACATATATCAACTTCCTCCAAAACCCCCCTACTCTTCCTGCACGGCAGAGTGTGGCTGTGAGGATGATATGAGGGAGCTGGGCTACTCGGTCATATATTTTGATCTTGACACGGCCGACTACCTCCATGACAGCCAGACCGAGATCCAGAAGTCCAAGGACATTGTTGACCAGTCCATCAACTCCAAGCTCGCCCCAAGCCATAACTTCCTTGTCATCGGACACGACATCCATCAGCAGACTGTTTACAACCTGACTGAGTACATAGGGCAGGAAGCAGGTCACTATTGGCGAGTGCCTGGGAGATCCCAAAATAACCGGTACCGCACTGACGCCCGTACTACGCTTAGTTGATCCCTCGTAGATTAGTCACATAACTGCGGACACCGATGGTGTTCCCAATAGTATCAATGCAATGTTTATCTTGGTAGAGAACTAGGAACCTGCTTCCAATTAAAACCAAATGTTGATATCTTGCATTGTGTGTGTCTTGTATATAATGCCGTATGCGGTCAAACCAACATAAAGCATGATCTCATGTGTTCACAATGATAACAATAGGCATGGCGTCGACAAACTTAGTCCTTGCCACAGATGGGCTAGTATCTGGGCGACATATTATGATTGCTCAGACGGAAATGAACCTTTCGTTGTTCCTGATCAGAAATCCAATGGCGCAACCTATCAAGATGTGCGCGTATATGTGTGACACCTGCCTTGAAAGTCCTAGGACATTGGTCACCATGCGAGATGAAGCGTTGCCGGGTTGTCGAAAGAAAGACAAATCAATAGACAAAAACAACCGCGGCGCACCGGACCAAGAAAAGTGGACCAGAAAAAACAAACAAGACAGCCGAAACTAACGGACGGACTACGAACTGGTAGTGTCCAGGAGGGTGCGGTAGGGAGGCTCGTGTGAGCACAGCATCATCTGTCCGAGGGCTCCTGCACATAGACGCGTTTTGACTCGAAGTCGTCTGTCCCATATCGCGAAAACAGCTGCGCTGCAAGACCTGTTCAAGATCAATTGACATGCAAGAGGAAAAGTATGTGTCTGAACAAAACGCAATGCAATGTATTTACCCTTCCTTGAACCCTATTCTCCGAACAGATGTATGTACAATTTCTTTTTTTGCACGATTGCCGTTGCCCACGACCCACGACCCCTCCCCTTCCACATAAGTGTGCTCCTTTCCCACGGGGGCCAATCCTCCCCAACGTTCATCACCCAAACGCCCCCGAATTGGAGAGACGATTAGACGAAGAGACTAGAATACGCAAAACTAACGGATCTCATGTCTTGCCAGCCCAGTGGAAGATAGAGTAAACGAACTCCAGCCAAACCGTCCGCTTTCGTGATATCCTTGACCCGACTCCATGCGCCGTTCATGAGACAAGAGCAACAAGGACCCAATGCACTGGAAATATGTATAACCGGCAAAAATAAGCAGCACAAAGCAGCTGCCTGTAATCTGACAACCGAGTCTGGACCATATAATCCAGACAGAAAAAGCAATAGCCTCAACCATCCCCTTCCTCTCGCTAGCCTCCATGAGCTGTCGTGTGAGAACCTGGCGAGTGGGACGATAGGATGATGCAGCACTATGGACGTGCAGGTCGTCGATATATGCATTCGTAACTGTGACCGTAAACGCTGACGCTCATCCAACTACTCTGGCCCAGCATGTTCTGCAACTCTAGAGTATGTTCCAAGACAAGCGCAGTTTGCGCGTGGCGTCTCTAGTAGTCGTCTTGTTCATCATCCTCCTCAGGGTAGTTGTCCTCTTCCCGAGTAGAGATCTGGTCCAAAGAGAGGTGAACGTCGACAATACCGAAATGCTCAGCACTCTTCTTCGCCCATTGGCGCGTAAGGATAGAGGCTGACAAATGTTAGGTTGACAACACATTTAAGTTTAGATTCGCGAAATGATTTACCTTTGAGAAACTTCTTGCTAGCGTATTTCTTGAAGAATGCTTCATGAACGACGGGGCGCGCGAGGTAGTCAACCATGAGACGGACAACGGGCTCAATCTCATCCTCTGTATAGCCAGCGTAGAATGCAATGGTAGTGTCCTGTTCGTTCGTCAGTAAATGCAGTGCCACACTGACTTAACACCCATAACATACCCAATCGCCGCGATCCAGAATGAGACGGGCCAGGTACATAGCACCAGCCGCAACATGGCTGGGGCGGTACGACATGAATCTATGATCGAGGAGGCTGATCTCCATCAGGTACTTGCCGATGGTACGGCACTGAATGTCGTAGTTGTCGGCCTTGCTGATGCGGCGAAGGAAGTTCATGGGGTTGGGGTAGCTCAGGTCGTAGTTCAAGGTTCCCAGGACAAAGCGCTCTGCACTAAGGATCTCGGCCTCGGTGAAGCCATCGTCGGCGACGTGACGAAAGTTGGCGACATGAGGCGATAGAACCTCTTCGTACTTGGATGCGATGAACATAGCGGTGATTCCAACAAGCTGCAGGCGGTCGAGCTGGACAACCTTCTCCGAGAGGAAGCGGTCGATGATGTTGATGGCCAAGAAAAGAGTCTCTGGGAGGAGGTGAAAGCGAGTGTGCACTTCAATCAGCCAGTCAACCAGTATTCCACGCGTCTTCCACTCTAAATCGTCCTGGTGCTCCATGTAGTTAGGGTTGGGGATGGAGTTACACTCCAGATCGCGAAGGTATTCGAATATCTCGTTAGCATATTCGGCCACCATCAACGGATCGTCAAGATCCTCCTCATCCAGGTTCCTAACGCCGCGCGGGTAAATGTCATGCTTTTCGACGCCGGAAGGCACAGACTCGACAGGAGTATTGGACACAACGGGCTCAGGCTCAGGCTTGGTTCGACGCTTCTCAGCTGGCTGGGTAGATTGGTGTTTCTTGCGCAGGGGCTCGCCTTCTGCAAGGAGGTTGTTGTCCTTGGTAGAGATCGTGTTCGTTGGGGGGTTGAGTGGCTTCCTCTTGGGGATCGCGCCGGATCCCGAGCCGGGTGCCTTCTTCTCTTTGGGCACAGTATTTCTGCTAGTGGCGGTGCTGCTGGACTTCTTCGTGATGCCAGTAGGTTGAGCGGCCTTGGAGACGAGACCGCTCTTGCTCGTAGCCTTCTTCCCGGTGATTGTCTCTTTGTTGTTGACGTTGCTGACATCGCCAAGGGCGGCGCGCTTTCGCCCTGCCGGGATCGCGTTGACTGCAGACTTCTTTGTGGCGAGAGCCGTCTTTCCAGGAGCAACAAGCTCATCGACGTTGAGCGCGGCTGCTTTGGCGCGCGTCATGCGCATTGATCCACTGTTCTCGTCATTCTCGTTTGACACGATACGTGCACGCGTCGGGCGGGTAGGCTGCAGGCCTTTGTAAGCAGCCTGTCGACGCGACGGGACACGGCAGAGAGGTCCATGAGGTATTCAAACAGAGGAGCACTTACTTGTGGCATCTTGTATACCAATTATGTGAGGTTAGGTATTGGGGATGTAGAATCTAGGAGGACAAGGTCAGCATTTAGACGCGTCGAGGATGAAGCGCCACTGCGGTAGAGACGAAGTAATGAAAAAGGGAGTGCCACAAAGGCGTTTAGCATATACCAGGCTGGTTGCTTGGGAAAAGAAGAGATCAAAAATGGAACGGAAGTCGAGACGCGTGCGTACCTTGGGAATGATGATGACGGGCGACTCGAACGCAGGCAAGTTGTTTGCTCAGGTTCGACGCCAAAACACGGGTAAGGGTCTGGAGAAGGAGAAGACGGGGTAGAGTTAGTCGCGTTGCCGGGGCCAATTGGCATAGGTGTCTAGCCTCGTAGGATGGCGGAGAGCAGAGGGTATCGTGGAGGAAGAGATAGGGGAATTAGGAAACTGGGAATTGAGGAAAAACGAGATTGTTTATGTGGGAAGAGAAGGTGCAAGGACAATGTGTGATGTGTTTTGCTGAGGTAGTGGGAACCAGAGGACGTGATGTGGTATGGAGTGGGTGGGTATTGTGAACTGGGGCACTGATGGGGGGTACGTACCGTTTTTCTCAAGTCGCGGTTTGCTCGTGGTGGCCCTGGTCTGGTCTGGATTTGGTCACCACAGTAGCGCACGTCGGCGGCCCCTGTAGTAAGGGTAAAAGGTTGGTAGGTGTGTGCGGTTGCAGTATACGCGAAGGTCGGACAGGGAGTGGTTTCTTGTCTCTCGCTAAAGGAAAGTCGCGCGCGTCAGGTGTCGGTGTCTTTGTCGTGACGGGATGAAGGAGGGCCCTGTTTAGTTGCAGCTTGGACGGCAATTTTCACACGAGGGCGCGTTCTGGTTCTCTTTGTGTTTGTGAAAGGTCGAGGGAGAGAGAAGACCTGAAGATATACAGCTGGAACAGACAGACGTAGTGAATGGTGAATGGTAGATGGTGAATTGGGGGATCCTGATATTGGATTGATGTGGCGGGTGGCACGCAGGATCTGGAGGTGCCGAAAGATGACGAACGGTTGTTGCAGCCGGATGAGATCAGAGCGCTACAAGGCAAGGTGCGTAACTCTGAGGGTAAGGGGACAGGAACTGTCGTATATGGGTTGGAGGTGACGATGAGGAAGCTCGTTGCTGGTGGAAACAAGAGGTTAAGCTAAGTATCGTTTTTGCGAGAAGATGTGCCTCTATCGATGGTCTGTTGTGTGCGGCTTGGGTAAACTTGAGGATGCCTTAAATGAAGTGCAGCAGGAACGGTCTACAAGGCTTGGAGATGCTGGTCGCTTATGAGGGAAGACGAGGGTCGTGGCAGGTCGTGGGCGCGGTCGTGGCCAAGCGAGAGGAGGTACGCGATTGCCCTGGCTGCACGCGAAGAAAGCTGTGAGGTCCGATGGGGAACACTGTGAAAAAGAGCTGGAAAATGGAGCATTAACCCGGCCACAATAGCAATCAACAGTAGCAACCGCGGGGCAACTGTTCCATCATTGGCTGGTTGGCTAACCACGTCTCCACCAGTCCCGTCATTTCCGTCACGCTTCCCTGAGGCCGGACGTGTCGAGGCGTCTGAGGCTCAACTGGCATTTGGAGCCATATGGGATCCACTGTCCAGACCGCGCCTGTGGCTGAAAATGATGAAGGGGGTCAAGGTACGTACCGAGTCGCGACCCAATTCCGTCGGCGTCGGCAGAATAATTATTTCCCAAAGCTCGAAATCTGCACTGGGCTAATCCCATCCAACCTGGGTTTGAAGCCATCCCGACCACGAATAGGGATCACTCATCGAGGACCACACGGCAATTGTGGCCCCCAGTCCCAAGTACTAGGTGCTAAGCTCAATTGACGAGTCCGACATCCTTCTCCTGTCGCCATTCCCTGGTGTCGCCACCCCTAAAAAACCCGCCGCCGAGTTCTCCCTCTCCCGCGCCATGTCGCGCTGACTGGCTGGCCTCTCCTCACCTTGATCAACTCATTCGAGCCTCGAAAACGCACCACTCCCGACATGTCGCAACAGCGGATGCTGATGTCGGCCCAGAGGAGCTGCGCAAGCGTTCTGGGCTCGGCTGCTCTTCGTGGGCTCGTTATCAGACAATACGCTACTGCCACCAGAAAGTCTGCTGCAAAGGCTGCTTCTGAGAAGTCGGCATCCACGGCTAGCGAATTCGCAGCACCCGGGTCCGCCCCAACCCAAAGCAATGACTCCGTCATCATGCGCACGTATAAGCCCCGAACTCCCGGTGTCCGCCATCTCAAGCGCCCCATCAACGACCACCTGTGGAAGGGCCGCCCCTTTCTGCCATTGACCTTTCCCAAGAAGGGTCACGGCAAGGGTGGCCGTAACTCCTCTGGAAAGATTACCGTCAGACATCGCGGAGGAGGTGCCAAGAGGAGAATACGAACCGTCGATTTTGACCGCTGGCAACCCGGCCCGCATCTGGTCGACCGCATTGAGTATGACCCGGGTCGCAGTGCCCACATTGCGCTGCTTACGAACAAGTCTTCCGGGCGCAAGAGCTACATTGTCGCTGCCGAGGGCATGCGTGCTGGCGACGTCGTTCACAGCTATCGTTCAGGCATTCCCAAGGACCTGCTCGACAGCATGGGCGGTGTTGTCGACCCCGGTATTCTGGCTGCCAAGACTGCCTGGAGAGGCAATTGTCTGCCAATGCACATGATCCCGATCGGCACCGTTGTCTTCAACGTCGGCTCAAGAGCCAAGGGTGGCGCTGTATTTTGCCGGAGTGCTGGCACCTATGCCATCGTTGTCTCCAAAGAGGAAGAGACGAGAGATGACGGAACCAAGGTCATGACAGGCAAATACGTCAACGTCCGTCTCCAGAGCGGTGAGATCCGCAGAGTCAGCAAGGACGCATGCGCAACCATCGGAGTTGCCAGCAACCCGCACCACCAGTACAGGCAGTTGGGTAAGGCTGGAAGAAGCAGATGGCTGAACATTCGCCCAACCGTTCGTGGTCTTGCCATGAACTCCGGTATGTGATCTCTCACCACCCGCAACTTTCGTTATGCTCGGAGAATGTTATGCTTGGGAAACATTGCGCTAACCAACACTGTTCAGTCGACCATCCTCACGGCGGTGGACGGGGTAAGTCCAAGGGTAACCGCCACCCGACCAGTCCTTGGGGCACCCCGGTAAGTCATGGAGAACATACTATTCGAATCGGAACGTTACTAAGCCAGATACTCTATAGGCCAAGGGAGGTTTCAAGACCCGCCGCAAGCACAACTTCAACAAGTGGGTTGTCGAGCCCAGAGTACGCAACATGGGCCGGAGGAGAGACAAGAGCACCTCTTAAACTGCTGGCGCATATCGACTGTAGACGACGGTGAAGAGTACCAAAAAAAAAAAGACCCATCCGTATCGAGTGTAGGGAGAAAGTAGAAGCTTGCTATACCTGTTGTAAATGTATGCCATAGTATCTGTATCATAGAGCTGTTTGCGTTGGGCTGTTGGGAGATGGCACAGCTCTGCCAAGATGCCACAAACTGAAGTCACTGACACCTTCTTCTACTTAAGTGTATCTCCTCTTATCTTTTGCCAGTTTGCGCACCAGACCATGCAATCAATCACTTGCGCTGACGCGAGCACAAGGGAAGCTCACCCACATATCTCGGTTCCGTCGTGGTCGCCGCCGCTGTTATTCTCTGGTTGTCGATTCTCTCGACTGGACCGTTCTTCGTCCTCTCCCTCACTATTGGTCTTTGCCTCGTGCTTCCGTTTTCTCCAGGCCACTAGCCCACCCTTGAACGCCTCCTTAGTTGCCTTCTCCTGTGCCTTGAGTTCAGCCATGGCCTGTTTCTTGGCTTCTTTGAACTCTTTCTCTTCGGCCTTGGCCTCCCGCTCTACTTTGACACGCTCACCTGCCATGAGTAGGAAGCGGTCCCACGTCGGTGGCGGGGAGAGAATGTTTCCGCCAACCATCAGCCACAACATTTCCGGGATGGGGTCTCTCCCGGAGATGATGTGATTGGGCATCTTGCCTTCGTGGGTTATATGTGTGTTATTCAATTGGATTGCTTTACCACTGTAAGCGCGTTAGGGAGTTGACTGAGGGAAACAATCGAAGCCTGCAGCAGGTTGACGCTGTGCCGATGGACGTTTGTGAGTCAAGAACTGTCATGCGTTGCCGGGGTTAACGTGGAGGCGCGAATGTTACCTTCGTGGCGTTTTCGGTTGAACTGTTAGGGCCAAGGGCTCTTGTTTGGTTGCCGTCGACTGTTCCATTGCGGTCAGAATGCTCAGCCAACGAGTGGCTTTTGAAGCCGGAGTGACAAATATGCCAGCCAAGTTGTGTGATTCAGAATGGGGTTGGCAAAGGGTCTACTCAACACAACAGTTCCTTGCAGTCAACCTTGTCCTGCCTGAAGTAACTGGTAATGAGCCCATAGGTGAGTTACACCATTACCCACATTCACAGGCGTCATCTTATCTTACAAGTGTTGTACATGACTTTGCTCATAATTGCCTTGAATTGAAGATGATGGGGGGGAGGTCAAGAGCGAGATAGTATGGTTGTTGGGCCGAATTCTCTCAGTCACAGGTTGGCGAATCGTAACATTGGCATAAACATTGCCCCCGATGGGCAGGTTGTTTGATTTTCCCCCACTCTCTCACACCTACTACGTTCTCTCTCTCAATGCGCCTGTTCTAGGCCGTTAACCAACATTCCCGGCTCCAATCGACCGGCTCCGAATTCAAACCGCAACTCCAAGATACGCCGCTTGTGTCTGTTGCCAAGCAATCCCGTTCGAAACCCATTCTATTCCAAGACCAAAAACCCAAGAGGTCGCAGACTCATAACCATGATCCATATTCGTATCCCTTCGTACCCCCCCCCCCCCCCACTCGTGACACATGCCCAAGAATATGGGTGCTTACAGTGATCCGATGCGCTCCTCAACGCTGCCGAAGTAGACGACAGGACGCGGCTCGAGTATGCTGAGCTCACTCCCAAAGCTCTTGCGCTCTTCTTCGAGGTCAAGCATCGAGGGCTGACTAAAGACGATGCTGTTGATAGTGCTCACAGGAGACGAAGCGGTGGTGGTGTAAGAGCCCCGGTCGCTGCTGGCACGGGAAGAAGCGGATGATGAGCGGCGGAAGGTGGTGCGCAGTGTGCTCGGGGAAAAGCGGGAGGTGATGGATTGGAAGCGGGAGGACTGCATGACGGGCAAGTTGATGTTCGAAGTTATTGGCTTGTTGGTGATTTGCGGATGAAAAGCTGGCGAGTCTCGGTATTGTCGTACGAAGAGAGAGAAAGAGAGAGGGAAAGGAACAATTCGTCTGGTGAGGGGACGCCTGGAGATGTTCTTGTGGATGTTTTGCAATTATATGGAGAGGCGCAGCCTACGTTGAAAAGTTGGACGAACGAATGACGATAACCGAAACAGTTATACAGGTAGGACAGCTGGTTCCACGAAAGGAGCACGGAATGAACAGAAGTCAACCACCTGGGCAGGCCGAGTCCAATGCGAAGAAGTTGGGTAACAGAAATGAGGGTGAGCGGATTCAAGTCGGGTGTGCGAGAGGGAGTAAGGGGTGGGAATGGGGTTGGATTATATCAACAAGCCTCAGAGAGATGCGGAGGTTCGAGGGAGAGAGGATGGAGGAGCTAGCCAGTAGTGTAGAGTGTAGCGCACCAGCAGCAACAGTAGTGTATAGGTGGCAAGCAGCAAGTGAGTATCGGTAATCGGCAGTGACGAACGAATAATCAGAACCCACCCTGGTAAGGAATTAATCGCAGGCGAAGCGAGGTGGCAGAGAGGGAACAAGGGGGTGCGGGAAGTGGACGAAAAGAGTAAGGAATGGGCGAGGAGGAGGAGGACAGGGAGTGAGGATGGTTGCAGGAGGGTGGGTTAAGAGGCAGTATGGAGAAGCGGGTTCGTAGTTCAGGGGTGTGACGCAGAGGGCATCAATGCGAGCCCTCAGGACGCGCTGCCTCTTTGAGGGTAACGAGCGATGCGGCGGCGGAGGAGGAGGAGACAGCCTCGAGACGGACTGATAGAACACCTAGCAGGGGCGGGCGTCAATACCTGTGAAGCAAATGGCAAATTCCGAGGTACCGCCTTGTCACCGTACCTCAGTGTTGTTCAGACGACGCAGGAGTTTTGCTCTTTGCCCAAAGCGGGTGTCTCTTCCATAACGGAAGATGAGGTAAAAGATACTTGGCCGTCTGCTACGAGCGATCGAGACAAGATCGGGAAGAGGTGATGATACCTGCGCCTGATTGTGAGAGGCTCCAAGGAAGGGAAAGATGGAGAGATTTGATGAGGAGGGGGGGGGGGGGGCGTCCAGTCCGTCCATTCCTCGACCTCCCCTGTCACTTGCTGGAACTTGACCGCTTACCTATTCTCGCTGCCTTGGTAACGTGATGGCTTCTTTCTTTCACGTATTGCTACTGTGGCGGAGGAGGTTCAAAGACGCATTAGACGACAGAAACACGAAATCGCCGACGGTACTACTGAAGAGAGAGGGGAGAGTGAGGGAATAGCGAGAGGTGTTCAGGAGTCGTTGGTGCAGGGCAGTCTGAGGTGTGTAGCAGCCTCAAGCTCCGGCAGCCCACAAAACAGGCTACATTGTGTGATCGTCGCTAGGGTGGAGGGGGGGAGCGAAGAGAGGCAGTGACGAGACAAGTGATGGGTTTCTCTGGAGGTATCCTTAAAGGCACAGTTCCTGCAGGGAAATGGCGCAGAAGACTTGTCTGCCAAAAGGCTATTGACGCACAGAACTGGCCTGCCATTCGTTCATCTCGATGCACATACGGAAAGTAGCTACAGAATCTACCGTTCATCGTGCCTGTCTACTTAGGTAGGCTGGTAGGTCATGTACCTACCTACCTCAGGCATCTACCGCTTAGGTGGATGTCTTATTGGGGCACTTACTAAGGTACCTTAGGTGACTGGCTGTCAGGGGCTATGGCCAACCGCAGAGGGAGCGATGGGCCGGCCCTACGCACTACTTCATAAGCGACGCGAACAAAAGAAGGCGCACGTTTCAAGTGCACCCATCAACGAAATTGCCGATGTCATGCTCCATGGTTGGCGCTGACGGCTCTGCCGAGCGTTCGGCCTGGGGACAAGTGGGCGCTTCACTATTTACTTCATCCCATGTCTGCGGTTGAGCTCTCCCACCGACCCTCGGTGGAGCAAACCTGCGCATCTGTGGCTGAACTTGTATTCGGTATGTAGACTCGGTAGGTACCTAGGTTGACGACGCCGAAGACGACTCTGTCATTATCTACATAGTATCCGTAGTCGCTAGGTAAATAGGTAGGTGCCTGTAAGTAGAGGCAGAGGGTACTGCCTCCCCCATCCATACAGTACCAGCTCACAAGTCTGGCGACACCAATAAGGGTCACATGATATTCAGCCAATCAACTAGGTAGGAATCCTCTTTTCTAACCTACTTTTCCCTCTCTTTGCCTAAGGCTATTACCATCTTAACGCAGCTATTTACGCATGTAGCATCAATGAGATGACTATGGTTTCGCTCAGCCTTAGAAACCATGGGGCCAGCATCATGTGATTCTTATTGGTGTCGCCAGACTTGTGAGCTGGTACTATACCCTCACTGGTGACCCTTCGTGAGGTAGCAAAGGGCAACTGACGACCTAGTAAAGGACATATGTATCTGGTGTAGGCGGTTGATGGAATGTGTATCCCTCACTCAATCTTGTATGTTGATTACCTACCGGTAGGTGTAGCTGTGGGGGCCCTAATGGACGGATGGGCAATGCACCCAAACTACGTCGTACTACCTACCTGTACGCTTTACGCGGCCCATGGCTGCGCTCGTGCCACTTGCTCCCATCAACTCTTTGATTCGAAAAGAAAAGAAAGTGGGAATCGAAGGTTTCTGGAAAAGAGGAGCAACAGCCCTGGTCGATGCTGAAGCTGAGGCGGGGCCTACAGGCAGGCCCTGGAAGCATGTATTTCGTTGCAACTCTAAAAAACAAAAACAAAAATAGAAAACCCCCCAACCGAGCTGGCCATCATGTATGTACGCGTGACAGGAGCCATCTATTCATGTCCCGTCACCCACAATGCGAAAGAAGCCAAGTCAACAAGGTATGGCCGAACGGTTCGCTGCCGTGGAGAATATAATAGAACGTCGACTATGGTTGTATCTGACGATTGAAGGCATTGCATAGCCAATTCGGCCATGTAACCTCGGATAGCCCTTTTTCTCCATTTCCTCTTCTGTCTTCAGCTCCGAGCCGTGTCGGTGGTGTCCCGCAGTCGCGATGCCGGTCCCTCTGCCCATAAGTCATAAAGCCATCTGAATCACAAACACTGTCACACACTTCAAACCCACCCCAGATCAAGGGTCCTGGGATCCTTATCCTCTGGATCGCCTTTCACCGTCGCATTGTCGACTTATTCCCCGTCGACAATGACCCATGTTTCCCTCCTTCTCTCAAGGCCTTTGTCGATCCTACTGACGGACAGGGAAGGTCGCCGCCGTAAAGCCGCAGGGAAACAAGGGGCACCGCCAACACTACTATGTAGACACTGCGTATCTACAATGCGGTACATAGCAGACCCGTCTATAAATATTAAAAATCAACATCCTTTTTCTCCAGTTCACTCCATCTTGGATATGAGCATGAATGTCCAAGTCAGCTGTTATCTCCTTGATCTGACCTTCAGAGGAACCGCCTTGGTCACGCACCTAAGTTGTCTCCTTGATGTCCCTCCGCCCCTGCTGGAACACGAAAAATGAGGGGGCATGTTGAAACATTTGCGAGCGTGAAACGAGGAAAAGCCGAGCAACGACGAGACGCAGACAAGACCAGACCAGACAAGACTACCTAGACCAGGCGAGGCCGTGGGCCTACATCGGACGAGACGATACATGAACCACGAAATACGAGCGCATGTGCAGGCAAGTGGACTGGCCTTTAGCAATTGTCCCCCTTCCCGTGGGTCGGTCCATCCCATTTTCCACCATCGAGTGCCAAGACAAGGGAAAGCACAAAGCAAGCGAGGCAAGCCAAGGTAAAGAAAATACCCAAATCCATGAAAGAGTACGAGTGAAAGCCGGCACCGCTCTCCCTATCGCCATCACGGAATTAGTAAAGCTTGTCCCTGGCCTAGATCAACTCCTGCACATATCACTTACCAAGAACAGAAGTCTATTGCCCTGCCGACCCTCTTGTTCTTCTGCTCCTTCTTCTTCTGCTGTTTACACATATGTATTACGTGCTATAAACGAGTCTATCCCTGCATCTTGTCAGTTGCAGATGCTCTTCTGCTCCACCCTACTAAAGACATCTTGGAAGTTGGCACTGTCTCAAACACCTCTGTCGGAACACTGATTTCCGTCAAGAGCTTCGTTTGCTCTGATACTCGGCCTATGCACCAAAACTCTTTTTTACCTCTCTTTGACGTCTGCCAAGAGAAACTCACTGCGAGGAAGTACGGTTGTGGTCTCGATAATACCTAGGTACTTGGCAGAGCGCGCTGGTCCCATCGATTCTGAGAGTTCGATGCGGGACGCTTTGGGCTCCTGTCATGTTGGCGACAGAGGGGAACGTACCTATCTCCTTCTGCTTTGCCCCGTCTTCAGTCGATCAAGGAAGGAGAGAAAGAACCAAATAGACTTCCGTCGTTTCTGGAACTCCCGATAAGAGAGAGACGGAGAGTTTCATCATCGCCAATCTGACGACCAGATGAACGAAAAGCTGCCGCTCCGTCCTCTGAGCCTCACTGTCCGATCGCAACGTCTAAGCGCTATTGAATGGTTCCTTGACGGGTCCAATTCCATGACGAATCGAGTGACTGGTGCAGGGTAGCGTCAGTGATTCGTGCTGACCAAGTTACTCCCAAGCGTACAACTCTTTGGTATCCATCCACCGCCCTATGTACTCTTTGAGAAACGGCTTCTTTCTTTGGTTGGTATTCTCGTCATTATTGTTTTCTAGTCTACGCCGTCTCCTCCTTGAGGCTGTATGCCAGCAAGTGGGAAGTAACCGAGGCCTTGACCCTGTGGGCTTCTGTGTCATCTATCAAACAAGAATAAAAGGGTGGAAGAAGTCTCGTACTCGTGCCTATCATGAATCGGAAAGAAAAAAAAGAAAACAAATCCTGGTCTAGGCACTGCGCCAAGATTCTATGATACTTGCTCTTGAACCCAAACGCCGTCGCTTGCAGAACAAAATTTAAGACGCACCACCTTATGTGCGTTCATCTACCCCAATCAGATTTTCGGACCGATTTTCGGACTGTTGCAGTTCTCCGAATACTCTCAAGCCAGATCGAGTCATCCAGCATGTTGCTGACTTGGGCGGGGCTGACGGGACTCTGTACCGGACTAACAGCACTGCCCCGCCGGCTGCTCTGGCCCGAGGTCTGTCCTCCCTCCTGCAACTCAAAGCTGAAGGCGGAATGTGTCGATTGATGACCCGGTGTTGTCGTGCCGGACCTTGCAAGACTGAGGGGGTGTTGATAGTCGTCGGACGGTATGTCCGATGGCCCGGGTCCCGACCAGCTCTTGTGAGATGCTTTGTTCGCGTCGTCCACCGTCAGCAACGCTGACCGCGTCTGGCCGGTTCCTGCTACTGGCGAAGACTTGCGCCGGAGCTCGTCATCATCTACGAGGATATGAGGAATGTCAAGCTGAGGAATGGCTGTCATCCTCGCTGACTTTCTCATGTCGATATGCTTCTTGAACTTGCGTGTCCAGTATCTGCAGGAAAAATATGTTAGTCATTGCCTTATACGCTATATTGGCCGTAGCGAGCTTACAGAGTGTCGAAGAAGCCAAGGACCACTCGACGACGGACTTCCTCTTCCACTCTCTGAAGTCTGGCACGTCTTCGCAAGAACTCTTCCAACCTACAACCACGTCAGCGTTGATATACATCAGATATAGAACAAGGGCTTACTTCAAGCTCTTGCTGTCGTTGATGATATTATAGTGAGCCAGGATCATCAGAACAGAAGTAAAGGATATTCCCTTGTCAGGATCCGCGGAAACCATGACTTCCTCGAAGAAAATATTGAACCGTCGACGGCGCTCGCGGACCTTGACAACATCAATCTGAGCCAGTCGCCTGTTCAGCCGTTGGATGTCAATTCCAGCGCTGTAGTTACTCATAGAACCAATGGACATGTGGCGCGCTCCTGATGTTGCGGCATCATTGCGAACATCCTCCAATATCTGCCTTACCGAATCATCGGCATCGTAGATGCGCATCTCGAATACCCCGGAAAGTTCTCCCAGAAGTCGTGGGAACGCTTCCTTGCTGATAAACCCGGTTCCGGCGGGATCAACACTTCGCCAGGCTTCCTTGAAACGCCTAATCTCGTCACGGTCCACCGCTGCCAGTCCACTAGACCGTTGGTAGACATAACTGAAACTCTCGTAGATGAGAGACACGAACAGATTGACAAAGATGTACATGCTCAAAATATTCCACGCGACGAAGAGGAACCGAGCCCAGGGCTTGCTACCGCAGTCACTGTCGAAGAAGTCGGGATTGTCAACACACAGCGGCGGCTCGATAGTAGCGTAGTCCTCCATGACCTGGTTCCAACCTTCGCCGCAACTCATCCGGAACAGCAAAATCAATGCGTTGGGCACGCTGCGGAAGTTGATGTTGGCTTGCTCGTTCTCGCCGAAGCGTGTCAGACTGAATGCCTGCGTCAGGGCGATGGCGAAGACGAGAAAAAAGACGAGCCAGGTAGCGAGCAAGTTGCCAATCGTTGTCAAACTGGCCGCGGCTGTCTTGAACAGCTGGTCCAAGGCATCGTTCCGGGGAATGAGCAACAGAAGGATAGCGACAAGGAAGAATTTGTGAAGCTGTACGTAGGTGTCGCTGTTCCTACTGATGATAAGAACAGCCGTAGAGACGAACGCACCTGTGACAACCACCAGCGAGTACAGGTCCCAAGAGCTCCTCCGGAAGCGTGCCCAGCCAAGACCGGTGATGCGAATGGCAATGTTGGCCATGTAGACGAGGGTGAACGCCAGGAAAATCCCGTCGCGCGAGTCCGTCCACCATTGTGGTTCGCCATGGTATTCGAGGAGAAGCAACAACAGATGAAAGATCAAGACATAGGTGACAGCTGTGTACCACTTCCCCCTTTTTTCGATGGCGCGCTTGTGGCACCATTTCTTCCATGTCTTTTCTGATTCATTATAGGAGCTCTTAGATGGAGAAATCTGTCGCAAGAGCTTCCGCAATTCGAGCCAGGACCTTTGCTCCGCGGTCAGAAAAGCGACACCCGTCTGCTCAGTATAGTTGCGCATGAAGACTGAGATGAACAGTGTGAGGACAAAAACGGTAGCCAGCAGGTTGAACACAACGAAGAACATAGCGTTGCCCTGACGGTTGAGCTCCTTAGGCTGGAATCCGCGCCCCGTAACGGCCTGCGCAGCAAACATGACATCGACCCATCCCTCCTGACTAACAATCTGGAAGAGGACGAAGAGGGAAGACGCGAAGTCATCAAAGCTGAAATAGGAATTGGCTGGAACACGAGGTGCCAACATCGGCCAGTTGTTATTGAAAGGTGTGCTGTTGTACTCGCCAAAGCAGTCGGAAATGCGCACGATTGAATCGTCTCCGTCATTGCAGGACACCATTTGGCCGTTGAAGAGGTTAAGTCCATATATGGCGAAGGGGATCAGCAGCGATATCGAGACAAAAGCGGCCTGTAAGCTAAATTAGAGACAATCCATGTGGCGCGAGGGAGTACGAGACTCACACTAAGGATCTTCCAGCCGCCCACAATAATGAGCGAGTGGAAGGTATCCCTGGTGCTGTCACTGACATTGAGCAGACGTAGAGCACGAAGCGCCTTGAAAGCACCAATGGCTCTGGAAACAGCACCGTCGTTAGCGAGCAAAGTGCCGACATTGACCAGCAGGGTAACGAGGACGATGCCATCAATGAAGCCCCACGAGCTGCGGTAGTAGGCGTTGGGCGTGAAGAAGAAGCCATCAGCAATAACCTTGATAACAGCTTCAACTGAAAAGACCACGGCAAAAGCCAGATCTGTCCAGACGTACCAAAATGTTATGCTGAACTCGGGGTGTGCTGCCTGGTATTGTTTCTGGTAGAGTGGTGTTGTGACACACGCAAGGACGACCATGGCAACAATACAAGCGTATATGAACGCAGAAGTAGCATACCAGGCAATCTTGTTCGGCTCGACGCCCTCAAATCTCTCAGTTCCTCTTCCCGGCCCTACGATTCTTTGACAGAATCGTCGAATAGGGTTATGAGGTGTGAAAATGAACAGGGAGTTGTTGTAATTAGGGTGCCTGGAGAGGTAATCGCGCTGGGCCTTTTTGCGTGCAGACGTAGCCGAGACGGCTTGCCGTGCCATTTGGCGCGGGTCAAGAGTATCATTTGGTCCATCGAATCGGAGATTCGAGTAAAATGGATTCGGATCTTTACTGCTGAACGCTGACTTGAACCTTCCCCACGTATACGATAAAAACCCAGGCCTAACCTCGCCGACATGGGGGGTTTGAGCTCTTGTAGGCGACTGTTCTTCGTTGGGACTGTCTTGTGGCAAGTCGGCAGCGTCGTCGAGGAACTCGTGAACCACAGCATCCTTCAAAAGCATTTCCATCATGGCAGGTCCGTAATCCAGGGGGTCTTTTCTTCGTCTCGCTTTACCAAAAGTAAAGATATTTGACAAGGTGAGACTGCTGGATGACTTGCCCAGCTCCTTCCTTTGAAGGAAAGCCTTGACCTGCTCAAGGCGCTTCTCATCTTCTGATACGTCGAAGTTCTCTTGGATGACAGCAATGAACATGTTGACGAGAATCAGGAAAGATAGAATGAACCAGCCAACCAGGAAAACTGCGCCTATCCAACCAGTGTCGTGTTCGTTCATATAAGAAGTAGCATTGTAAAGCATTGTGGTCCAGTTCTCGCTCGACAAGATCTGATACATGCCCAGAAAAGAGTTGTAAATTGTGAAAAAGGAGATCTCGTTGAGGTCCCCATTGTCGTCGTGCTTCGGTATTTCGCCCCTGAAGAGTTGAGCCGCAAGAATGGCCACCAGGAACGTAATGAGAAAGACGAAAAGCATCAGGTTGGCGATACCATTGGAATTCCCCAGGACCATGACAATCAATTTTCGAGTCATCGGCACAGCCAAGACAAGTCGGTAGACTCGCACGATTTGGAAGACGGTTAACCAGGCGTATGTCTCCCCGGAGTTGCGGATTGGCGGTATTAGGATGATGGTCGTGATGACTGCCAGACCCAGGTCGATGAGGTTGCGTTTGCTCTTGTGAAAAGTGCGCCAGCCGGCAGCAATACGCATGATAATCTCAACGTCCAGTATCAGTGTAACATAAACTTCGACAGAGTTGATAAACCGTTCACGGCTATCCGACATTCTGGAACTTCGGAAGCATTGGGCCAACAAGCCAAAAGCAATGACTGCATTCCAAAGCAACGATGTCTTGTCGCAGATTCGCTGCAGGGCAGACACTCTGGGGGGTGGTTCGTCCACGGATTCGGGCATCAAAGGCTCCTCGGTCGCTGTAAATGCACTCGCCTTGCTCTCTTCCCGGATGACTTGGAAAGAAGACGTAATGACGGCAATGAGCAAGTTCACGAGCCACAGCATGAGGATCATGATGCCAGCGCCAAAGAAGAGGGCGGCAGGCAGGTAATCGGAGTTGGTCGTATAGTACATGATGTCGCTGAAGGTATTGGAACTGATGATAACAAAAACCATCTCCAACGACTGGGCAATGTTGTCGAAGCTAACTGTGCCGTTGTATGGGTTCTCTTGTTGGAGGCATATCGAGCCACGAGGGCAAAGGAAGCCTTTGCCAGCCTTGCTCCCGTTTGTGAAATTACTCAGGATATTGGGGTCTGCCGGGAAAACCCAAGGCATACTCTCCCCTGTAACGTTATCGAGAAAACCACCGCAAAATTGCAGTTCATTTGTGAAGGACTTCTCCTTATTGGTCGGGTCTGTTGGATCAAGCCAAACACACTGCCGACTCAAACTGGCTTTGAAACTTTGCACTCCTATGATGGCAAACAGAATCCAAAAGAAAGCGATTAGGAAAGCCACCCGAACAAGCAACGGCGCTGCCTTCTTGAGACTTCTGAGGATAATCTAGGATGGGCATTAGTAGTGAACAATGCTAGTGGGGAGGTGAGGTTCTCACCGCCGTGCCATTCGTCAAGGCTAGCAATCTCAAGATGCGCAAGCAAGCAATCATCCGAAAGACGTATAGATGTCTCTCGCTTTCGATTCCGGTGATTCTGAGTGCGAAAGAGATCCAGTAGGCAACCACGGCGAGGAAATCCAATCGGTTGAACGAGTGTCGCAGGAAGGCTCTACGGGCAAGCTGAAACCTCTGCTGCTCCTCGACGGTCTGGGGCAGTGTTTGGCCCTGCATGACAGTAAATGATCGTTGGAACGCAGAGGGGCCGAGGTTAATTTGCCGTGGCGCCTTGACGGACTTTTGTCGCTGAGGCTGGAAGATGTTCCTGTACTGCTCGACAACTGCCGCTCGTACACCCTTTTGGCGATCAATGGTGCTGTACTCCGAGGCATTTAAAAGGAAGCCCGAGACTAATATGCGAGCGATCAACTCTAGGGTGAATATAATGAAGAGAACCAACATTGCCCAGTCAATCCATGTGACCCCCCATTTTGCAGGCCGTGGATGAGTGAAGACATCTGGTGCTGATTCTACAGCCAGGAGACTGGCTTGCAGGATGATGAGGATGAGGATAAAGGGCTCGGTGAAAGGATGAACCAGAAGGTCGCAAAGCTTGGTACGAATCGGGTGGTCAGGAGGGAAGATACCCAACGACTTCCCCTTCAGCGGATTCTTCATTGGCACCCGATGGATAGGCGGAGGGGGGTCGGCGAACACGTTTTCCGGCTGGGGGGCCTTCTCGGGTACGTGGGAGGCATGAGAGTGGTACAAAGGGTCGGTGAACATCTGAGCAGAGGTGTGTAACTGCTGGCGGCGATTTGATGCCGGGGACGGGGAGCGGCTGCTTGACGCCCTGTGGTCCACAAGCTCGCCCTCGCCGCTAATATTGACCACACGCTGAGACATGGCTCGCATAATGGAGCCAGCTCTGTAGAGTGCGCTGGCAGTAGAGGGCGAGCGAGAGCGTCTATGCTCCCCCCCAGGACTGAGTGTTGCTCCATAACTCGGGCGACGACCGCCGGAATCCAAACCGTACCCGAGTGATCTGGCGTCCCGCGTCCTTGAAGGAGTGTTGTCGATATCGGATACAGTCTGGAAACTGTCTCTTCGTTGAGCCTCATCTGTATTTGCGCTGAGAGACCCAGATATGGGTTGTGCTCTGGATGTAAGCGGCACCCTATCCTCGTAGTAGTCGGGGTTCGTGGCCTCATCGAAGTACGGCGAAGGCCGGTCAAGAGAGTCAAGAGAGGGGGAGTTCAAGCGCGGTATCGGTAGGGGTTGATTGATATTGGGCGGGAGTGCAAATTGCAGTGCAGAAGGATCAATCGGGGATTCGGGACCACCAGAGCTGTTGGACTGGGCATAGGGTTGTTCCCAGTATGTCGAAAGTCCGGGTCCGTTGGCAGACATTTGCGTCTGAGGCGCTGTCGAGGACGGACGGCCTGGACGGCCGCGCTGGGATTCGGCTTGGGAGTCTGCCTGCAGACGGTCCCTGTCGGGACCTGGGTATTCATCCTGCCGTGAACTCATCTCGTAGGAGTAAGATGTATTGTTCTGCATCGAGGCAGAGGTTCGAGGTGGCGTCTGAGCGATTACTTCTTTTTCCCCTTCAAGATACACGGACGGTGGACGACCAAGGCCAGGGCACGCAAGCGGGTGCGTGTTTTGACTCTAAGCCGGTCGAAAAACAACGTAACCCACGGATCGCATATCCAGAATTATCGGAGAAAGACGATTGCGCGCATGTCGAGGCGCGGGATCTTTACTCGTATACAAGAGAATGACTCTGGCTCAGTTCGGGATCGCACTGCTGGAGATAACGACAGCGTGTATTGTTTGGCGTGGAGGGCCTAACTTATGGGAAATATCAATACCCGCGGGCAGTGAAGGGAGAGTCCAAGTTTTCTTTGAGTGTTGACAAACCGTCGAGGGAAGGTCGCAAGTGGGAATCGTGAAGTCAAACGTCACCAAAGCAAATCGGTTTGGATGTCGTGTTCCTAAAATGTACGGGTTGCGCTTCCGTCCTGGTCTGGTCGGTCCGGTAATCCGAGGTGCGAAAAAGAGCGAGTTGAGCGTAGCAGCCGCAATATTGGCAATTGTGTAGTGTATTCGTCTTGATGTCTGCTGCTAGCTGGGAGGCAAAGAGAGGGAGGCTGACTTGACCATCCATGGCTAGCTTGGCCAGTGTTGGAGAACTTGAACACTGTGACGAGACTTGCGAGACGGGGCTCCATAAGGCAGTCGGAGAAAGTTCTATTTTCGGTTTCAGATTCCAGGCAGTGATGGCACTAATGACTTATCAGCGACCGTAATCCGGAAGCCCTGCGATGACGAGGCAGTAAGTAGTTCAAGGACACGAGCTGCCATCAGGGGCCTTGCGCGTAGTTTTACAGTGTGCACCGAAAGCGTGTTTCACTGTCCCCACGCAGTCTCGAAACTGCCAGGCTTCAGCCGGACCCCTGTCTTTGGCTGCGTGTACGTATTGTCCGTCCGGCCAAGCGCGTTGTCGTTCCCTTCCCCTGGCATTCCCCAGCTTCTTTCCAGGCTGAGACGATGGGACGGGGATAGGACGGCACTCGGGTGACAAAAAAGAGAGCCGGTTTCCCCCTACACAACAGCCACCCTCACCACCAGTACTACAGCTCCTGTAATCAGCAATACAGCTTTTTACTCGTTAAAAAATACGTTTATGAGTCCTCCTAAGAAAAGAAAGATTATAAAGTGTAAAAAAGTATTTATCTGACCTATTCTCTGGTATTTAAAAGCAATAGGGCTATAAGATAAGGTTCTTCAAAACCGGCTCTCTTTTTTGTCACCTGAGTGGACGGCAGCCCATGGAAGAACGGCACACGCATGAATGGCATGCCACAGGCTGCAGAGGACAGTTGCTGCTAGCCATGCTGGCCCGTGCTAATCAAGGGTAGTCTTCTTAGGGAGGAGGACTGCAGCAGACTTTAAGCATCACATATTTCTCCAGGCGTGTCCAGAAAGTTGAAACCGAGGGGCCTATGATTTTCAAAAGTAGGGGGGGAGAAACCCCAATCCCTACTATGTACAGAGGGCATATCTGTAAAAAGTGGCAGGTGCCCAGCAGCACGCGTCGGATACGCCAATCCGTTAGAGGCTACGATTACATACCTGTAGGTAATTTTTCCGTTCTTCTGACTGTCGCCGTCAAAAGTTCAGGCCCATACTGTACCATGTACTACTGTCCCATGTCCATCGTACACTGTCTATTCCACACCGTCTAATTGAGATAGGTGACTACCTACCTAAATTGGAGTCAAACGCTGTGCAATTGTCGCGAGGTATCAATAGATATGTAGATGGCTAGCTATACGCATGCGCCGCATACCTTACCTGCTTATGAAGTATTTGATTCTCTTTTTGACACCACTGACTAACTGAGGCCTGCCAAGAACAAGAGCAGAGTCCACTACTTGGAAGGCAAAGCCGAAGCCCAAGAAAGAGACAGACAAAGAAGGAAAGAAAAAATTGAAATTGAAATTGAACCCAGTTTGCAGAAAGAGGCCGTGCTGTCCGGAGTCTCCCCTCCCAAACTTACCTTCATTCACGGGCCCCGTCGGGTGCCCCCGCCTAGTCCAAAGCTCCGGTGAACTTTGTATTATGTAATCAAACTGACCCGGCCTCTTCCAGTGCGGCGCGTACAGCACGGACACGTTTCCGATGCCACCCACGCAGACGCCGCGGCCCAAAACGCGCCCAGTCCTGATGAGATCAAGGTACACAGACAGCTGGACCAATGCCCATCCACGCTGCAGATAATTTGATTACATCCGCTACGTATCGGTACTTTGAAGCGTTGCAATACCTTTCCTTACACCGCGATCAATCTCTCGACACCTTGGCAGCAAACTCTCACTGCGCCTCACAATCGACTCTGGACTGTCTCTGCCACTATTACCTACCTAGGCATTCCAACACCTGCCCTTCGACATTAAGCTTGACTGCTTTTCACCGGCACCCGCCTTGCCTCCCGATTACAATCCGTACAGCTCAGTTCAAGCATTTGCCTTGTCCTGCTGTAGGCCAACCACCTGCCGCCTTCCAACCTAACTGCTGAGAGACTATTGTCTCTCGGCCTCACCAGGTGTCTTTCTGCAAGACGGCATTGTGTCAATGACGCGACTCTTCAAGACGAGCCCCACGAGATCCACCGCCACTGCCGGCGACGTCTAAACCGACCGACCATACTGTCCTGGGCCCTTCGCTGCGTCGGCTCGTTGCTCTACCTTTCCAACGTATCGCAACTATAATGCTTTCCTCACGTAAACGAACATTGCAGGGAGCCGAAGACGTCATCCAAAACGAGGAGCCGTCGTTGCTCCATCGCATTCGACACCAATGGCAATTCGCCAATCTGTGCCAATGGATTTACCTCTTCGGCAAGGTCGTCAAGATCGATGACAATCTGGATACAGAGGTAAGCTGCCCCTATTTTTTTATATATTTTTTTGGCTTTGCCGGTCCATTCATTCGCTGACAAAAGGTCGCTCAGGATATCGAGGCCGAATGTCTGAAGCCGAATGCCCCCATCCTCCAGGACATAGGACTTGCTTTGCTGAAGTTTATCTCGTCGCATCGCGGTTTAACGTACGTTGATGAGCGGGTTCGATATGCCCATATTCACCCCGCATACTAAGATGTCGCAGACATGAGCTATTCGATGAGTATACACGACGACAATATTTAGCAAGGGCTCCCGAGAAGAACCCATTCGGAACGGGCGAGACCGCGGCCAAATTCGCGGATTTCGATGTCTTAACCAAGGTATTGCAATATTCGATGGAAGCTCGAAGCTTGTGCGCGCCGCTGACCCTGCGTAGATTCAAATCCTTCAACAAATGACACAATGGATCATGGGCCGCCCAGAACGCATCAGGGAGAAGATGGAAGAGCAGAAGGATACCGACCAAGCTAGCTGGGTGAGTGCTGTTGTAGTTGGGTTCCAAGCGAATTTCTAACAGTTGTGAATAGCGGATAGAGCCAATTGGCTGGGACAAGGACGACCGTACGTACTTCGTACTAGACGATAACCGAGTCTATCGCATGACCGAGCCACCTCCCAAGCCGATGACACCCAAGAAGAAGTCGAAAGTCGCCAGATACGGCTCTCGGTCCAACAAGAGACGGCGGGTCTCTGCAGCAAACGGCACGGATGAAGACCAATCCGTGGATAACCCGGCTGATGACGCTGTTTCCGCACCAGAAGACAACGGACTTGGCGGCTTGAGATGGGAATGCATTGCTGTGAGTCTGGAAGATGTACGGGGAATCATCGCTTCGTTCCACAAGACCAAGGATGACAACGAAAAGGTTCTTCGAGATCAGCTCCAAGAGCATCTTCTACCCATTTTAGAGAGACAGGAAGAATCGAGGAAACGCAAGGAGCAACAGCGAGAAAGGGAGCTCCACAATCTGGCCAAGATGGCAAATGCGAAACGATCCAGCCGCATTGCGAATAGGGCTGAGCAGCAGAAGCAAGAGGAAAAAGCCCTAGAAGAGGCTAAACTACTGCAGGCTCAACGAGCAGCTGCAAAGAAGGAGGAGCAGCAACGAATCAAACTAGAAAAGGAGCGGGACACGAGACTCATGTCTCGAGAAAAGCGACTCCAGGATCGAGAATCCCGCCGTTTACAGCACGAACGGGAGCTCTCTCAGCTTTCAGAGGACAACCGCAGTGGTTCAGGCCGCATATCAGAACGGCGGCTGCAAGCTGAGATTGAGAAAAACAAGCGAGCACTTGAAGAGCTTGAAGATGAAGAAGATGATTGGATGTTTGATTGCATCTGCGGTGTCTACGGTCAAATTGACGATGGCACACACAGTGTGGCTTGCGAAAGGTGCAACGTCTGGCAACACAGCAAGTGCCTCGGTATAAGCGAGAACGAAGCTGAGAAACCAGAGTTTCATCTGATCTGTCAGTCATGCAAGCGGCGTGAGGCTGAGGCGGCGGCAAGGCCAAAGACCACCATCAAGCTCAAAGTCCATCGCCCAACCGATGCGTTATCCTCGCCGTCGAAGCAGTCTCTCGACGAAAGCAACACCCGCCTCTCGTCTTCGGGGCTGGCGGTAGAGATTCCAGTCATTAAACCAGAGGCAGCTCAAGCCTTCGAAACTGGCAAGCCGGGAATCGACCAACTCCAGACAGTGGCATGCTCACCAACGGAAAATCGGGGCACGAGACTCCTGAAGTCAAAAAGGGGGGTTTCTCCATGTGATGGTTCTCCTATCGCTGGCTCCTCTGGATCCCTGGACAAAGCCAATGGAGTACAATTAGCCGAGGCGCTCAGTCCCAGGCCGGCAACTCCAAAGGGTGAGCTCGACGAAGATCGTGATAAATCCCATCGGCATTCCACCGGTAGTAGCCCATCCGCAAATGATGTTAGCAGCAAGTTGCCGGCACACCTAAGCCGTGTCGAAAAGACACCTGGTCCTATCGACCCAACATCACCCAGGCACGGAAACTCAAGCTTGATGGCCACGCCTATCATCAGTCGAGAGCACGGCATTCCCGGCTCAGCACATTCGTCTTTCACGCTGCCCGCTCCAGAGGGCGGTCTGTCCCCAACCAAGCATTCCCCTCCTATGCCACGTCCACAGCCACCCAGCGTCAAAACACCTGTTCTACCAGCCGTGCTGCCGCCTGTAGCAACGCTTTCGCCCTCCCCACGACAACAAATTCTAACACCACCGATCAAGCCCGCCGAGCCAGCCCGTAGGCCGCAGCCGCCAAAGGCAAGTCCTGAAGCCATGTGAGACGTAATAGTGGCCCAGGAGCACGGAATTGCAACCGAACCCCTCCAGGGCTGCGTGAATGCGTGAGGATTGCATTGAAAGTCTTATAACCTTATGGGCTGGGTGTTCGCTGGATGGTCTCTCACGACAGTCTGGATGTGACTTCTTGGACGTGTATGGATAGATGTACAATGACTTAGCCTACCAATGACTAGCAGATTCACACGTCCAAGCCACTCATGGGACAGAAGCTTTCTACGTTAACCGAATAGTTACAAGAAACACCATTTGAGGAGATCCAGGGCGTAGGAGATGACGCTAGGTTTTCGTCGCAAATGATGGATGGAATCGTTGCTGCCATTTGCAGTGCGAGACCTCGCATGGCGCAGAGCCGTTACGCGCCAGTCGTAAGCGAGACCACGTCTGGCTATGTGTATAATCTGTTTGTAGGATTGACAGGTCCGGGCATGTCTCGGCAGCAACCCGCCTCCGCCGGGAATAAACCTGGCTGCGACTGTGCTGGCTGCATAGCTGTATGCCGACGCTCGGCTGTCAATGGTCGGCCCTGACGCCCTACAGGCGGAGAAGGACGAGTGGCGCCAATGTGAGCTGTCACCTCGGCCTTCATTTCCATTTCCACGAGCCGACGTCCTTGGTTCCAAGACAGGCTGAAAAGAGAGTTTGGGCAAAAGCGACTGCAGTGGTTGCCACACGTCACGCACGAAGATTACGGGATTGAACAGCAAGAGGCATGGTACACGGTTGCGGCTCCGGCAAGCCCACGTCATCTCATCTTCATTGATCTCAAAGATGTCTCTCTTGGAGTTTCAGAGATGGTAGATGGGTTCATCAACACGACAATTACAAGAATGGGGGATGTCTCCAGAAAGACACTGCTCCTGTCATTTCGCCTTTCGTGACCGTCAGTTGTCGTTGACTACATAACCACTGGCTGGCTTCAGGTCTCAGCAACGATGGGTTTGACAACGCTTGAAGACAGGTGAGCGTATTCCTGCCCCGGGGTTTTGGAACATAATCTGAGCTGACGACCAGATGGGAGGAGGGAAGATTGCACGCCTGTCCATGCACGTTCCCTGAGGGTGAGTGAGCAGGCCAATGGAGGGCAGGCGACGGGCCTAAACGGGACGGGCTCGGGGCGAGACATGTTGACATAGATATGGACTGGCTTGATGTCAACACAGGATCCGGTTGCTCTACACATGGGGTAAACACCGGAGCCGTTATGCTCTGTTGGGTACGGTGGAAGTCGACGGCGGCGACGGCAGCGGAGGTGATGGCCAGTGAGCAGTCAGTTTTCAACAGGCGTCATTGAAGTGTCAAGCGTCAGGCTTAGAGGACCAAAGGCCGGGTGGATGGCCGTTACAGGCTGGAATACGTATGGTTGCTGCAAGGGCAGGTGCCTTGCATGAATGGAACGTGTGTGAATGGGTATGTGTGTGTGTGTGTATGTGTGTGTGGCGGGACATGAGCGTCTACAACCAGGGCTTGGTCGCACATGAGGTATATTCTGACTCGAAGCGATCTCATGCACCCCGGGTAGGTATAGAGCCTCAGGATGGCACTGGCCGGCAAACAGCCAATACCGCCACACCGTCGCTGTCGCGCGTATATCTAGTGCATGTGTGCATACATACCTACGGAGAGGGAGGTGAGAGCGAACGGGGGCGCCGTCAAGATTCAGGCCAGGGCATGGCACTAGGAAGCTTACTATGGAATCACCGAATCGGCTCTAGTGCTAGATCCCGAGCTAAGCTGCACGGACGAAGACGTGGCGTACACTAGCTTGTCTTGCAGGAGTAAGCCGCAAGCGCAGAGGAAAAGACGAGTGAGGTGTGCGCGGGCCAGAGGATGTGTAGACTACGCGGCGACTTGCTGTGGCGTTCCGAAGCACCACATAGACTGAAGGGGATGGGGAAATCTGGTTGAAAGCTAGAGGGCATGGTGCGAGGCTGCCTGAGCTGGACTGGACTGGACGCAGCTGGACCAGACTGGCCGACAGCTCTCCCGCAATCTACATCTGCAGCTACAGCGGGAGGCGACGGCGGGCTATCCGGATGGTCCGGGGGGGCTCATTTCTCCGGCAAAATCTTCTCGGTCTGGTCCCTACATCTGCAAACTCTTGCATTAAGATTTGATTCTACCCTCAGCTGGGTTGTTGCCTTCGAAATCTGGGTCTAGACTGGATGAAAGCTGCGGTAGCGAAAATTTAAAGGAGGGAGACTGTTTTAGAAAAAAAGACTCCCCAACTACAGCTTAGAGGGATGTGTGAGAAGGAGGCGATTTTTGGATGAGGTGGTTTGGTAGGAGCAGTCTTGGAGGCACAGAACGACATGCGTGATATCGGATTCAAATCTTGGAGATTTACTGCGTGCTGAGTGTTTTTGTCTACCTAAGGATCCCCGGACGCCGAGACGATGTCTCGATGCTGTTTCCCATTCATGTGAGCCTTGAATAGGAAACAAATATGGGAAAAATGGTCTCTGCATGGTGAAGAGCGCTAGAGTCGAGGAGGACAGGCCGAGGTATTTACTAGTAGGTGCATTGGGTGATGACTAATAAATTCCAGATGAACGCTTAGGCAAGGCGTGCAATGTTTGCGGTGCCGCCTGTTGGTTTGGGCAATTCAACAAGCCTGCAAGTTTGGCTGGCATGCGGACAAGGGCCCCGTATCAGACCACTTGGTTACTTGACTGAAATATAGATAGAGGTCGATCGTATTGATGATGTTGGTGGTTCATGATATTGAAAGTGGCCGATTGAAAACTTGGGACGAAACGGGACGAGATGACATGAGAGATGAGATGACGGAAGAAGACATTGACACCACCAGCAGGGACAGCGCCACGTAGAGACATCCATTGAACCCCGCATGTCACACACTGAAAGACAAGACGTGTGGAATGCGCCACAGTCTGCTTTTGGAAAAGGCCAATCATAGAAGGCGCCACCCACGATTCCGGCAGCATAGCGAGCAAACAAACATTCCAGCTTCTTGCGAAGGGGAGGGTCTCATGCGTTCTTCTCCTCCACCCAAGTCTCTTGTTGTTTCTTCCTCTTTCCTTGAATCTACTACGGTATCAACCCCCCCCCCCCCCCCCCCCCTTTTTTTTTCTTTCTTTTTTTCCCCCTTCCCCCCGCGCTCATCGTCAAAATCTCGCGATGGACCTCCACCTTGGTCTCGACATATAACCCCCTTACTTCGGTGTTGATGCACCCGCGTTTGTTCCAACATCCTGTATCATATCGTCTTGCCCTGTGTCTGGTAACCTATCAAGAGCCGTTTTGGAGAGGAGGGAAAAATCAAGATGAATCCGGCCATCTCGAAGGGTAGGGAGATACGCAAGACGGGCACAGACAGGTGATGGGATGAAGTGTGGCTTAACTTTGGTAGGGGTGGATTAAGAAGAAACCATGGATGGGGTCAGAAACTTAGAAACCTGCATGTCAAAAGAGAGACATGGGCAGGGAGGCAAGACGAGGAGGAAAGACAGCGTCCAGACTACCTAGATTCTGTGCTCTTTTTCATCTACCTACCTAGGTGGAAAGACAATATCTGTCCGGCTACTAGCATGAACTAGTGGGGGGAGGTTTAATAGAGAGATGGGGAGAGACACAAACCCTTGTCGAACTGGAACGATGCGATCAGTCAACAGGAAATGGCACATCTTGTCCTCATTTGGACGTTGAGCTGCTATCAACGCCAAAAGAAGCCCTCGCAACGATGCCCCACCCCATGCCATCGCCGTAGCAAGCATCATCATCGCACCGACGGGTCTCTCAACCCAGGCATGTATATCCTTGCTTCAAATCCCCTGTTGGTCGTTGACAAGCAACGCCATGTGCCCCTCTTCATCTCCTTCTTCCTGTCCGGGGCTCTCTCCATGGGTGGGTGTGTATGGGAACATGCGTGTGCATGTGCGTGTCTACTGCCTACTTGAATGGCTGCTGAATGGCTGCTAGTTCCGTACACAATACCGAATTGATCTGGCATGGCAGTGGGTATTGACTATTGGCCACCTGGTATCCGTCCATCGACGGCCGGGTCGGTTCAGCAGCGGCAGAGCCTAGTACCCAGCATCAGCAGTCAGGCTCCTCGCTCGCTTTAACCAAAGGCGGCCAAACAGACAGAACAGCAGGGCCAACAGATGAATCGCCAGCTAGTGGCATGGAGGCTTTGGTAAGGATGGTGTACGGCTGCCCGGCGCCGCTTTCAACCCATGTCCGAATGCGGCAATCTGCTAGATGCTCTTTCGGGCGCAGAGAAGCCAACGACGGCATAGAAGGGAGGCTAAGGCAAAAGAATCTGAAGGACCCATGTTGCGAGATGCACATGCGTAACATGTACACATAAAACCATCCAGCCCGGCCGAACGCTTTTCTTTCACTCCCATCTCGCCCCTCTCCCGTTCTCCAAAGGTTGAATGAATGGATTCCTCCTGCTCGTTGTGACAAAGACGATGCCCCCTTGGCTTTCACCACCTGCCTCTGATCTCCTCTAGCCACGACCGAGGATACTGTCACATTCACCTAGTATCCAAACTCTCTCCAATTCCCATCTACCTTGATTTCTCCCATCAAATCAACCCACCATTCCCTCACGTTTCCAAACCATACTCCATCCACGCCCACCTCTTTCTCTGTAACGCCTCCGCCCTCCCTCCCAAAGTGTGCATGACCAAGGTGAGCACACCGGAAGGAGGACCAGCGAGGAAGAGGGGTAAAAGAAAGGGCTGGTGCAGAGTACACAAGGAAGCAATACAAGTTTGCTCCATCCAGCATTACGTTCCCTGGGGGTGGAAAGGAGGGAGAACCAGGAGCACAACCGCCATAGCCGAGAGGCAAGAAGAAGGGAGGCAGAACAACAAGAACCAAGACATCTGAACGACAACTTGGACGGCAACAAGTGCAACCAAAAACAACAAGAAAGGTTATCATAACTCCCAGAGCCCGCTATCCAACATCCTCTCTCGCCTATCGTAACGGACCGGAGGCTATTCATAGAGCTCCCTGTGCTTGGCCAACAACATACCGCTGCCCCCTGGCAAGCCCACCCAGCCTCCCCAGCTGGACACTGTCGTTGTAACCCATATCCCGAGGAAACGGTCCCAGATCATCACTGATCCCTGTTCTTCGGCTGCTTGCAACCTCGTTCATTCGCCTTTTTCCCAACCCTTCCTGGTCCTTGCAGCACTCTACTGCACTGCATTGAACACCTGCAGCTGCGGTTGCAATTGCAATAGGCGTACAGAACACAGGCTCCAACAGACCGAGAGCTAGAGCCTCCCGATACTTCCTAGAGAGCAGGATCAAGAACCCTCTGCGTGTCTTTCTGGGTATTCTGTGACTACCTCTCACTCTAGTCACCAGGCCGTCCACCACTCCTCCTCCCAGCCTGCTCCCCCCCTCTCTCTCATATACACACACCACCCCCTGACCACCACCACCTTCGGCTACTCAGCATCTGCTGAATGTAGATAATCCACAGGTGCAGCTGCATCTTTCACACCTTTTGCCATCTCACATCTGTTGGCTTGTTTTCTTTCCTTGAGCATTCACTGACCCGAAAGCCTGTGTCTGTTGCCATACAAAGCCATCGCCTGGCCTAGACCCAGGCTTGTGCTACCATCGAATACCATCACTGGCCCACAACTCAGCGACTACTTTATTCTTCCACAAGTACGAGACTGCCGCTAGTAAAAGTCAAGATCGAAAAAAAGAAGGGAGACACGAAACGAAGCAGATATCCCAATGAACCTGGAACGCCGACGGTTCTGACTGCATTGAGGACTTTTTGGACTGTACCCACTACACTTTCATCGCCATCCTACCTCCCATCAGCCATACTGGCTGGCCCCTGGCGATTGAAATACTCAGACACAGGTCGACCGCCTACAACTGTTTGGAATGGAACACAACGGCCCTCCGTCCCCTGCTCCCTCAAACGATGATATCTATCCAAACGGACTGAATCATATGATACGCCCAAACGGAGCCACATCTTACCCCCGAGAGCATTTACATCCGAGTGATATGGGGGGGTTGCAGACGCCTTCTCGATACGGCACGCCTGGACCTCAACAAGGTATGCCTTACGATCAGAACTCTCCGTATTCGCACCGCGCAAATGAAAGCCAGATGGTAAGAGGTTCCTCCACCAGTCAGATAGCCGTGCCTCAGAGCTTCAACTGATATGATACCACAGTCCTACCACCATGGCTATGACACAAGCGTTGGCTCTATATACGCACCAATGTCTGGAGAACTGAATCATCAGGTAAGCTACTTCGCGAGACTCAACGATGAAGTGGCCACTCACACAGTTTTCTGTCCAGCCGTACAGCACCCCCGACACGTCACCACCTACGCCTTCACGGGCGTCGGATGTGTTGACCACACGCAGTGGACTCAACATTCACAAAGGATCATCGACGATCAAACCGCTCGCGGCTCGAGCAAACCGTATCGAAAAGTCGACGCCTAAAAAGAAGAAGGAGAGAGCTAAGTCGTCCAAAAAGGTTGACGGCGTGACAAAACCTCTGAGCGAGTTGGCCAAGGAACAACCTCACATTCCAGTGGCAGACATTGGTGCCTACGTCCAGCGGTCTGCAGAGGCACGGATGAAGGAGGTCGAAGAGAGCAAAACTCCTGGCAGAATCAAGCGGCCGATGAACGCCTTCATGTTGTACCGCAAGGCTTACCAGAACCTTGCCAAGGGTCTCTGTACACAAAACAACCACCAAGTGGTGTCGCAGGTTTGTGGCAGCGGTTGGCCCCTAGAGCCAGAACATGTGCGTGACCAGTTCAATGAATGGGCCAAGGAAGAGCGAGCAAACCACCAGAAAGCACACCCGGGGTATAAGTTTACGCCGTCGAAGCCGAGACCCAAGGCAAGGGAGGAAGAGGAATCCGAACATGGTGATTTGGACGACCTAGAATGGGGCCATAGTCGAGCGAGCTCAAGAAGCAGGCAGTTGAGGAAGCCCACGCACGGCAGAAACGAGGCACCGGCATCCATCTTCCACAACTACCCATCACTCCAGACAAGCCCCATGGGCCTCGGCGTGCAGACGCAGTCCATGTACCACTACAGCAACCCGGGGAAGCCCTTGCCGGCTCCGTATAGCCAAAACGGCCTTGGAGGTGGTCAGTATTACCAACAGAGCGTTCATCAGCGACAGGACGCAACCGGCTTCGTTGAGGACGTGCTCATCCGTAAAACGCCGTCGCCGGCGATGGGGTATGCGGCTCCGTCGATGGACAACCGTTACGACGGCATGGGTCAGTATGGTCCCATGTCGCATCACGACGGCTTCGAGCCGATGATTGACCCAGGCTTGATGGGACATGGAGGTCATCCGTACGGGGATCCATACGGCGATCCCATGTTGGAGCCCAGATGGACTAACCCACTCGGTTTCGGCGACGGAAGACACGATCTTCTCGACGGCTTGTCGGGATACGACGAGGGCCTCATGCACGATCCCCAGCTTCAGATCCTGAGGGGGCAAGAAAGCAGCTGGAGGGTAGAGGAACTTGAGGGCAGCCACTTCAACAATTGGATAGACCCAGAGTGAGCAACACCCAAGGCGATTGGATCTCGGATTTTTTATGTTGTTGGTCTCGTCCTGGAGGCTTGCTTTTTGGAAATTACGGGCGTTAGGAGCGTCACCGTAGAGCTCTGGCGGGATCCTTCATTTGATTTTGATTTTGTTCAGACTGGAGATAAGCGCGTCAATGAGAACAACCAGCACGGTACGCTGGGCGGGTGAACGGTCGAACAAACGGATATTCTTCTGATCGGCGTGGGGCAACTGAGAAGACATAGGGGCCAGATCACATCGACGATAGAAATAAGTCTACTTACATGAAGTGCCCGACAACGCCTGGTAGCACATTTTGTTGATGAATAGCTCGCCTGGCCAATGCGAAACCGGTCGAATATGTCTATGGGAGTAGTAGACATGATAGGCATGGTCCTCGGAGCATTTCCAGACACATGGGATTGATCCTCTATGGTATTCACAGCGTCCGTGTATAGGTGCGGCACCGGGGGGATGATAAGAAGTTCGCAGGGTCGGGTGCAATGCAACGACGTTGAGTGGATGATGAATCCAGTGGTTCACAGGACATACTCGATTGTGCTTTGTCACTTACATAAATACATATTATGCTAATAAGAGCTAGCTTTCCTGCACCTTATTAAGTGCATAACACATTGTGTCCTATTAAGACCAGCAATGCATGCTTCGCTAGGGCCATGGACATGCTAATTAGGTAATAATCTTGACAGAGCTGAGATAATCGATGCTATTGACGCGGAGTCTACGAACGACAGACCTCCCTCCCGGCTCTCAAGATCAGCCTTGATTTATTACCTAAGCCACTTTTCTGTCGACAATTTGATGCCAAGTCGAGTGTGTTCGCCATCGCAGGACCGATCGACAACGCAAGAGCTTGCGCACCCCTCTTGGGGCTCTCACATTTAGTATACAACTGCAACGCATACACACCATGACCTGGATTTCGCGATCCATCACGGCCATTGGTCTGCTGCTGCTCGGTCACGCGTAAGTACTGCCGTCACGCCATAACAACTGCCGGCCATACTAACCTCCCGCTGATAATCTAGCTGCTACTCGGCCCAAGAGCATTCCGTGCTTCAGTCCTTCCGAGCCGCGTCGCCCCTAGCAACATCCACACCGGCCGCTACCACGTCGTTACCGGCAGACATCACCATCGAAACAGCTGTAGCAACAGTGGTCATTATTCTTGGTCTTGTACTGGGCGCTCCGAACCTTCGGCCGATTCAATGGCGGGTATGGGCTGGTAAGATCGAGAGAGAGGGGGAGGCAGGATTCCTAGCAGGCAACGGGGAGGTGGAGAAGGATTACGTTGGCAATCCGTTCCGCATTCTTGAGAGCCGACCGGGCTTTGTCGACGTTCGGAAACAGAGACGCGATTTCGCCAACTGGGTCAAGTCTGGCGAGAAGATGAGGAATGCGGCCACTTCACACTGAAGTCAAGACAACGACCGCGCGAGGAGGGAGACACTATGTGTTATAGTCAACCCAATACAGCATCGCATATCTAGGTCTTGGTGCATGATCCTCTTCACGGCTTGCTTGTTGTCGTAACGGCTCGAAGCGGGACGGCGACTGCGCAATATTTTTACGGAAGTCCGTCGGCCTTGGGAGACTGCTATGGAGAATCATCCAACATGTGTCAAAGGTCACCGGTACGTCTCCTCGATATAGCCTTCGCCTGTATCTGTATTTCCTCAGTAAAAGACTTTTCTTGGCAGATACCCTCGTAAAAGAGACGGAAGAACCTGGACCTGAAGCTAGACGGGTCACTTTATCTTTGTCCTGCCTGATCATTTCCATCCGGTCTTGGAACGTCTTGTTGTATCAGGTAGGCCCTGGGCTTGGTCAAATAGTGCTACCTAGCAGGTACCTCGTTTGCTATGGACAATATCCCCAGTCACCCAATCCGTTGCTCCATAAGTCAAATCGCATCTTGCTTGGTGCAAGCTCTTCCAGACTCTTTTGTGAAGTCGCATAGTCGATGATGCAGTATGGACTGCCGAATAGTCGTCGCATGCTGAGTCCGAACACTGGTAGCTGTGAATGGTCCCAAGCCATGGGCACGAACTGTTGGCATAGCTGGGTGATGTCTTTTGGTTTCCCGGTCTCTCGAACCTGTCTGCAACTGCTGTTTTATCGAAAGTATTCTACACCTGCCCCCTGTCCCCTGCCCCCTGCCCCCTCCTTCTCTTCCGAGGCAGGTACGCTGGCTCAGACAGGTAGGTCATTGCCATGGCCATAGCACTTACCAAGACGGTTGTTGGTACAATTTGACTTCACAGGTAAGAGCTTCTTGTGTAAGGCTGGTACCTGTCTCCGGAGTTCGTCTTCCAACACCAGGCCTTAGTTCATCCAACCGTTCGTCCTCACCTGGCTTTGGTTTGATCTATTCATCTCCCTTCCAGAGGGTTAAAAACGCCTTACCTCTCAGCTCGGCCCTTCTAACCGGTCTTTAGATACGCTTCGTCTGTTTGATACCTCGAAATGTCGGGACAAAGCAGAGTCAGCTTTGGGTCTTGGCGGACCCGACCTCGTTCCAGGGGAGGCTCAAGCCGTAGCTTGGGGGGCGCTTCACCAAGGAGTTTGCGGGACACCCCAGGAGGCATATCGGCGAGGAGCTCGAGGGCTCCCTCTCGATCAAGAGGCCGCTTTGCTCGTGCATCTCGCGGAACTCGAGGCACTTCGAGTCTCATTGGTTCAACACGCACTTCACCCATCTTCTCAACCCCCAATGACGCCCATCAGAATTCGCCCATAATGCAGACAGGCTCGATGTCCGGAGCAGAGAACAGCGAAGTTTCAGAGAATCGATTGACACTACCTGCTAGCAGCTATCGCGTGTTTTCCACGCCGGCTCGGGACTTGTCTCATGAGGGGCTCCTACACACGGTATCGAGCGAACTTGGGGGGCATTCAATCATCAACGGACAAGCCGCTGCTCAAGTTGAGCGGAGGAACAAAGTCATCGTCGCAATCACCATTAAGGAAAAGAGCGGACTTGGCTGCGCTTACTACAACTCCGACGAAGGCAATCTCTTTCTGCTTCGAGACTTACCGTTTGCCGAACCACTGCAACTTGTTGAAGCAATCTTGATTCATGTCCAGCCCACGGTAGTTTTACTACCTCTTAAAACACCAGATGCAGTGGTTCGATTTCTTGAACAGCGCAGGAGTTCGGTAAATCAAGGTGGGCTGGTTTCCTAGGAGGCTTTAGCACGAGCGCTGATGGTATTCTTTTTCCAGGTTCCGAGACAGAACACTACATCCTTCGCTCACTCAGCTCGAATGAGTTCAGTCATGCAGCCTCTCTGGACAAGCTGGCCAGCCTGTCAGTGATCTATCCGGAGCACGCCCTCATAACGGCTGCAGGCAATCCGATATCCCACGGTGACTCCTGGGAACAGTGCCAAGCCTTCCGAACCATGCGTCTAGGGTCCTTCATTGACCTTGATAGCATCTTGTCGGTAGGCTGTCATGAATTGTAAGACACAACTGTATTCAAGCGCTGACAGAAATTAGATTGGATGTGCTGGTGCCGTTCTATGTGAAACCAGACGCCTGCAAAGCGTGGAGCAAGGTTCGGGCGGTCCAGGAGGAGCCTTCATCACCTCACTTCGAATGTTCGCGCTGGCTGACTTCATGTTTGTCAACGCCGATACACTATCGTCCCTCCAAGTGTTCCAGTCAGAGCTGCATCCCAATAACCTAATGTCAGGTACGGGTACGGCGACCGCTGGGTTGAAAGAGAGTCTGTCCCTCTATGGTATTTTCCATCCGCTTGCTGGCACGCCCCAGGGGAGGGCAGAGCTCAGGCAGCTGTTTCTACGCCCGCTGGTCAACATCGACATTATTCGAGGAAGGCACAATGCGATATCAGTGCTCCTGCAACCCGGTAACGAGACAGCTCTTGAGGATATTACGCAGACCTTAAAAAAGGGCATGGACATCAAAAAAACATTGGCTCAGTTGCAAAGGGGCGCAGAATCACCCGCCAATAGCGCATCGGTCGAGCGTGGCGTGTGGTGGAGCTTGGCTAGGTTTTCATCGTTTGTGTTGCGGCTCAGAGAGGCGGTCCTTGAACTACGACACTGGCGCGAGGTGGCGATCTTTCGACAGGTAATCCACGTTGGAAATCCAATCACCAGTTTTCTGGCTAACATGCTCCCACATATCATCGCAGCTATCCCTGTGGCTACAATCAAAAGTATTGGAGAGCTAGTTGGGTCGACTGTCGACTTCGAGGAAACCAAGGCAAGCTCGCGCATTTCCGTAAAATGGAACGTTAATCCCAAGCTTGACACACTCAAACAAACATACCATGGGCTGGACTCGTTTCTGAGTGAGGTTAGCACGTCACTGACACGGGAGCTTCCAGAGTGGGCCCGAAAGTACGTGACCGGTTGCATCTTCTGGCCTCAACTAGGGTTCCTCACGGTAGTGCCTTTGCTTCGCGACACTGGCGAGTCAGGTTATGAAGGGCAAGGACTAGACAATGACCGTTGGGAACAGCGCTTCGTTGCCAACGGAAACGTATACTATAAGAACAGAAGCATGTTGGAGTTAGACGCTCAAATCGGCGACACTTACAGCCGAATTGTTGGTCTGTGGACAGCCTCTTTCCGTATTATGCGCATATTGCTGAGCTTTCCATAGATATGGAAGTTGAGATCCTGCACGGTCTAGCCTGTCAGGTTCTCAAGTGCACTTCTACGCTCAGTTGCGCGTCTGAAGCATGCGGCGAACTTGACTGTCTAGTGGCCTTGGCAAAGGGGGCGCTCAAGTATGGCTGGACGAGTCCAAAGATGACAACTGACAATGTTTTATCAATTCGGAGAGGCCGGCATCCGCTCCAAGAGTTGACCGTACCGGCATTCATTCCTAACGATTGCCGCCTTGTCGGCGGCTCCGGAAATGAGTTCGAAACACAGGCGGTATCATCGGCGAATGAGGATTTGGGAGGCAGCATGCTCGTCGTCACAGGGCCCAATCATTCTGGGAAGAGTGTGTACATCAAGCAGGTTGCTCTTATTGTCTACCTTGCTCATATAGGGAGCTTTGTACCTGCTGATGACGCCACCATCGGCATCACTGACCAGATCTTGACCAGCATCTCGGCACGAGAGAGTGTATCGCTGACAGAGAGCTCTTTTGGTACTGATTTGAGGCAGGTCTCATTTTTGCTAAGATGTACCACCCGCCGTACTCTGGTTGCCATCGACGAGTTTGGCAAAGGAACAGCTGCCGATGATGAGTCCGGGCTCATGACCGCCCTCATCGATCATTTTACTACTCTCAGCTCACAGACCCCCAAAATTCTCATTGCAACGCACTGCCATGAGATTTTTGAAGGTGGCTATCTCAAGGGCCGACCAGAGATGTTTCTTGCACAAATGGATGTCCGCCTTGACCTTGAGGCGGAGCACATGGAAGACCAGGTGGTCTTTCTATACGAACTGGTGCCCGGAAGAAGCATGTCAAGTTTCGGGAGTAGGTGTGCAGCTCTGAATGGGGTCGAGACCACTGTGGTAGAACGAGCCGAAGCAATCACACTGCTCCTGGCTCGGAATGAGGACCTCGGAGCGGCATATGCCAAGTTGGATGTCCAAGATGAGGCCCGGCTTGAAGAAGCCGAGAACGTCGCCCGTGGGTTTCTCCGACTCGCTTTAGGGTATCCAAAGGTGACCCACCCACGAAATGGAAAAGACAACCAGGAGGATTCGCTTGGGACGAGCCTAAGCAGGCTCTTGGCATACAGCGTCTGCAGTCCAAGGGATGGCGCAGCTGCGTGATATGGCGTGTTGCTACCCACCGGGCAAGGAGATATGTCGATCCAAGAGGGTATCATGGGAATGAAGGAAAGTGGGAAATTCGCACCTGAAGGAGCTAAAGAACAACACCACGACTCTGGCAATATAGCCGTGTGTTAGAAGTGTTGGTTTAGACGCGGAAATCCACGGCTGCACCAAGCTCGAGGGACATGCCTCACAATAGGCCAAGGGTTTATCTAGCAAGACAACAGACACCATGCATATGCTTATCATATATTTCGAGATAATTGCATGGAACAAACGACGAACTCCTAGCTGACATGTAGTGTTCATGAAAGTTCCTGGGTCAGTTATGGGGTAACTCTTCACAGGGTAGACAACCGGTTCGTTTGCAGTGTTCCGACCTGCATGTTGTCGTACTCACCTCCCGAAATTAGGTGCCGACGGGTGTAGCCGCTGCGAACCAACCGAATGCAATCTTACCAGCCTCGACAACGGGCTTAGCTGCATGCCCTCGCATGACACCTTGTCCCAAATCCTTTCGAGCCTGCTTCAAATACATGTTAAAGTGCCAGTTCCAGGCTGCCGCCCCGATATCAAATGTGACTTTTGCCTGTGAGGCTGCCTATCCCAAATCGACGTCCCGTCTCCAAGCTTACGAATTTGCTGTGCACGCCCGCGAATTTCCGATACCACTACGTCTACAGACTCGTTTCGAGTGCCCGGATTAATGGCGTCGAAATCGCCTGTGGGCCTGGAGGACAGGTTCGAAGACCTCGACGACAAGGATGTCTACGCCCGCGTCAAGGCAGAAGCTGCTAGTGACAAGGCTGCCAACTTTGTAGTCGAGTTCAACTTTCAAGAGGCGAGGATCGCGTTTAATCTAAGGCCTGAAGACTTCGGGGTACTCCTTGGCCAGAAGGCCCCCGAGGGTACGGTACGCTGGATTAATATTTGGTCTCCAAGCACTCAAACCTCGACCGTACAGCAGATCGGCAACCGCTATGGCTTCTCTCGGAGAATACAAGCCATAATGATGGCCCCCCCTCTGCCATCCTTGCCAAAACCCGGTAAGAAACAGTTGTCCAAGCAGAACGATATCGAATCAGTGTCGACGTGCAACGAAAACAAAGCACAGCCGTCAGCTCGGGCTACATCCCAGAGCTCAGAGGACCTCGAGATTTACCAAATGATCAAGGAGACGGTCAACTACACATCGATCGACCGAGGGAAGCAATGTGGGTACTCCCAGGAACGTGGCCATTGTAGGCGTCTAATTTGAGGCAGTTCTTTGTATTGGCGCCAACTGGTGACACCGTCGACCCTCAGGCCGTCACAACGAAGAGCCCCCGAGAGTGTTGCCACCATGGCACTGGTCCTGGCTTACCCTCTGCTCTGACTGTACGTCACAAATGCGACTCTATACCCTATGTCTGCTGGTGAAACCTGTGAAGCTAACCACTGTTTAGCCATCGTTGTGTCGTTCCACGAGACGCCGCCGACAGAGCAGCCAGAAAGGGATGGCTGGGCCGAAGAAGAACTGCGAAGCATGCGATCCACCACTCTCAGTGTTCTCTCCCAGCTCTCGAGGCATGGCTTAACAGACTTTAGCCATAGGCTCGTCTCGTTCAAGCGAGTCAGGCAAGCGATGACAGAGACGGAACCTCAAAGCGACACGGCATACGAAGGCTCAAGCAATTTGGTTTACTACTTGTTTGAAGATTATTCTTCGGTCATGTCCGTGTTGGAGGCTTCCAAGCTCCGTCCTGAACAGTTGGTAAGTGAGAACTAAGCATTAATATTAAACCATCCGCTAATAAGCTGATGCGCGGCCGAATAGAGCGATCAGGTTTTTGGGAGCTCGGTAAGAGAAGAGAAAGACCCTGCTGCTTTGTCATGCCTTCTGGAGGTAAGGATACTGATTTTGACTTCTACGGAACCGAAGAAGCAAAGCCAAGACGGACGATATCGTCAAGTCTTTGCACCAGTTGAGCAAGGAACTACGCCAACTGCACCACCTTTTTGAGTGCTACAAATATCTTATTCGACGCATCTGCTAGCCCCGATCACTTGATGAATATCAAGAGGGCCGCTGTGATGATTATGAGCTTCTAGAAAGCCTGCACGGCGAGGTCAATATACCCTTATCAGCAAGAAGTCGCTTTGAACGCCTCGGGGACAGACTACAACTGTTGATGCTTAACACGATCCAAGGGTGCTTGGAAGAGCAAAAAGCCTTGTCAGACACGGTAAGTTGCTCCCAATACATTGAGCCATTCTGATTACTTCCCATCGAAGCTTACTAGGTTACAGTATTTCAGCCTTACAGCCCAAAGGGACTCGCAAGCCACTGCCCGCTTGAGCAGGAGCGCAACCCTCCTCGCCAAACTAAGCGTCTTCTTCCTGCCCATAAATTTTATGACCAGCTACTTCTCCTTAGAGATTCCCGACCTCGTGGAGCATTACACTCCCAAGACGTACTGGATCTGTTTCGCCGTGATTGCCGGTCTTTCCTTCATCAGCCTCTTCTTCTTCAGCCGCATGTTGGAAGTTGTAAGCGACACCCTTGAAGGCTGGTCCGATTACGTCTCGCGAAAAGCAAGCAATCTTGTTGGATGTAATACGCACGACGACATAAATGAGCAATGAGATGACCATAGGTCGGCTGATTTGTGTGAGCTCGATGGAAAGCTCGCCGGCACCCTTCATATCACACCCTGCCCACGTGGTATATAACAGTTAGAAAACATGACCGGACAGATAGAGCGTATGAATCGTAATTATCCGCACAGAGTGACTGGGACAGATTCCCATCATGACATTTTATCTCATTGTATGGCGCGGAAGATGGCGACTCCCACGCCAGCAGCGACACCAACCATGCACGCCGCTGTCGGACGTGATGCAGCGTTTATGATAACGCCATTGACCGTTGTTGATTGTGAACACTGGTCGTTCTCCAGGCCGTAGCAGGCGCGAGAGCTGAGGCTGGAGCAGATAGGAGTGGCCGACGTACCGACGTCTGGCCGGGTGGCAGCGACTGTGGTGCCACCTCCGCCAGGAACAACAACGGTGACGCCGAAGCCGGAATTTCCGTCAAGTTGGGTGACACAGCTCTGGTAATTTCGAGAGCACTGGCTGACGGCTGAGGAGCATTGGCCGCGGTCGAGAGATGTTGCGATGTACGGGAATGGGAAATATTCATTTGGCACGTATGAGACGGCCGTGGGAGCGGTGGGCGCTGTTGTCGGAGCCGTGCCGGTGCATACAGCTCTACAATGTCCAGTTGTGTGTTAGCTTTTCTCATACCATGACGTGAGGCTGTCTACCCGGTTCATTCATACCCTTGAGGACAGCATGCTGGCCGGTTGTTGTCGTCGAGTTCGCAGAGCTGCCCTATTGCGCAGCAGACGCCCTCGAAGCTCGTACCGAGCGAGTCTGAACACATGGAAGTGCCAGCCGGGCAGTCCTGACGCCTGAATAGTTGCAGCGGCGATCCGCCTGCTACATATGCCGTGGTCGGGGTCGGGGCTCTGGTTTGAGCTGGCGTTGGAGTCAGCTCTGCGACTGTAAAGAACGAGCCTGTCGCTAAAAGGTGTCCGAAGCGTATCGTCCACCGTGACAACCTCATGGTTTTCCTAGTCCAATGATGCAGATCCAAGCCGGCGAGTCTCAATAAACGGTCCTTCTCATACCTCGCCGCGTAGCTCGGAACAAAGCAGCGTCGCCTGGATAACTTCAAAATTGTGCTACAGGAGCGTGATGCCTCCTTTGGGAATGGAAGCCGACGGGTCCCGGGCGGTGTGTATAGTGTCCAGAGCAGCCTAGTCGTGAAGCTGATTTAGGATTGATAAGCAGCAGCAGCAGCAGCAGCAGCAGCAGCAGCGCAGCAGCCAGCACAGCAAGCACAACAAGCAGTAGGAGGAGGAGGAGAGGAAGAAGAAGAAAGAAAAAAAAGGAGGAATAAGAGAGGGGCTTGGAACTATAGCAGTGATATTTTTATTCGGTTCCCAACTGGTCAAATCGATGACCAGGCCTCAATTGTCAATTTGCTTCCCTCTTCCTTGTTCGTTGTTCGTAGACCATTATCCTGCTGCACAAGTACGTACAAGTAAGACGACCAACCCCGCCCACGTCTTTTTGGTGGGTTGCGTGCAATGCATGCGAATCCTGTCCCTGTCTCTCGGATTAGTTAGGCCAAGAGGGGCCCGAGATGGATGAGGTGGCTGGGCTTTGAGGTGTAATCGCATGATGTCATTGGGCAAAGGATAGTTGACACAGCAACCCCAGCCCTCACACCACTCGGCTCTGGTTCATGATCTCGAGATTGACTAACGGCCCCGGACGTGCGCTAGAATCTGTTGTAGCCGTCGAAGTGCCTGCAGCCCGCCGGGGTCTGCATTTGTCGCTGTCCCCTGCTCACGCGCCTCATTGATTTCTTTCTGCGCTTCTCGGGCAAGGAAGCTGAGGTCGCCCCAGACTTGGTCTGTGTAGCTGGCGAGCACGTCGGCCCAACTGTCCATCCACATAGCTTTGGCTTGCTGCGGATCGGTGACGCCAAAGTGCTGTAGCAACTCGACTATGTTGCCTTCTTGAAGGAAATCGGGCTGGAAGTCGAGCAGGGTACTCCAGGTGGAGGCGGGCCCATCACCGCTACCGCTAAAGAGCGCCTTTCTCAGCGACTCTTCTTCACGCCGTGAAACGAAGCTGTGGAGGTTGCCAATGGCTTCCAAATCGTCCAACTCATGTGGAGCAGTCAGCAGATCAACCACTTGCTGGCCGTCCCTAGCTTCCTGTTCATTGACATCAGACTGGATTCTCGAGAAATGAGAGTTGTGCGAAGTATTCGTTGAACCAGCGAGGCCGTGCTGATCCCCATCTGGTATTTGCAGCTGGACCGAGATGTCAAGCGCTGCTTGCGCTCCCTTGAAGCCCTCGTACTGTTGTTCGCCAGCTGTGGGTGAGTGTCTTGATGACGAGAATGCGGACCCAACACCAGTATCGTAATTATCTCTGCCACGATAGGTAGCAGCCTGGTCTCTATTTACAGAGCCTTGGTTTGAGCTGGTGCTGGCTTCGGCCTGCACGTACGCCTTTGTAGAAGCCGCGTTCCGAATGGCTTCAGCACTAGGGCGGCCTTCTAGGGCGGCTCGAGAAAGGGTGGCTGCCGATGTCGCGAGGCGATTTGCAAACGAAGGCTCGGATCGCGCATCGTTGTCTCCCCGGAGGATTCGAGTGTTGCTTTCGCTGTCAACCCCAGCAGGCACAGCAGCAGAAGCTTCCTTGTCCTTGCCTTTGAACTTTGGATCGGCGTCGTGGCTACTATGTTGATTCATGAGATAGGCGGTCTGAAGCACTGAGTTTTATTGTTTCCAGAGTAAGTAAGATTGCGAATGATTCCAAAAAAGGACGCTGTGGTAATTGATTAGGAAAGTTTAGTTGGGTAAGCCGGTGGCTCAGCCGGAGGAGTGTCAGGAAACCGAGGTTCCTGACTGTGAACGGTACATATTTGTTGGCCAATACACGTTGGCACCACATGCCGAATTTCTCAGGCAGCAGGAGCTCCATCCACCCGGTGGCACAGATTTAATGGTTATGTATAACCTAATCTTGGAGGAACATACTTAATAGCTGAAGGGGAGGAAGAAGCGGCGGTATGGACGTGAAAACGTGTTCTCAACAAAATCTCACTCGTGTTCTTAGATATTGTACTCATTGGAGGATCTGCCTATACAAGGCGATGTCAATACCATGGGGCATTGATATCAATACAAAAGAATTCATAGATACCAGAGCCCGAAGCCACTCAGGCCTCACAAAGAATCGCGCAGGCTCTGAAGGGCTTTGATGATTGATTCTTGCACCAGAAAGGTTTCTTGCATTGCCAGAAACAGCGGGTGGCCTGCACAGCACTGCTCCGGACCTTTTCGCATGGGTAAGTATACAACTGAGCCTATAGATACATACCGGCGCGAGTGGAAGATGCATTACCAAGTAGCGGGAGTGGTCACCATCTTGACACATCCAAGCCGCACTTCACGTTGATTCGAAGGGCAACATGTCCGAGTGGTTAAGGAGCCAGACTTGAATTCAACCTCTCCCCATCTGGTGGCTTCGGCCGCGTAGGTTCGAACCCTGCTGTTGTCGATTTTTTGTGCCGTCCGGGTTCTTCCTCAATCTGGTACCATGAGTTAGCCAGCCCTCCCTGTGTTTTACTCGTCACGGGCTGGTCGTTATGATGTGTAAACGCGGGAGGGCAGGAGCGAGACCAGCTTGGTCAGGTAGCGCAGCTCAAGCTTCAGATTTGTGGATGCGATCGGTACGCCTAGCACCCCTCATCGTGCTTGGGTCACCTGCTGGACGATTCCGGAATCCAGGCCCTTACCCCGGCTCTTGCTTGGTCCAGCAAGAGTTCGTCAATTATCAAAAAGTATTGTATTACACCTTGCTTAGTGTTTCCGATGAAGACCTCATGAATTTGGGCAAGATCGGTATAGCAAGACACTGTCCGTATCGAGATCCCGCAGCACATACGGAGTAATGTACAACTACCTCCCTAGGTAGGTAGGTACCTCAAGGCAGGGCCCAACAGTTGCACACGGCCTCACACATCACTCAATTATCTTACTCCTCTCACCTGCCTGCCTCAGCTGCGTTACCTAAGCTGGCTACCGACGGTATTCTGCCCTTTCTGACGCAAGCACCATCACTCGCTCACCACCTGCCTTGCCTTGACGGCGGCGTTTAATTCATTCCCACCTTACTCCCATCCCGCTTCCAGCCCCAGTAAGACCCAGACCCAGCCGGTCCCACCACCTACCTAGTGCACACGGCACACCACGAGCGCACAGCAAGCAGAGCACACCAGAGACAGCAAGCAGCAGGGCAGGGAGCCCATCCAGAACAATACCCATCCATCGACCTTCCTAGCGTCACCTCTTTCTGTCACATCCATCACCGCACCACTTTCCCACTCTCATACACACCCCCCCAACCTCAACCTTGCGCATTCCTGCACCCTGTATCTGGTCTGCCCGCTACCCGCGCCGCGATACCCCTCCTCCGAAGAAAATACCGTGCGACTCCCGACCAATATCCCCAGGTCGCCGCCAAAACCCGCCCGTCGCTGCATCCGACGAACTACTCGTCTTTTGCAATCCCCAGACACATTCTCCAAATCCTGCACACGCGGACGTATACCTACGCTTCTTCGCCGTCAAGGAGTCCACCCATCTCCTCGAGCTAAGGGTCTCCCTTTCCCCCTCTTCTCCGCCAACTTCGACCCGCCGGACCTATCTTATCACAAAGGAAACAAGAAAGCCCTTGGCAACCTATACGTCGCCGCAATTGCCCCTCGCCCTCTCTCTCCTCCGCTCGCCTGCGTGTTTTTACGTTGACTGCGCACATCGCCCCAGCTATCCTTCAACACCATAGCCGTTACGCCTCTCGAACTACGATCCTCGTGTGGCTCATTCCAGCCCTATCCACCTCGCCCCGTGCTGAAAGATAGCTTCCTTTCCGCCGTACAACTAGAGCTCGCCCCTCGTTCTCTCCGTGCCCCGCCACCTCGCTTCTTCCTTCGCCCATCTCAACATCTACAAGTCCATTTGTTAACCGTCCCAGAGCTGGTCAGCAATCATGGTGGACAGTGACACGAATTCCCCTACGTGGAAGTTCACCCAGTATGTGCCCGCCAGCCTATTCCATGTTTTCTTTCCATGGCCGACTTGGCTGCTGCCCCACCCATGCTTGACCGAGTGCTCACGCGACGCAATAGGTGCTTCGGAGACAAGGGCGACGTGGAGGACATCACTGAAGGTCAGTAATCAACCCTACAGCTTTGTCTGCCGCTGCTGCCCCCGTCACCTTAGGCGAGACTCCGTTGCGTGCCCATTTCGAGCTGCGAGTATCTGACCTCTTCTCTAGCTGACATCATCTCGACGGTCGAGTTCGATCACACGGGTAACTACCTAGCGACGGGAGACAAAGGTGGTCGGGTCGTGCTCTTCGAACGGAACGAGACGGTAAGTTGGATCTGTTCCGTCAATATACGGCGGATGCATGCTGCACAGCTCTTGCTGATGACACCGAGCAGAAAAAGACATGCGAGTACAAGTTCCACACGGAGTTTCAGTCCCACGAGCCCGAATTCGACTACCTGAAGTCTTTGGAAATCGAGGAAAAGATCAATAAGATCAAGTGGTGCCGCCGACAGAATGCATCCCACTACCTGCTCTCAACAAATGACAAGACGATCAAGTTATGGAAGGTCTTTGAGAAGTCGCTCAAGGTCGTGGCTGAGAACAACTTATCTGACGATCTGACTCCCGCAAACCTCACCGGTGGAGGAGGCGCTCCGAAACAGTCGCCTGCGCATCGCTTTAAGAATGCCGAGGACCTCATTATGCCCCGCCTCACCCACCATGACACCGTTGTCGCCGCCGTGCCCCGCCGGACCTACGCCAATGCCCATGCCTACCACATCAACAGTATATCAGTCAATAGCGATGGCGAGACATTTATCAGCAGCGATGACCTCCGTATCAACTTGTGGAACCTCAACATTCAGGACCAGAGCTTCAACATTGTCGACATCAAACCGGCCAACATGGAGGAGCTGACCGAGGTGATAACTGCCGCCGAATTCCACCCTCTGAGCTGCAATTGGTTCATGTATGCCAGCTCCAAAGGCACCATCAAGCTTGCCGATATGCGCCAGAGCGCTCTGTGTGATAGTCACGCAAAGCGTACGTGCTGCACTCCCACCGTTACTCACAGTCAAAATAATCTGACACGTTGCAGTCTTTGAACAAGAAGAAGACCCATCTTCGAGGTCATTCTTCTCCGAAATCATCTCATCAATCTCGGACGTTCGCTTTTCTTACGATGGCCGCTACATTCTGTCTCGTGACTATCTGACGGTGAAGATTTGGGATATCAACATGGAGCGCCAGCCGGTCAAGACAATTCCCATCCACGAACACCTGCGTCCTCGTCTCTGCGACACGTACGAGAACGACAGTATCTTCGACAAGTTTGAAGTCGTCTTCTCAGGAGACGCCAAGAACGTTATGACTGGCAGCTACAATAACAACTTCATGATCTACCCGTCGGATCCGGAGAAAGAAGTTGAGGTGGTGCTACAGGCCGACAAGTCTGCCTTCAAGGCCAAAAAGGTCGGCGTACCCACGCCCATTAATTCATCCACCAGCCCAACCGCAACCAATGGCGGCAAGAAGGGAGGTTCTCGTGCTGGCAGCCCTGCTGCCGGAGCTGGCGGCCAGGGCCAAAGAATGCGCAAGGAAACTGATGCCGACCAGATTGATTTCAACAAGAAGATCCTCCACATGAGTTGGCATCCATTTGAGGATAGCATTGCTATTGCGGCAACGAACAACGTAAGACCCCCCCCCCCCCCCCCCCCCCCCCCCCCGCCCTGCAACCCATTTCTCTTTCACGTCATCGGCAAAGCAACAGGAGCTAATATTTCCACCTCCCTGGCACAGTTATTTGTTTTCTCTGCACTATAAAGTCGGCACAGGGCCAAAACAATGGAGGGCTAGGCTGTGTGGGGACGCTCACAGGCAGCACGCAGCCAGCGCTGCAGGGCAGTCGAACAAATGTAGATCGTGGGCGTCGGTTTCTAACGACAAGATGAACTTGGTTAATGGGACTAGCTGTGCACGATTGACGTCACAGCTGTGGCCGGTTGCTACGATCGCCTCATCTCCTGCCTCTGGGACTGGGACTGGGAGGCGACGCCAGCAGCAGAAAGCATCCTGCTGTGTACCAGGGCCATCAGAAAGTGCTTGGTGGAAGGGGAATGAGTAAAGTGATGGTGGAAGTCATGAAAGAAGCACTACAGATAGATGGACCCGCCAACCGTAGCACGGTGGGTGATGCCTCCCTGATTTCTATAGCAAAATTGAGGCAATGAGGCTCTCACACTTGGATGATTTGTATCCATATGTTGTCAAGTGAAGGCGCGACTGGCTCAGAAAATGCCCCCAAGGACCAACCACCCTTTGCCCATCTCCTCCGCTTTCCAGGTAGATGGGGAAAGCCGGACAAGGTGTGGAAGTGGCAACAGCTAGTAGAGAAGCTGGCAAGGGGGGGTCTAGGCCTACGCAGTTTGAAGCCAGAATATCGACCTCCTTGAGGTAGGTACCTAGGTACAGGTAGATATAGGTGGATTGTTACCCACCTAGGTACCTACCTATCTAGTAGGTCAGGTATCCGTACATACCCAAGTAAGTATCTACCTAGGTAACTACCTTGGCATGAAAGTACATGTGTATGTATCTGTGTCAATACGGCCATGGAACGGCCATTTCCTTATCTCTTATCAACCACTGGTTTATCCGCGGTATCGCATAGCTGTCCTTCGGCCATCTCAGGATACAGCTCGGGTCAATCTGTACGCTTATCAAACGAGAAGTGTAGCCTCGGCAGAAACACCATAGAACAGCTCAGCTTGGTTGCTTGGGTCAGGAAGTAGCTGCAAAAGTAGATTTACTGTCTCTCCAGGCTTGAACCGAATACCATCTCGTATATATCACATCTGCGACAAGAAGCTCGCCAAGTCGTAATATTGTTGACAGAGTGCCTCAAACGCAACACAAGTCAAATTGAAAAGCACACTTGTTCCATTTAGGCGTCAGGTGGGCCCCAGCGCAGCCAGCTTCGGTTGGTTGTGCCGCTGTCATTGGCTACCTTCTGACTTACCTAGTTGCGTTCAGTCTCCCTGTCCCGAACACGCTGTACCAATTACTACCTTTTCAATTTCAAACTCAAAAAAAGGTCCAATCCTTACAACTGGTTCCGTCCGCACCCCTAGGCTTCGACAGCCTCAATGTCCTCCCTGGCGACTACACGAAGACGCGGCCAGCCGAAAGGCATCTCACCGCTCTCCTTGGAGAAGATGGATACCACCCGAGGCCACGATGACGAGAAGATCATCACCGACGACTCCAATGGAACCGCCATGAACGGATGTGCATCGACCGAGAAACCCATGCAAGCCGCTGGTCGCATTATCGCGGGCCTCTCTTCTCAATGGATCGCCGTTGGTGTCATGCTGGGCCTGATCTTTGGCGGATGTTGCTCAAATGTTGGTCGACTTGGTCCCTTCTCACTATCCAAGCGGCAGATGTGCTGACCTTGCCGTACCCAGGTATACGCCTTGGAAGCCATCATCAAGTAGGTGCCAAGCATCATCCGGGTGTGCCATCGGTTGCTAATCGAACCTTTTCTCCACAGAGTCGAACCCGCGAGTGGTACGTTCATTTACTTTTTCGCCTGTTTGCGACGGCCTGCTCATCAGCTCCGCGTGTAGGAACTCTCTTGACCTTTGTCCAATTCCTCTTCGTAGCCGTCACTGGATACTTCTCCCAATTTGACCGATCGCGACCCCCGTTCTTTCTGCAAGAAAAAAAGGTTCCTTTGCGCCGCTGGATCATCAACATTGTGCTGTTCTTCGGTATCAACGTGCTGAACAACCACGCCTTCAGCTACGACATCTCAGTCCCCGTTCATATCATTCTCCGCTCTGGTGGAAGCATTACGACAATGATTGCTGGGACTCTTTATGGAAAGAAATACTCCCGCATTCAGATCTTGGCTGTCATTCTCCTAACCATTGGTGTTATCACCGCGGCTTGGTCGGACGCACAATCCAAGGCAAGTGGCATTGCTTGGGGCGAAATAAGGCACGCTGACGATATAAACTACAACAGGACTCTTCAAAGACCGCTGAGAGAAGCGATAGACCCGCTTTTGGAACAGGACTGATCATCCTCTTCGTGGCACAGGTTCTCTCCGCCATCATGGGCCTCTATACCGAGGAGACATATAAAAAATACGGGCCTCAGTGGAGAGAGAACTTGTTCTACTCGCACTTGCTATCTCTGCCCCTTTTCCTCCCATTTGCGCCGTCGCTGATCCGTCAATTCCGACGGTTAGCCAGCAGCCCGCCATTGTCGTTACCTGCCTTGGCACATCTTTCCGGTCTTGGCCTAGGCAAAAATACTGAAGGGGAAACAGCTGGATTCCACGTCCCGAGCCAGCTTGCCTACCTCGCAACGAATGTTCTTACCCAGTACGCGTGTATAAGGGGTGTCAATCTTCTAGCGGCCGTGTCTTCGGCATTGACCGTTACCATCGTGTTGAATATTCGCAAATTAGTCAGTCTGCTCTTGAGTATATGGCTGTTTGGTAACCGGCTAGCTGTGGGGACGCTGCTTGGGGCGATCGTCGTGTTTGGTGCGGGTGGACTCTACTCATTAGATTCCAGAGCCAAGACCTCGAGAGTGCATAAGGGCTCAGGTACGAAATAGAGCTGTAAGGCATGCATAGAGACGCTTTCATCGACCACAATAGATGAATTACCGCATTTCTCCAGGACCACTGTGGGAGACTGAGAAAAGCAAGTCCCGATTGACCCGTCAAGCTGGCTTCATTTTCGCGGTCCATACTCGAGAGTCTCAATGATTTGTGGGTAGCAATGGCAACGGGTGCTTTGCACCTCGTGAGTGAGCCTCATATACGTACTGCCGGTCCATTCCACTGTTTTAGGACCCCGCCGCGTCGGCGGAGGTCGGAGCTAACCGCTACCCCTCCTCTTGTCCAATCGGTGTATCCTACTTTTATGCGATTAAGCGAACACTACGATAGCGATAGGCCAAGATCTTATCACATAATTCTGCCGCCGTCACTCGCGGATGTTTGCTTTAGCTTTTCTTCTCTTCTTTTTTTTGGGGGGGAAGAGCTCTACAGCACTATACGGCAGGGTTCAAAGGCTAGATTATCGACATGGCTGGTATGTACCCTTTTGAAGACTCTTCCCCAAACCGACGTGGTGGTTTTGTTTCACGCTGGTAAGTTGCTGCTCGTCTTTCCGAACTGCGACCGTCGAGTCTGTCATATGTCGCCCAGCTTCGTGCACATACTGACAGTACATCTCTACTTCAGACACATGAGTTCTTTGAAAAGATCCAACATCCGCCTCAACCTCCCCTAAGCGAGGAACCACATTCTCGCTCCATGACGTGGACACCGATTCCGACGGGGAACTGGCTGCCCAAGGCTCCCGAGGTGACACAGGTTCCGAGGGGTCAGAAGAGCAAACCAAGGACGACGCCCTGCCGTCAGATGTGGACCCTTTGTCCTCCCACGGACAGCAACACGACTTAGCTGGTCTGCAAGATGGCATGCTTCCCCGTGACCTTCCCACGCGGACCGCCTTTTATGATCCTGTTGCGGAGCGCCAGATGAGCCAGACAGACGCCAAACTTTTCTACCAGCGGAGCCAAATCGGCCAGCTAAAGACAGGCAGTGGCGTGTGGTCTCAGGGCCACTCGACGCCCCCTCACGGCAGCCCCGTAATTGTTGGCTCCGAGCATCGTGATATCCCTGCCGGCCCTCGAGGTCTCGAGTACCCTGTGGATTCGTCCCCATTGGCCAAAGAACGGACCATATCGAAGGGAAAGGCCGCGGCACACGAGGGCGCGATGCTGCCGGAACCGACTCAACAGCGGTTTGGCCAAACTACTGACTTGGAGAGCCTCCCGCCTCCTCGGTACCATCCTCTTCGAGATGGCCCTGAACCGCTTGGGAATCGTGGCCCAGCTGCTAATGTGGGCTTGGATCACAACACTGATTCCAATGTCCGCGCCCCGAATCATCCTGCCCTTGGTGTAGCCGCCTTCTCGGACACGGACCCGCACATCACGGCTGAGCTCAGTGCCATTTCCAAGAATATTCAGAGCATTATGGACCTTCGAGAGAGGTATATTGGGCTATCACTTCAGGGGCCGGACGACAATCCTCGGGATGATCCGTCCTGGTCAATATATCCACCTCCGCCCCAGCCAGCCTGGGGAGCAGAGCACGCAAGAGCCGTCGCCCCCGGCGAGCACCACGTCAGCACGTCCAACAGCCTGACCGGTAGCATGGTGTTGCCTCCTGCCGCTGATGACCTCGCGGGCCGCCAGGTACCTGGCGTTGAGTCGAAGCCAACGGCCAAGAAGCGAAAGCCTGGCCAAGACATTGGCGAGGATTTCAAAATGGACGATCTCTTACCCCTTCCCTCGGCTGACAAGACAAGGTTCAAGCTCGACGACAGTGGTGTGTACCAAGTCTTTGAGGATGAAGCGGCCGAGGCCAGTGGGAACCCTGTCATTATGGTTCCTACTATCCGTGAATTTTACATGGATCTTGACCAGATCCTAAGTATTTCCTCGGATGGTCCTAGCAAGAGCTTTGCTTTCCGTCGCCTTCAGTATCTCGAGGGCAAGTTTAACCTGTACGCGCTACTCAACGAGTACCAGGAGACGGCGGACAGCAAGAAGGTTCCCCACAGAGACTTTTATAATGTGCGCAAAGTCGACACCCACGTTCACCACTCTGCCTGCATGAACCAGAAACATCTTCTGCGTTTCATCAAGAGCAAGATGAAGAAGTACCCCGATGAGGTTGTGCTTTACCGCGACGACCGCCATCTTACTCTGGCAGAGGTGTTCCAAAGTATCAACCTTACCGCATACGACCTTTCTATCGATACCTTGGATATGCATGTAAGTCTGCCCCTCGAAGCAAAGGCTAATGCAGGGCCTGTAAACGCAACTGCTAATAAAGCTTCAAAGGCGCACACCGATTCCTTTCACAGATTCGATAAGTTCAATCTCAAGTACAACCCGATTGGCGAGTCTCGCCTTCGAACAATATTTCTCAAGACGGACAACTTTATCAACGGACGGTACTTGGCCGAAATCACCAAGGAGGTCATTGCCGATCTTGAGTCGAGCAAGTACCAGATGGTAGAATGGCGGATTTCCATTTACGGTAAATCGCTCGACGAGTGGGACAAGCTCGCCGCCTGGGTCGTGGACAACAAGCTCTTCTCTCACAATGTCCGCTGGCTCATTCAGATCCCGCGCTTGTACGATGTGTACAAGGCGAGCGGTCTCATGGACACATTTGAGCAAGTGGTGAAGAACGTCTTCGAGCCTCTATTCGAGGTGTCAAGGGATCCTTCGAGCCATCCGAAGCTTCACGTCTTCCTGCAAAGGGTTATTGGTTTCGACAGCGTCGACGATGAGAGTAAGGTGGAAAGGCGTCTATTCAAAAAGTTTCCAGTTCCCAAGGTGTGGGATTCGAAGCAGAACCCTCCGTACAGTTACTGGATTTACTATTTGTTCGCCAACATGTCGTCTCTCAACGCGCTAAGAAAACGCCGGGGGTTTAACACATTCGTGATGCGGCCACACTGTGGTGAAGCCGGCGACAGCGAGCACCTGGCTGTGGCTCTCCTCTGTTGCCACAGCATTAGCCACGGCCTATTGCTGCGCAAGGTTCCGCTCTTGCAATACATTTTCTACCTTGAGCAGATCGGTATTGCCATGTCGCCGTTGAGCAACAACGCGTTGTTCCTCGCCTACGAAAGAAACCCGTTCTACCAATACTTCCGCCGCGGTCTGAACGTGTCTCTTTCAACAGACGATCCGCTGCAATTCGCCTTTACTAAGGAACCACTCATGGAAGAGTACGCTGTGGCCGCTCAGATCTACAAGTTGAGTCCGGTGGACATGTGCGAGCTTGCAAAGAATTCTGTCAAGCAGAGTGGATTTGAGAGTGCGATCAAGGAACAGTGGCTGGGGCCCAACTTCAAGCTCCCTGGCAAAGCAGGCAATGCTATGGTGAAGACCAACGTGCCAGATCGCCGAGAAGAGTTCAGATATCAAACCCTAAGGGAGGAGCATGACATGTAAGTTCCACGGCAAACATGCCAATCAAGTAATTTATGCTAACCTAGATGACAGGCTTCACAAATACATCGCCTATGGCGCCAAGGGGTCATCTGATTCCACTGTTACCGCTGACCAACAGAGCGTGGCCCAAAGCATCATTGGCGGACACCAGTCGGCGGTACTCCGCGAACACACCAACACGGGTAGCGAGCCCGCTGCTACTATTGCTTCCGATGTGCGAAATGAGAAGGCGGCTTGGTCAGGCAATGTTGGCAACGCGGCGGTTCCCGAGAACGATGTGGTCGCTTCTCCTGCCAGCCTTACGCCGTCCATAGAAGGGCCATGGCCGGCTAATGCCCATACATCAGGGCAAGACCCCAAGCTGTTCCCAGGGGTCTTCAGCCGAGGCCAGGTGGGCAGCAACCAGTGAGGACAAGCTTGCAACGGATTCAGATGCCAAATCGCGAATGCTCAGGAACGGGGCATATGGGATAGGGTACAATGGGTCAGAGTATCGTGATACCTCGATAGTCGCAGCATGATGTAGTCGGAACTTATGGACTTGACCCGATCCAATCAGGCTGTGTGTGGCTGTTGGAAATCTCGTCGAGTTGTGTCAGCGACTCGGGCGATTGAAGCAAGGCAACTAACCTCCAAGTATAGTACCTAGATAGCCAACAAGAATAACAAAAGAACCCACTCAGATTGCAAGCCTACACTATGAGTTAAGATTCTCATAGCATCGCAGGCTTTATCTGTCTGTGCAGCAGCTGGTTGCGGAGACGTGAAAAAAACAAGTATCTCTATAGCAGATTTCGGTCTCTATGGTACTTTAAGCAATTTCGTCATACGTAGGTACCTACCTGGCTTGCATTGCAGGTCCGTCACGACTGTGCTTTTATTTTATGCAAGTACCTGTGCTGGCAGTTCTTCAGCCACTTATCCACAGTATCCTTAGCGGACCCTAAAGCGTCAGCCCAGCCCAGCCCCAGCCAGCATTGAGTAGCACCAACCTCCCAAGTCCCTCTTCATTGTCACTTTTCTCCACAGGCTCCGACCCAGTCTGATCAGTTGTCCCCTCCCCGGGCCCAACCCAGCTTCTCCGACTCCAAGTGCACCACGATCGGCCACGGCCACGACCTCTTCTCTACCACTCACCATCGGCAGACGTAACAATAATGCCTTACGGATAAGCGCACGTCGAGAGACACACACCGCATACACACACACATCCACTATCGCACCTGACACTATAGACACCTTGCCTTACTTTGCTTCGAGCGCGAACCTGCCTTCGTCCTTTCATCTCTCTTGCCTCAGCCTGCCAGGTATCCGCCCAACGTTTACGGATTCATCACCATTCAAGGCTTCCCCCGTAGCACAGCTATCTTCGACACCCCAACATTGCTCTGTTCAGCGTCGTCATCCTCCAAGCCCCGACAGGCGTTTGCAATAGCGACATCCGATCTCGTATATACAGATCTGCCGTGTATCTGCTGCTAAATCTTACGACCTGTAAGCTATTCCGCCGCTCCTCGCGCATTGCGATTCCTCCATCATCCCCACACCACCTTTTTCTGCGCTATTCTGCTCTACGTCTCGTCTTTCTACGCTTTGTACCCTGTGTCTTGCCGTTCGTTATCGTCAGGCCGGCGGACGTCCACGTCAACTGGCATCGCATCGCCTCCATCTGGCACCCCACTGCGTCGAGTGCTTTTATCACCCGTCTCCAGCTAACCTCGACGTGTCCCTTCATGACGTAACCCATTTGTCTTCCAGGACCAGAGCTAACCAAGATATTTTACTTCTAGGAGTATCTACAACACCAGCTTGTCCAATCAAACGAGTTCCCACAACCCGCCTGTTTCCGGGGCCGCCGGCAGCGAACAGTGAGCCCGTCGAAGAGGGATTGACTGTGCCGTGCTTGCTGGTGAAGCAGTTATCTACGAACCTGCAACTCTGCTCTGGTCTATGGTCCGCGGCCTTTGCCCGTATAGCAACGCCCACAATCCTTTGAACCACGCATCAAAAGCAGGTTGCTCACACTTTCTCCAACATGGGTTTCTTGGGAGTCTACAAGGCCGTATATGATTACGTGCCGCAGGCTGAGGGCGAACTCGCCATCAGTGAGGGAGATATTCTCTATGTACTGGAAAAGAATGCCGAAGACGACTGGTGGAAAGCCAAGAAGAAAGCCAGTGGCGACGACGAAGAAGAACCAGAGGGGCTCGTCCCCAATAACTACGTCCAAGAGGTAGGCGCGTTGGATTTTCTTCGTATCGTCCATGCCGCATCATGTTTCTGATCCTGTTTTATTATTATTAGGCGCAACCCATTGGAAAGGCTCGCGCACTGTTCGAATACACCCGACAGACCGATGAGGAGCTTTCCTTTCCCGAGGATGCCGTCCTCGACGTATACGATACATCGGACCCTGATTGGATTCTGGTTGGTCTAGATGGCGATTTTGGTTTTGTTCCAGCCAATTACATTGAGATGGCCGAAGCCGAAGAGTCTGAGGCTCTACCCTCACCTCCCCCGGCATTGCCATCTCGTGCTGTTTCTACCGCTACCGACGCAGACAGCTACTCTGAAAAGCCGGAGACTACCTACTCACCCGCCAGCTCCCAGGCCAACAATCCCGCAGCAGCTCTAGCAGGCGTCATGGGCGGCCGTTCTGCCCCACCTCCACGCGCTGCGACCCCTCCGATGTCACCGCAGTCTCCTGCCTCGGAGCCGTCGGATGATGAGCCGATCAAAAGCCCAGCTCTTCCTACGAGACCGGCTTCTCAAGCTGCGCCTGCACGTATCCAGTCCCAGAGGTCAATAGACACTCACCTATACGATAGCTCGGAAGTAGTCGAAGAACCACCCTATCGTGCCCCTGGCGGTTTCCACATGTACAACATTAACGAGATGGTGTCCGTAATGGGCAAGCGGAAGAAGATGCCCACTACCCTGGGTATTAACTTGGCAACGGGCAACATCCTGATCGCCCCTGAACGTGCCTCGGACGGTCCATCTCAGGAATGGACAGCAGATAAAATGACACACTACTCTCGAGAGGGAAAACATGTCTTCATGGAGCTTGTGAGGCCAAGCAAGAGTGTAGATTTCCACGCTGGCGCCAAAGATACGGCTGAAGAAATCGTAGGCGCACTCGGTGAGCTAGCGGGGGCTGTCAAGGCTGAGGGGTTGCGCGAGGTCATCTTGGCAGGTTCTGGAAAGGCCCAGAAGAAGGGCCAAGTACTCTACGATTTCATGGCTCAGGGAGATGACGAGGTGACCGTCGCTGTCGGTGACGATGTCATAATTATCGACGACTCCAAAAGCGAAGAATGGTGGCAAGTTCGACGCGTCAGGAACGGAAAGGAGGGTGTTGTTCCAAGCAGTTATATTGAGGTTACAGGCTCTATCGCCCCGCCCCCGAGCAATACCGGTTTAAATGCGGCGAGGTCGACTGTCGAACAAAACCGGCTGGAAGAAATCAGGTTGACAAAGGAGGCTGTCAAGGCCGCTCAGCGAGACAGCTCACAGCAGGTAGGGCCGGGAATGCCTCTACCAAAGCGAGGCAGTAGTCTTATGGCAAGAGAAACTGGTAATAACTCTGGGCAGCGGAACAAACAAGAAAACGGACGTGGCGAGGGCGGCAGCCAAGGCCGGTCTGGTAAATCCAGTAAGATCAATGTTGGGGCTCATATTTGGTTTGCTCATTTTGCTGACCTTTTGCGTCACAGAGCCGGATCCCGCCAAAGTACGCACGTGGACGGACCGTTCGAAGTCATTCAGCGTCGATGCACAATTTCTAGGACTCAAGGACGGCAAAATCAACTTGCACAAGATGAACGGTGTCAAGATCGCAGTCCCCGTTGCCAAGATGTCGGTTGAGGATCTTGAATATGTCGAACGTGTCACAGGCATTTCTTTGGATGAGGACAAGCCGCTGTCCAACGTCAAGAAGACCAGGGCCTCTCAAGCCGGTGCAGCCAGGGAATCGCCCCCTGTCGGACTTGGCGCTTCCGTCGGACAACCCCAGAAGCCTGATTACGATTGGTTTCAGTTCTTCCTTTCTTGCGATGTTGCCGTGGGATTGTGCGAACGGTACGCCCAAGCTTTTGCCAAGGATTCAATGGATGAAAGCGTTCTCCCGGATGTCGACGCCTCGGTGCTTCGCAACTTGGGTCTGCGCGAGGGAGACGTCCTCAAGGTGATGCGAACTTTGGATCAAAAATTCGGCCGGACAAAAAATGGCACTGATAAAATTAATGGTGAAGGCGATGGCGCGCCGGGTGGTCTCTTCTCTGGTCCAGGCGGTGCCCTGCGGAATAATACGAGAAAGGGCAGGCCGGCGCCCGCGATTCAAACGAGTGACGTCGTTGATCCCAAGGCATTTACCGCGAAGGGCGTTGACTCCGCCGAGGACGTTGACACAAGGTCACCCGCGTCGGCCTCCGCAACTCCTGCGATGGCCAAAACAACCAGTGGCTTTGATGACGATGCATGGGATGTAAAGCCGTCGAAGCAGCCCCAAGAGCCACCACGTCCTGCAGTTACAACCACACCCGCCCCTGTGCAACAACCGGCGCAGCCTGCAGGACAGCCAGCGCCGGCTGCACAAGTGCCAGCTCTCACCGGTTCTATGCAGGATTTGTCGCTTTTGACAAAACCTTTAGAACCGCAGCGGACAGCTCAGCCGTCCGGACCGAGCCCGGCTGTCAGCCAACCGCCGGCCCCGGCGCAAGCTCCCCAGCCCACGGGAGCTACACCATCATTCTTTGATACGATCCGGCCGAACCCTACCGGTATGCAGACACCACAGCAAGCGATGCAAAGGCAAAGACCTGCTCCACCGCAGACCACCACAAGTTCCGGCTCTCTGATGCCTCCTCCACCCGCGAGGCCTCTGTCAGCGCCCCAGTCGGCCCAGTCGAGTGCATTTGCGCCCCCGCCCTTAATGCCTCAGATGACTGGCATGCCCCCTCAAGCATTTCAGACGCAAGTCGCACCACCAGGCCAGAGCCTGAACGATATCAATCAGGCGCGTTTGCAGCAACAGTATGCCATGCAGCAGCAGCAGATACCTCAGCAGCAGATAAACCCTTACCCGGTCCCCCAGCAACAACCGGTTCCTGGGGTCATGGGCTTCAGCTCCGGCATGCAGCAAACGAGTGGTCAGTTTATGCAGCAAATGCAGCCAATGATGACCGGTGTGCCTGTACAAAGTCCTTTCGCAGATCCCCAGCGACAAAACCAGTTCCCTTCAATGCAGGCACAGCCTACGGGCTTTCAATTTGGTGCAGTGCATGGCTTCAATCCTCAGCGAACTGGTAGCGTCAACTCCTTCTTGCCTCCCGCCTTGGAGCCGCAAAGAACGGGCATGCCGGGGTTCCAGCCTCAGCAAACCGGCATGAGCGGCTTCAATAACATAAGTGGCTCTATGCAGCCTGCGGTGCAGCCTTTGCGGCCGCAGAAGACAGGCCCTCCCCCTCCGGTCCGATTCGGCGTCACGGGAGATGCAAAGAAGTTGATGCCGCAGGCGACGGGCCGGCGGGCCAATCTCTCTCAAGCAAGTAAGTCAACAACGTCGCACACACCATAATCAAGATTGCTAGAGGCTCGGCTGACACTGATATAAAGCCCCTAATAATCCATTCGGTTTCTGATTGTGCATGCTTTCCACGGGCAAGAAGGCTTGTATGCTCCGAATCGGAGCGAGCGAACTTCTTACTGCGTTTTTTTCTACTTTCCTGGATATTCCAGCATAGCATATGCGCACTGCGGACATGCTCACCGCCGTCATACCAGACTTCACGCATTAGATGTACTTAATATCATTCCTTTTCATGTTGCAGCAGATGCATTCTATGTAAGACCACGGAAGACGAGCTTTGTTTGAACCGCGACGCCAAGATAGAACCGGTCTGCTGTGCCTCCCGTATCGCAGAGTGCTGCTTCAGCTGAGAATAGGCAAAGGTGCGTAAGGGTACACAAGGCATACTAAAATGTCTGCTCGTTGCCTCGCCGGCGCAGACATATTACAGCCCAACCAGAGAAACTGGTCTTTTACTAGCGTTTTATCCAAATGGGCCCATTGGCCCTGTGGTTAAGGACAAGCAGTAGATGCCTAATCCATTGATGCATAGGGAATCCAAACAGTAAGGCGCGACCATCTTCAATGCAGGCGTGTGGGCTCCCAGTGTATTTATTGATGGATATCTCTTTTGGGACTACCACATGCAGAAGAACGATACGGCACAATGCAGCCAATAAAGATGAGCCAGCGTGGCGTCGCAACCCTAAAAATGTGCAAATCTACCGAGTATATAGAACTTCGAGCCGTAAGGTAAGCAAATGCGGTGTTGTACAGATATTCTGTTGATAAAACCCTTCTTCCCCAATTACTCGTTATTACCATTCGCCTTTCCCGAGTGACCGTGGTCCAAAAAAACGAGCCCACACGTTCGACTTAAAATCAACTAAGGCGCATGGGGCCGAACTCCCAGTTCGCTCTACTAAGCCTTGCGTCGATGGATGGTGGGTTGCCCAGATCGCGCGGTAACCTTAATGGGCGAGGATTCGGTTTGAGAGGTCTTGTCTGTCAACTTGGCCGGCTGGAACCTCTTGCGAACCGCACGAATCATCATGATGAACCAATAAAAATTGAGACTGTTGAGAGTCAGGTTACTGATGAGATACGTCACTGCCAACCACGTCGGAACCGTTGACGCCTCTGTCGCAAATCTCATGACGCCTGTCGAGGCAAGAACGGCGTCTCTTTCGGGAGATATATCCTTGGGCAAAACAGGGTGGACATTAATGGCAGCGTAAATGTCAGAAAACACCTTGACCGACTGGTATGTTCCATAGACTAGACGGCAGGAAAAAAAAGTGAACAGGAGTATCAAGCCGTTGTAAAGTTGCGCGCGGGACCCGGTCATTCCTAGCTTATCGAAGAACCAGTGGATATTGAGGAAGGGTGTTGATAACTCCCAGAGAATGAAGACACAGCCGTAGTAATTGAGAAAGGGTCGCTGGAAAACCGCGGTCAGGGGGGGTGTGAAAATGAGGGGTTCGCACGAGGTAAACTTACGAATCCAAGCGAATAGACGAAGAGGGCGCTGATGGCGTGGGCCAATGTGCCAAACCCGAAGACGTCCATGTTGCAGCTAGTTACAACAAGATCCCAGAGGAAATAGCCAGCGGCAAGGCCTTGAATCATGCCAGCGGCACCAGTGTAACCCCATATACGACCTTGCCAGTCCATCTGGCTGCGCTCTTCGTCGACGAACATGACCCAGATGGCCAGCGCGTTGATGAGCGTGCTCTGAACGAGAGAAACGACATGTGCGTCCCAATTGATCCGTCTTTTCCTGGGTAGGTCGAGATATTTGCGGCCAACAATCAACCGGGATAGCAGTGGCGACACCGGGTAGTAGATAACAGAGTACAGCAAGGCGGCAGCGAAGACCTCATGCACATGTATCGGCAGGGTTGGGAGAGAAAAGTAGTCGGCCAAGGGCTGTGTTGCCTTGACGAGCCATGGCAGCGGCTCGATAAAGAAAGGGTCTTTCATTCTACGCTATCGCTCTCGTGTTGTTTTCGTTCAGATCGTTGTCGGAGAGGCGGCACAAAGACGGGTGGAAGAGGTCGACGGCAGGCGGGCAGGTTACTCGTAAGACTGAGCGCAGGAACTCGATCCCTTTTCAATAGATGTTTATCGGGAGGTAGAGCAGCTTGTCACCGGGTTAGACCACTGAACGAGGCTGGACTCAGAAGGCGTGCAAAGTGACTGAAGGTCTTGGGAGGCGCGTGAGGTAGGGAAGAAGTTGGAAAATGGTAGGGAGGTAAGATCACCTCGACGCGGGGAGCTGGGAGGATTGTTGGGGGAAGCTAAGCTTGATGGAGGAGGACCCTTAGAGACGTTTGTGGTGGGGCCCCGGATACGTACCTCAGTTATCCATTCTGGCACTCCATGACCAGGCGTCGTGTCAAGCTGTTCTCGGGTACATTAGCTTGTGTCACTGGCTACATCAGCTGGGTCGGGACGGCAACCTGAGGGGCTTTAGCGAGTGTTCCGGTCTTCTACGCAGCAGCAGCTATGACACCGACGTAGGACGCGGGAACAAGACCAGTAACCCGTGATGGCGTCAGATGGGCTTAACATGGGAACAGGAAGGGATGTGGGGGAGGGATCTGCACATGGTCGTGAGGCGAGTACGAATATCCAGTCAACATGTGGCCTTGACTATATTCTGGACAAATGATCTACTTTGTGAGAGAGAAAATACCCGCATAGTCTTAGAAACTGGCAAGCAATTTCTCGATGGAACTCAATGATGGCATGCAGACGGCGAAGCATTGAATGTACATGTCTTCGCACCTGCATGTGACATCAGCGAGCTTACCTCAGCCAGCTTTACATGTAACCCCGATTTCTCGATGTCCCTCTTAAACACATACTCTTCTGGCTGAGCTGGCGATTGTGTTCATGCCCACCGCCTACCTACCTCAGAATCGAACCACCTTCGTCAGCGACCTCGAATACTCAACGAGGTCGCCCACAGCCCAATCACAGCCTTCAAATGTGAATATCCAAGCATCAACAAGTGCAACCATGGCTGATCTTCTTCTTGATCTGCTCGACACACGGCAGCCTCCCATAGCCGAGACCAAACCGACATTGCGGTCAACCAAGCTAGCTTATCTGTCTCATCTCGCGGACCAAAGTCCAGCAGCCCTGACATCGACAGAGCCTCAATCCCTAGCTCAGTCTTCACAATCACTCCTTCTCTCACTTCAAGATGTCGCGAAACGCTCTCACAGGTCCATCATCGACTCGGCCTCGCATCATGCTAGTCTAACCCACGCTTTACCTACTTTAGTCGTGGATACTACAGACCTACGCAATGCAATCCCCAAGCTTGACTTAGAGGCATTGCGTTTTTCTACCACCTACAGCAAAACTAGCGATAATGAGGACTTAGCAGAAAGAAAGCGTGCTCTGCTGCTACTCCGCAACGTTGAGCGCCTTGTTGACGTGCTTGAACTTCCAACCCTCCTTTCATCAGCCATCAACACTGTCCCTGCCAACTACGCCTCGGCCCTTGATCTCAATGCCCACATCCGGAGACTCCATGGCCTGTACCCGGATTCACCACTGGTTGATCTGGTTTCCCGCCAAGCCGATGAAGCCATCATCAAAATGACGGCTGACCTCATCTCTGCTCTCAAATCTCCAGGGCTCAAGTTGGCTGCATCGCTACGCACCGTCAGCTGGCTTAGGAGGGTACTACCTGATTTATCCTCGATGAGCTCCTCGAGTCGCGAGTCCCAGGAGCATACGCTCTCTCTACTATTCCTTTGCTGTCGAGTAGCGACCTTGGACGCGACTCTGGGGGCCCTGCAACCCCTCCGCGAATTGGCCGATGAGGAGCAGCACAGGCAACAAAGCCCTAACAATCAGTCCTGGTCCGGCGGTCAGCAGACAGAAAAGTACCTCAAACGTTACGTCGAAATCTTTCGGGAGCAGAGTTTCGGGGTCGTTTCCATGTTTAGGAGCATCTTCCCCGATACAAGTCATCAGGCCAGCCGACCTCATGCCGACGCCAAGGATCCTCTCCAGCCCTTACCGTCGACTTTGTCGACTTTCCCACTTCACCTTGTTGAGATGCTACTCGAGACCTTGGGGAGATATCTCCCTACCGTCAGGGATCAGGCAGCACGAGATAGCATTCTCACGCAAGTATTGTACTGCTCAGGAAGCTTGGGCAGGCTTGGAGGCGATTTTGGTACGCTGCTAGCTGGGTTTAGTAACGAGGGCGAGGGAGTGACGAAACAGTCCGAATGGGTTGATATAGTCAAGCGTCACCGATTGCTGTCGGGGCGCCTCGAGTCAGTCATTGGTGACTACAAGATAGCTGGAGCCGGCGTCAAAGACGGCCGCGGGGGAACCAACAATGCCAGCTCTTGATACCGTTCTTATTATGCGGGTTCAACAAGGCATATGGTTTGTTTATTCACGGTGGGAAATATGCCCCCCAAAAGACAAAAACGAAAAATACGGGAATTACTAGTCGCGGCTAAGGATAATCCTCGCTATTTTATTTTATTTTGGAGGGAAGAGTAGAAGAGGGCAGATGCTGCTTTCAAGTGACCGGGCTGATGGCATCACTGCGGTGATTGTAAGTCAGACAAGACCTGGACTGAACGGCTCGGATAGAAGCATAATATAACTATATCTAGTACAACTTACGGATACCAAGTATGGTTCACCTCAAGCTCTGTTACGTACAAGTCCCCAACTCCCTGCCAATCGTCACCTGCTTTGGCCGGTGAGTAAACACCTTCCTCAGGTACCACTAATACCCCTGTGGTTGCTCTGTTAAAAGTCATCATGATTTCGCGATTCCTCTTGTACGTATCATCGCAACAAAACTGAGAACATCCCGTACGCACTCAAAAACCTTAACACAGAGACATAATGGCTCCGATTTCCGAAAATCATACCCACACTTAAACCCACTCACAGACAACTCCCTCTTTTTCTTCCATTGGTCCAGCCAAGTACATCTACTCCAATGGTACGGCAGACATCACCTACGGGCCCAATGTCTCAACCGACGACAACCTCTGGCCGGACAAAGTCATGTAAGTGATACAATCGTATGCTGGTAGGGCCAGTCCGAGAGTCCGCATGGTCTTGGCATCCTGGTACCTCATATCTGCATTCTTGTCCTGTTATTATTATGACCGTCATGGCTGCTCGAGCCATCACCCCCCTACCGTTATTCAAGCTGATCTGTTCGTCTCATATCTCCAGCTCGGCACTTCATTGCTGGACTTGGCTCTGGTGTCGCGTCGGCGGTGCTGCTGCAACCGCTGGACCTGCTAAAAACACGTGTGCAGCAATCGGGTCACCGATCCCTCGCCTCATATCTCAAAGATGTCGCCGCTGCCCCGAACAAAATCCAGACACTTTGGCGCGGGACAGTTCCGTCTGCTCTCAGGACCGGCTTCGGCTCAGCTCTCTACTTCACATCCCTCAATTCCATCCGTCAACATGTTGCTCAATCGCGCCTCTTGGGTCAGGCCACAGCTAGCCATGCCGCCCACTCGTCCTCATTGCCGACACTCACCCCGATGTCTAACCTGGTAGCCGGCGCCCTTGCCCGAACGCTTGCAGGCTTCGTCTTGATGCCACTGACCATTATTAAAGTTCGATACGAATCGAACCTCTATTCCTACCAATCTCTTCTCAGCGCATCATCCGACATATACAGGACGAACGGCCTGCGAGGCTTCTTTGCGGGCTTCGGCGCTACGGCTGTTCGCGATGCGCCGTATGCAGGCATGTATGTATTGTTTTATGAACTGCTGAAGAAGCGGCTCAGCGGCCTGTCCTTTGACAGAGGAGGACAGAACTCTTCACACCCCACCACGATCAAAACATCACATGCGACCTTGGTAAACTTTAGCTCCGCCATCATGGCCGGGGCCGCTTGCTCTGTCGTGTCGAATCCGTTCGACGCCATTAAGACGAGGATTCAGTTGCAGCCAGCCATATACCGGAACATGTATCAGGCTTGCCGTAAGATGGTCACAGAGGAGGGCGTGCGGTCACTCCTGGATGGGGTAGCTCTGCGAATGAGCAAGAAAGCAATGAGTTCAGCCTTGGCCTGGACTGTGTATGAAGAATTGATTCGACGAGCTGAGAGCACTTGGTCCTCTGGAATGACAACGAACGGAACAGCGCCATAGCACCGAGCCTACGCAGCCAGACAAACAGTCCCACCTCACCCAATTACAAAATAAGCATCGTGTGGCAAATACCCAACACGCCATTCTCGGTACAGTCCAATTCTACCGAGCACACTGGAACGAATGTCCAGTATTTGAACATCTCGCTCCACCATGCGAGCAAAGCGAGGTGATCACATTTGACGTGGCCGTAGTATCTGATCCATTCTCGTAAATCATGCCGGTTTGGCACCCGCAAGGTACATGAGGAGTGCCGGCGACTTGCTTCGCTTACGGTCACTCTTCTTTCTGACCCATTCAAACTCGGGCTCGTGCCTGTGTGACTTCTTGTCCTCGATCTCGAGCACTAGCTTAGATGAGCGCTTCTCGCGGAGTGATCTTGTATGCCTCCATAGCGTGTCTTGCTCCCATTCTGGAACCCAGCGTTTGATGAGTACGTAGTCGGGATCCTGGGCCACATGAGTTAGCAAGTACTGACCGAAAGCAACGGTGGAGTAATCTTTGCGTACGACATCCAACTCCCACTCAACATGGTATGTTCTCAGCGTCTCGATTGACAGATGTTTCCTAGCCATGCGCGTGTAGGTCGGGCGGCTGCCCGCAACCAATGCAGTGTTGGTGGAGTTCGGGCTCGGCCTGTGTGTGTGAGCCTCGGGGATCTTCTCCTTCTTGAGAATGGCAGCAATAGCTTTTTCATCAAGACCTGACTTGACGAGATCTTCCCGAAGTCGTCTTTGGTACTCCTTTTCGCGCTCCTCTTTTTCCCTCTTCTCCTTGGCCAAACGGTCCAGCTCCTTTTGGCGTTCTTCCTGTAGCCTTCTCTGGAATTCCTTTTCGCGCTCCTCTTTCTCTTTCTTCTCCTGAGCAAGGCGCTCCTGTTCCTTCCTCTTGTAACGCTCCACGGCATCAGCGGCCTCCTTCTCTCGTTTCTTGGCCAGGTCTGCTAGCCGCATGTCCTCCTGGTACTTTTCCAGTTCAATCTGCGTCTTGAAGCGTTTTTCCTCGGCGGTGCGAGCCTCGCGACTTCGGATATCTTCCAGGTCACGCTTTGCACGCTGGAGCTCGGCCTCTTCGCGATACTCCTTTTGGATTCGGCGTTCCTCCTTCTCGCGTGCCTGGGTGATCCTCAGCTCGGCAAGCTCCTGCCGAGCCCTTTCCGCCTCATATTCCTCTCGAGTCATGTAGGAAGACGATGGCGACCGGGAGTAGGGAGAATGGCTGCGCGAATGAGAACGGTGACGAGGGTGGTAGACCTGCATGTGGCGGTCATCCTCTTCGTCTGAGTGTTCGTTATAGATGCGGTTGTTGATGATGACAGGAGGCGGGGCCGGCGCTGGTGCCGAAGGCGCGCTGCTTGGGGGAGAAGAACGACGCTCACTGGAACGTTCTCTTGACCGAGTGCGAGTAGTAATGACTGTACGCTCTGGGGTCAGGAAGGCAGCTTGCTGAGGGGCTGAGGCGTAGTAGCTTCTGGGCCTCGGCCTCGCTTCGACATAGTGAACAGGCCCAGGAGACGGAGCTCGACGCCTTGAGAATCGGATGTCGAGCTCGTCCGAGTCCGAGTAGTAGCTACTCATTGTGAAAGAAGGGAAGTAGCACGAAGGTTGCGTAAGGTGTAGGCTGTGACTGTCACAAGCTCGAGTCACTAGTCGTCAAAACTGATGCCTGGCAGATCAACCCGTTCACAGAATAGACGGGGACAAGGCGCACGCGAAACAAACAAAATGCTGCGATAGTAACGCAGGAGAAGAGGGAGAATGGAAGGAGGCGTTGAGGCGTGGGAGGGTGAGATCCGGTGACCCTTTATGCTTTCCCTAGCTTAGGGCTCAAGACGGCCGGGGATGGGGGCGATAAGATGCTTCCTCCGTGGTCGGAACACATGGTCTAGAGAGGAACGGCTTGCATGGGACAGCCGACATGCATACGTTTGCATGGGAAGGCAAGAGGGAGAAGGCAGCAGAAGCAGAGGAAGGGGAGACCGGGGGGGTGGAAGGACAGGAATTCCAGGAGGCAGGGGAGGGAACCAAGGAGGGGGGCCTTGCTTTAGTTCGGGACGAGAAGAGAAACGGATTATTAGGAGGGGGCGCCTCGGGTGTCCAAACGGCCTTCATGAAGTGGCTGGTAATTGAAGTGTCGAATGATACACTTCATCCTGGCCGATAGCGTCTATTATTGCACTACCTGGAAATGAATTAGGCACCAGTGGCTCTTAAACCTCGACTCTGAGTGATAGACGGGAGGAATCATCACCATCCATGTGCTTGGGGGTGGGAGAGGGGGACGTCGACGCCCGTTGTAGTACTAGAGTGTCGGTTTACGTGCGGCCAGTCAGAGGCACGTCCTGTACGGAAGGAGGGCGGGGCAGTAAGCATCGGCTGGGCGAAGGACTGGCTGGCCATTCGTCGGTTCATCCATCAACCACAAGGGTTTTGTCTTTCTGCTCCCGCCTTCCTCGTCGGGTGTTTACTAGCCCCCTACGGAGTACTGACTGTCTTATCCCACCCCTCCCTCCTCTTCTCAACTGGATTTGCCTTAGTGCTCATGCTCGTAGGGCTGCACGATGCTGAAAAAGTGGGCCTCGGCATCCAGGGTGCGGTACCACGGGTGGCTTGAGCTTCCACTCTCAATTCGGGGCCGGAACGCTCTGTCCCACTTTTCAGCTGTCGGTATTCGACATGACTGGACAGCGCTGACGAAATGAGATGACATTGTCAAATGGGGCCAACAGCCGCCGCTGGCGGTCGCAACTTCAGCTGACCAGGCAGCCGTTTTCGAGCAAGCAATGGCACATCACTGTTTTACCTACAGCAGGAGAGGCCGCCGCTTGAAGCCGATTTTTAATGATTGTAGGTTAATTAAAGTTGCAATAATAATTTAAAGGAAAAGAAGAGGGGAAAGGCATGTTTGTATCCTGCGAGGTTTTTCAACAGCACCGTAGCTGCGGGTCAACGTAGGTGGTCAGCTGGGGCTCTTGTTGTTGCTGCTGCCCTCGGTTCATATGGTACCCTACCACACCTAGGTAGTAGGTACTCTGCTGCCCTGCTTACTGCCCTCCACTCTCGCCCGGTAATATGCAAAGTCGGTTGTTTGACCGCAGCAATATTGTCACCTCCCTGGCGCTTCGGCGAGGACCATAGGTGAGTATTTGCGATGAACCGACTCGCCACCTGGCGGCTACTGAAACAACTCTGGCTGGATGAGGCTCATCGAGCCGAAGAGCAATTTTCAAAACCCTATCGCAAGCGCGGCAGATCCCTCCCCCCCGAAAGTACATCGTTTATGTATAGTACTAGGTCATTAGTATTTGAACAGCAACAAGGGTCACATGATGAGTGCCTCAAATTACCCAGGGCTAAGAACCCCGGTTATTATGATATTTTGGTATAAATGCCTTATAAGTATGGGTCACACGGAGAAATTCTAGCCGATTGATTGGGTGCCCTTATGGCTGCTCAAATACTAATGACCTATTACTGTATCAGTATCAAGGTTTTCGGGTGGCGGGCGAGTACTTAGCTTTTTTTTTTTCTTTTCTTCTTCTTATTCTGCTCGAAACCCCTCGCCGTTGACTCTGCACTCTCATATATGTTTGATTCGGATTTCTCTTGACAGCGACGAGAATCACGCATACACTACCTTAAAGGGGCGTGTCCCACTCTGATCATTACTCATACTCTCCAAAGGACGAAAGCTTGCCATGCCGACGTCGATTGCATTGATCCTGTTTCCCGAGCGAGACTTTGATTTGCTTGTGCCATCCATGAGTTGGCCAGCTTGGCTTTTCCTTGTATATGCTGCCCGTCCCGCTCAAACTAGACAGCTGTTCGTTGAATCTTGGAAGAGACTGTGCTAAGCATAACGTCCGGAGAGAGGCAGGCGTCTAGCCCGGATCAGATTCGGTCTATCCAGCGACACCCAAGGACGCATCCGTGATACCGGCCTATTTAATGGCGGCTGTGATTTGATTATGAACATCAGTTTCCCGCCTTGCCGTATGCTTTTTTGATTACACAAGGAAATATGCCTCGTCCTTCTCACATACCTCTTGGTAAATCCTTGCGACTCTGCGGCTGTCCCCCGGCATCGCTCCTTCCCGATACAACTTCCTCCATCATGACTGGGCCTTGAGCATCTGGTCAATGTGTTGTCGGCTATTCTTATACGTCGTCTCCAAGTAATGCAACTTCTGGCTCAATTTCTCCACCTCGCCCTCCTTCTCCTTGATTTGGCCCTCCAGCTTCTGTGTCAGCTGTGGCGTGGGTATTGAAACGAACCTTTTGTGCCCCTCAGCCGGAGGGTCAAGTGTCAGCAAAATTCCTTTCGAGCTGGGCATCTTCCCGTTTTGCTCTCTTGCCATCCGCCCAGGGCAAACATCAGCTGCAGCGGACAGAAAAGAAGACGGTAATCAGCAAGGGCTTCACGTACATTTTACCAACACCTTCGTAGACACCCGAGTTCGTGGGAAGGCTCGCCACCTCGTCCAGGGTCAGGCGCACCATTCGCATTTCTCGTTGCTTTGCCGTCATTTGCGTGCGGGCCTGACCAATCTGCTGCTGGGCCACAATGGCCTGGCTCTCGATTTCGCGGATCAACTAGAGCGCGAGGCGGAGTGAGCATAACTAATGTAAACTGTTCAAGCCAGCGTATAGGCCGGAGACTACCCTCCTCGCTTACCTTTTCCAGCGCCTGGTTTGGGATAGACATTTCGAGAAGCTTGAAATTACCGTAGGCAAAAGAATAACGGCCTTGTGTTTGCTTTGCTGATGCAGTTCTGGAGCGGATGGATGTCACTACGATTTAGTGTGAATGGGGTGATGATCGTGGTGGTGAGTAAAATAATCCCTCCTGTGTGACTAGGTAGTGACAGCCAGGCCTTGTAATATTGGAGGAAGGCCTGCATTGCTTAAATGTTTATACAGTGTTTTTTTGCATTTATGCTGATGTGGAGTCTACTCGACCCTCTAACTAGGTAGATAACTTGCCTAATTTACCTACCCGTCTACCCATGTGCGGGGTCCAACACAGTAGAATACGGTCAGTACAATCCACTGCTCACTGCGTAAGGAAACGATAATCAGGAAATATACACCCTGTATGAGTAGGTCGGTGGGTCGGTATGTCCTTCAAAACCAATTCAATTGAAAGGGTATCTCAAGGATCCTCTTGCCCACAGTCTTGCGTGAACGTCATCTTTCCAGGCGAAGACCAGGTCACCGTATCCAACCATGATTGCATCCAGACACAACCGTACAATACTTACACTATCATTGAACCCGTGTGTCCTTGAAAACCTCATGAGTACACACCCTTGTGCGACAGCCTTGGTTGTTAGAATAGTGCTCCGCCTTCACTACTCCAAGCTTTCATTCAGCCTTCTTGCTCCTGACGACGAGTGGTATCGACGATAGCAACCTGGGCCAAACAAGCTTGTACTCATCCTCGCGGCCCTCAAGACATCTACGGAGCCAAATCCCCCAGGTAATGTAGTAGTATGCTAATGCCTCGTTAGCCCAGTGAAAACTAATCCTGCTGTCGGACGCAGAAGGCCATGGGATTTATACCTCCTAAGACGATGTCAGCAATTGATTGACGCAACTGGGAAGACAAGTGGAACATTTACGCAACACATACCGATTCCTGTCATCAGGTGCCACCAGGCGTGACCCTCAAGCACGGCACCCCAGGGCAGCCCAAGCTGTCGCCGCCAGCCTCGAATCTGGCTGCAGAAAGCGTTGTCCAGGTTCCAAATGAGAAAGCCCATGAGAAATACGCCGAGACCCGTACCAACCATGATCCACATAGTCTCAAGAATTCCATGAGCCTTAGCCTGGTTTCTCTTGGCTAGGACCGGGCGTAGCTGGGTCTCCATCACGTACAAACTCCGCAGGACAACCTGCATAGCGTCAGCCACCATGTCAAACAAAACGAAACGATATGCATATAAGGGAAGAGGTGTTTTACCGTTGCTGTAAGCGCTGCATAACAGACTTGATGGAACACAGGATCCTTTGTAAGGTGGTAATAATACTGGCGGATTTGGAGTCAGCCTTGGCTACCTTCAACTTGACGTCCCATTTCGGTGCAGGGCGATGAAAGCACACACCGTAATGAACCCTGCCAGGAGAGCAAGGCCACTGCCCAAGAAGACAGCGAACTGCGGTGATTTTGAAAATGAAAACGTGGCAAAGACCATCAGACAAGTCGTGTAAATCATGGATAGTTCATCTATCAGCTGCATAGGGTCTAGACGGGTTCTGTGAGTAATACGCTCGAATCACAAATGGGACCATCGCGCGCCCCCTGATGCTGGGGCCGTACATTTTAATGATGTATGGAAGGCCGTGGAGCCAAGACCGACAACAACATAGCCCAGATAGGCGATGAGGAATATGCGCGGGTGTTTCTCAGAGGCGCAATTGTGCACGCCTTTGAAGCCGAGCCAGAGGAACAGGAGATTCGTAAACGTCTTGAAGGTGCCCATGGCAAGTAACGTCAACAGTCTGGTATAGTTTCATGGTAATGTTGTTTCTCACTCACATTACAGACCTCTGCGCAGTAGTACGAAACTGCATAGTCCTAGGGGGAAATGTAAGCAGAAGTCAGGAATAATTTACCCGCTGGCTCATCCAGTACGCAAGCCATGTCTCACCTCTTCGCAAAAGTTCAGCGTAGACGTCTTCTCGCCCCAGTATCCATCTGGAACGTCCTCGTTGTAGGCTAAGCGTAGGGCCTGGAACAACGGGGACGATGCCATTGCGGTCGGGTGGAGTTAGCTGTATATAGGTCAGGCTGAGCCGGAGATGGGCTACGTAGCGAGAACCCAATGACTGTTTATGGGATCACTCCGTTCTATCTTGGTACAGCACAGTAAGCGAGTGTTTGGAATGCAAGAAGGTGGGAGAGAGTGGGAGAAAGTGAAAGAGAGTCGACCCAGGTTTGAGAGCGATGGAGTGCGTGTAAGGGTTCACACCTAGCGGTAATAAAGCCGTTGCAATTGGCCTTTCGGGGAATCTGACGGTAACTTGAGGATTTCCAGGCACAGGTTCTGGGTACCGAATTCTCGAGAGTGACTATGGGAAGTGGAAAGTTAGGCAAATACGGCTAGATGAAGAGAGAGTGAAGCCCCGTGTGGTGATGTTCCGGGTCGTCCGGCAGGAAGTTTGAATAATCCTAGTGTTGCCCGAGAGTGGCTGATTGGCTATGTTGAGCCTAGACTGTAAGAGATAGAGGCAGCTAAGTATTTTACAGTAACGCAAGTCACCCGGGCTAGGTGGAGGCAGGGAGGATTATCGTGCGAAGGGAGGCAATTGGTTCCTCTAGTAGAAACACGGCAACAAGTACTAGATCAGTAACGTGGCTACTACCTACCTAGTAGGTAGGAGAGGATGGGAACCTAGCTGAGCCAACCGGCAACTTCAACCCGAGACATGTCCGTTGAGGGTGTGGGTTTTCAACGTTGCAAGTTGCAAGCAAGTGCACCGGACCAGTCCAGTGTCAGGCCGTGAACCATTAAAAAAACCACACTAAACCACGGATGTGCTCCGATGTTTAGTAATATGACGTACCATAGCTGCTGCACCTTGACTCAGCTCTCGAGGTGTCGTTTTCATTTTTCCCTTACGGCGTATCAACCTATTATTGTTTTCCATGTCTGGTTCCAATTTGCAAGGCCTTCTCAAAGTATCTGGTGTTAGGAACACTCCAGGCCTAGAAACTGGAATGCGTGCAATAAAATTAAATACAGTTTCTTCCCGTGCCAGAGGTATAGAGGCGTAGTCCTGGCAAAATATTTTAGCAGAGGCAAAGACGCGCAGTGGTAAGTACCTACCTCAGTATACTTGCTCCTAGGTGCCTTGGGCATGCAATGCAGGACACACATTGGGAAACAGAATGCGCCTACCTCGTTTCGTAGCGCAGCACAGCACAGCACATAGTGGCTCACACCCACCCATTCAGCCCCGGAACCCGACATTGCTCCCACTCCCTTACATGCCACCTGGACTTTCATCGTCGTTGCCTTTCCATGAGAGCTGCGCATTATCACCACACCCAATTATCAACATACAATCACCGCTAAACTTGTAGCCGCCGAGAACAACGAAGGTCTGCAAATCATACTAGTACCCATCCATTCGTATCTCCTCTGCAAGCCACCAACTGACTTCTGTCTGTTATTTATTGATCAGTTAACGCGCACCCTGCCTATCAGCTGCTCTCAAGGCATTTACGTCCGTCGTCGAGACCACTCAAGACATTGCGAGTTAACAGCCGAGAACTCCAGTTGGTCGATCCCACTGCTCAACTACAGGACCGTACTCGACATGCACATGGTCGTTGGATCCCGCAACAGCCACGAGGCATAACCAGCCTAATTCTACCTCCACTTGGAAGCTATCCTTACCAGACGTGACCCGGTCGTCGCCATGGCCGCTCCTGCAAAGTCGACGCGCTGGGGTTCCTTTCTTCAGCAGGCCGTTGCCGGCGTGGAAGCGCGGCTCGACAACATACTCGCTGAAGGCGAGAACGGGTCTAACCTGCTTCAATCTGCCCAACCTGCCACAGCTGCCGCTAAGGATCAGCAACCTAGTGAGTAGCACTCGTCCTTCCCTTTTGTTGTTGTCGCTTCACACACTACTGGCAAGACCTTTCTTTCCTTGTGCTGAATCTCGTTATTACAGACCAGCCTCGATCTTCGACCAGCAGTCGTACGAATGACCGCTTACAGGAGCGTCTTGCCAAGGCTATGGCCGCCAAGAATCATCCGTCATCCGACGCTCGCAGTATAACCTCCGACTCCCAGAGTGCCCGACCGAGCGCGGACGGAGGCTGTCCTGAAGCCAGTACACATCAGAAAGACTGTACTGTCGCTACAAATCGAGACCCGAGTCCGTCGCTCACCTCCCCGCCGGTTGAGACTGTCGCCCACGAGAATGCTACGCAATTCCAACTCCAGCCCAAGCCGATCGACCCGCTAGGCCATCAGGAGGACCAGCTGCCTCAGACCACGGCACAGAGCGAAACAAGATCGGAGTCTGCACTCGCCGGCGGTACAACCGCTTCGTCTGATGTAACGGTCAACTCTGAGACAATACAAACTACACCATCCAAGGATATGACGGACACGAATCACGCATGCAAACAATGTTCTATATTCAGAACGCGCGTCGAATCTCTGGAGGCTATGGCGGAGCAAACGGCAAAGGAACAGCAGGAGGAGATACATCGCTATATTGAGCAGTTAGAGGGTCTCCAGGCAAAAGTGCAATTTTTGGCACGGGATGCGACTGATGCAGCTCGAAAGTCTTCTATTGCAGCACCAGCAGGCAGTCAAGAGCGGAAGCTTGCCGAAAAAGACGAAAAGATCGCTGTCCTTATGGACGAGGGGAGGAACTTGGCTGCCATTGAACAGAAACACCGGGCCATCATCAGGAAACTCAGGTCACAAATAAATGGCGACGAGAAGACCATAGCGGAATTGCGCGCTCGCCATGACAAGCTAACGGTCGACGTGGACAAGTTACGTACCCGGGCCAGTCGTGTTGATGAGCTCGAACAATCGAACCAGGATTTGCAGATTAGATCCAACGGCATGCAGGACGAGTTGAACGCGTTGCGTGCCGAGGTGTCAGCCAACAAGACGGTAATTCAGAGATTGCGGGATGATCTACGAAAGGCCTCAGACCAGGCCCATTCAACCATTGAGAAGGCCACCAAAGAGGCGCTCACGGCAGAGAAACACCGTGTCAAGGACCTCGAAGACACTGTCGCTGCGCTGCAGGTGGAAAAGAGCTTGGTTGTCGACAGGGCAAAGGCTAACGCTGCCGAAGCAGAGGAAAGGGCGGCGCGTGCGGCTGAGCGCACCCGTGTCGTGGAGATTGAAATGAAGACGGAGCTCCAAGCAATGGAAGGAAAGCTGGAAGCGATGCGTGCGCTCGCGGAGGAGGCGTCGTCTGGAGCCATGAGTGATTCTCAGGCCAAGCTACTGCGCCAAGTGGAAACATTACAGACACAACATGCGATTGCCGCGGAGAATTGGCAAGGCATCGAGGCAAGTCTGGTTGCTCGAGTCGGCAACCTTGAGCGCGAAAGGGATGATGCTCTGCGACGAGAGTCGGAAATGAGGAAAAAGGCGAGAGAGACCGTAAGAAATGACAATATGCCTCGGAGCTATAGAGCCAGGCTCCAGTTGAAGCGTTCTCGTGCTAATAGGTTAATAGGCGACACGATGCAAGCGCCAGGACGAGGAGTTGCAGGAGTTGACGAGCAAGATCCCCAATCTTCAGCGAGATGTTGATGCATATCAAGCACGTATAGAGGCACTGCAGAAGCGGGCAGATAACGCCGAGGCAGCCTTGTTCCAGGCCAAGTCCGAGCTTGAAAAGCACCAGCAGATGGGATGGAGGGCCGAAAGGACAGAATCCGACCGTCGACCTTGGCTAGAAGACCATCTATCTGGACCCGGTTCTAGAGTACATAGTCGCCCAGACTCACCATTGTTGTCTGTGCCCACACGCACCATGAGTAACGACCTTCTCTTGCTACAGAGTGTGTCGGGCAAGAGTCGCAAGATCCCAGTACCAACTAACGGAATGGACGGCTTTCAAGAGGGCTCATCAGTCGGAAGGAAAATGTCGAGCCAACCTCCGGCAAGACCACTAATGCTGCCCAGTGGTTCAAGTCTGCCCGTAGCACCTTCCATCACATCGCTCGAGTTGCCTCTTGACTCGCTGCCAACACCTACATCGCATGCGGGCGAGAAAGATGACATGTTTGAAGGTGTCGAGACTTCTTCGTCTCCTCGACAGATGTTGCAAGATATGGTATCAGTGTCGACGGTTGGCGCAGGCCCTTCGGTGCAGCTAGTGGAGAGGATGAGCGCGGCCATCCGTCGGCTGGAGGCGGAAAAGGTAACTTCGCGTGAGGAGTTGGCGCGAATATCTGGGCAAAGGGACGAAGCAAGGGCCGAAATTGTGTCGCTGATGAAGGAGTTAGAATCCAACAAGACGGCGTCAAAACGCGTTGCTGAGCTGGAGGGTCTGGTTGATGACTTGAATTCGAGATACCAGACGACACTAGAGTTACTTGGGGAGAAAAGCGAGCTAGTAGAGGAGTTGCGTGCAGACGTGCAGGATGTCAAGGCCATGTATCGCGACCTGGTAGAGCGAACGGTGAGGTAATGGGATCATGTGGCACGAGCACCCAGAGTAGAGGCAAAAACTGCCTCCCAGTCCTGTACGTGAAAAAGCCCGCGCCTCCCTGATCCAGTCGAGGCCAACAGTCGTTACCCAAGTACTGCAGCTTGGGACTGGGCTGTTTTTAAAGATCTATGCCTTCCTCCTCAGCGGAACGCTCGATGTAGCGGCGAACCTAAGTATGACATGTTAGCGATGTTCTTGTCAGTATCTACGTAGCAGATACCAAAAGCCAGACAGACCTCCTTGTCGGGGGCCAAGTCTAAGGCCAAGTAACCTTCATTATCCTTCTTGTCGACCTCTGCTCCAGCTTTAAGTAGGGCCATTGCTGTGTCACCTAATGCCACGTGTGAGCAGCCGGCCCGTCGTTTACAAACGAAGATTGTATGCTAAACAGTACATACCATGACCTTCGGCAACGGCATGATGAAGCGCCGTGTAGCCCGAAGCGTCAGTAGCGTTGAGGGGGCTCTTGTTCTTGATCAGGAGCATCACCATAGGAACTGAGCCTATGGCCGCAGCTCTGTGGATGGCGTATTGGCCGCGTTTATCGCGAACTCTGGTAGACACCGGAGGATTGTGACTGATGAGCGTCTTCGCAACATCCAGATTATTCTTTGAAGCCACAAAATGAAGAACATTCTAGGCCGCCCACATTAGAACACCAATCCATTCTTTGTGTATGTTGCTTTACTGACCTGTCCGTTGTGATCTATACCATTCCACATGTTAGGTGCCTCAACGACAAACCATTAAGGGGAGACGGGCTGGACTAGTATCTTACTCTTGAGGTTGACATCGGCTCCCTTTTGAAGCAGTAAATTTACGAGAGCTTCGCCGTCCTTGAGGCTTGCAGCAATCATAAGTGGCGTCCAGCCGCTGCCATCCTGTGTCATAGGGCCGAAATCAGTATGAAGGGTGCACAGCTGACTAGGCCAGAAGAGGATGCAATGAGCCGGCTTACCTGGACATCGGGATCGAAACTATGGTGTTGCGCAAGCAGTATAACAATGTCAATACAGTTGGATGACGCGGCCCAGTGAATCGGTAGCCTGCGATCCTCGTCCTCCCGAGTAGCGAGCATGGGCTCTGTCTAGAAACTCTATCAGCATCTGCTCTATTCGGAGCAGTGCGTGGACAGGGGGCACCTTGAGGATGGTCTCTGCAACCGAGACTACACGGAATTGAGTCAAAAAGAGCGGCCTTTGGGGGATACGGCGGTTTACCTCTTCCTTCTCGGGCAGCGGTATGTAGGGGAAACTGATCCTGGGACTCGTTCATTGCGTCTCGTCTGGTGTAGTCAGAGCGAATGCTCCGAAAGACAACCTGATACTTTTTATTGCAGATAAATATGCAACAGGGTACCGAAAGGGGATCGAATCACAAAGGCAGCTGTGGCTTAATCGAGATGGTCGTTGACTGGAATGACGTTATTCCAGAAGACAACAACGGTGAGAACGAGCAGAACACGGTTGTATAGTACAAACAAAGGATGCTTGAAAGGCAAAAAAATGAAGGAGTACACATATAAATTCCACAACAAAAACATCCGAAGATGACTTGTGTTGCTTTCTAGCTAGTGCGAAGCGTCAAATTTGAGAAGCCAGTGCTGAACCATACCTAGATGATGAACTTCAGCTTCTGACGTACAAAGTACACATTTCTGATCACACTGTGTACGTACTCTAGACCGCAGTACCTAGGAGCTTAGAGACTACACCTAGGCTTGGTCTGTGCAATTCTGTCCAGGCAGGTACGTACCTTTACCGTAGTCGGATTGACTGAATGTGCACTCCAAGTCAATGTTTTACGCGTAGGGCCGTCTGCTGCTTAAACCACCACCATAGCCAGCACCCTATTCATCTACCACATCAGCAAGCCGAGTCGCCGCGAACAACGAGGCACCATCATTTAGAACTTTTCCGGTCGATCCGAAGTGTCTAATTCTTCCGGCCAACTCTGGCCTTCAACCTCGGCCGGAATGGACCTCGCAATGTCAAACTCGACTGGGCCAGCAGCCAACACCGCCATCCTGAACACGCTCATTAATGGCAACCACAAAACAGCGAAATCAATCTACTCTGATTCGCCCGCTGTTTCTTCGAGGAAAGGACAGCGAAGTGAATTTGGTGATCTCGCCACAGAGAAACCGATTGACAAGGCAGCTGCCGAACGCCGCTTCAGACTTGAGTATGTCGATGTCCAACAGCTTCCGCCAGCCCTCGCTGCCAAACAACCAGCGCCCAGCAAAACTCGAAAAATCAAGGCGCAGCCCAACGCGAAAAATGCACTCGTTCGCCAGCAACCCGTCCAGAAGCTCCTCGAGGGTCCCAACAGCCCCGTCGCTGCTGCCAAAGATGGACAAATGATTATGATCGAAGACAGTTCCCAGAGGCCGCCGTCCGAATCAACAAGCCTGGCCCAGGCAGGCACTGCCACACCACACGGCTCTAGGCCCGAGTGGCACCCCCCTTGGAAGCTGATGAGAGTCATTTCGGGTCATCTGGGGTGGGTACGAAGCTTGGCCGTCGAGCCTGGAAACAAGTGGTTCGCAAGCGGTGCTGGAGACAGGACCATCAAGATATGGGACCTCGCGACAGGCTCTCTACGCCTTACCTTGACTGGGCATATATCGACAGTTCGTGGCCTTGCCATCAGTCCGCGCCACCCCTATCTGTTCTCTTGCGGCGAGGACAAGATGGTCAAGTGTTGGGATCTCGAGACGAACAAGGTCATCCGCCATTACCATGGGCACCTTAGCGGTGTTTACACACTCGCACTCCATCCAACACTCGACGTACTGGTCACTGGTGGTCGAGATGGTGTTGCCAGAGTGTGGGACATGCGAACGAGAAGCAACATCCACGTCTTGTCAGGCCACACCGGGACCGTATCAGACGTCAAATGCCAGGAAGCCGATCCTCAGGTCATCACTGGCTCATTGGACGCAACAGTGAGACTGTGGGACTTGGCTGCCGGAAAGACAATGGGCGTATTGACGCATCACAAGAAGGGGGTCAGGGCACTAACGACGCATCCCCAAGAGTTCACCTTTGCGTCGGGTAGCACCGGCAGCATCAAGCAGTGGAAATGCCCTGAGGGAGCCTTCATGCAAAACTTCGACGGCCACAACTCCATCATTAACACACTGAGTGTCAATCAGGAAAATGTGCTCTTCTCGGGCGGCGACAACGGCTCGATGAGCTTCTGGGACTGGAAAACAGGCTACCGCTTTCAAGCACTTGATACTACGGCACAGCCAGGATCCTTGGACGCCGAGGCAGGCATTATGAGTTCGACTTTTGACCGCTCTGGGTTGCGTCTGATATGCGGAGAGGCTGATAAGACCATCAAAATATGGAAGCAGGATGAGAAAGCAACACCGGAATCGCACCCGGTTGTCTGGCAGCCAACACTTGCGCGACGCAAATACTAGCTTCCAGTCTATAGTGTATGACAGTGTAGGACATGATTGACCAACAATGGCAAGGCAAGCATAGTCATGCTAATAGATACCCGATTACTGAGTCTACCTAGCATCTGTGGTGGTATGGGGGCCTAAAAAAATAGACCCAAAGCATTAACCTCACCATCATCCCGGAATGCCATTTTGATTTCCTCATCTCCTACAGCAAGACGCATCTTGCTTGGTCTCTCTGATTTGTGTGCTTCCAGAACAATTATACCTGCACCCACTAGCTCAGTCGCCGCCCGTCGAAGCGCCAGAGCCTCGGCAACCCGTGTACTCTCCTTCCCCAGGCTAGCCTCGCCTCCTGGTGTTCCAGCTGCCAGGGCCGAGATGATGGCAGAGTTCGGAGCTGCTGTATCTAACTTCATGATACGATACAATTCGTCCATGACATCCCCGAATGTCGTCTCGATGGTGCCGCTCCTTTGAATTTTGATCAAGAGTGAGCTGAGAAGCAGCTTGGGTCCGAACGCCAAAGATTGTAAGTATTGCTGCATAGGGTTGGCAGTTGCCTCGTTGATCGCTCTCTTGATAGTTGCTATTGTAACCATAACGGGCGAACCGGGTGCCTTGCTGCTACTCGCAGCGGGTCGCCGTCCCTTATGGCCACTTGACGTAGACTCGGCGCGGCTGTCAGTCTCGGCAAGTTCTACGGCTCGTCTGCAAATGTCCAGTGCTCTTCTGGCATCACCGCTCACTGCAGCCACTTTTCGGCTAGCAAATTGAATAGCGTCTGGCTCTACAACGTTACCAGGCACGCACTCGAGTCTGGACTGGATGATTCTCATTAGTTGCTCATGGTTATAGCCGGGAAAGGTAATTCTCGTCAAGCCTATGGTCTGAGTTTAGTTCCGAGGTCACACGCCTTCCAAGGACCTTCAACACTCGACTGACTGACCTATACGACTGCTGATCTTGTTGCTCAGAGTTCTCTCGGGAAGATCCATGGTATTTGCCACAGCCAGAACAATGAGTCTGCTATGTCGTAAGCCCGGCCAGTTGAAAAAGTTGTACATGACGCTTTGATTTTTCGTCACCAGCTGGTCCAACTCGTCCATCAAAACCACGCATGGTGTGCGTCGAGGACTCGGGTTGTTGAACTCTCTCTCCAAAAGATCTATGGCCTGCGTAGGACTGACACGTTCGCCCTTGAGGGCCTCCCATAGAAGACTATAGGACTGGTGAGGATCAGTGATCTTCATGCCATTGATCTCTACGAAGATGAAGTCGTCAAGTTCATCAGCTCTCACACAATCTTCCAGGCGAGATATGACTTCCCGAACTGTTGCTGTCTTCCCGGTCCCAGGCGTGCCGGCAATATATATGCAGCTTCCCACACCGTCCGCGATGGCTGCTTCTAAATGAGAATATACCAGGCCAAACTCACTCTCCCTGCAAGGCAAGCTTGTCGGTACAGAGGCAACATGCAATTGGGACCGGGCTAACTGGAAAGGGGACGACTGTAGGCGGTTTAGTGACAGCTTTCTGATACCCAAGGGCGTGAACTCAAGGGTTTTCTTGACTATAATCCTTCAAAATTCAACACTCAGGGTTAGCCGGGGAATCACGCTTAGCCAAGGGGTGTGATAGACTGCATACCGTCTCCGAGATGATGGCGTTGTTACTGAACGATTTCTCCCCCGAGGTGTAGAAGCTTCGGCTTGGGCTGTCCGTTTGGGCGTCCTGGCGGCCAGAGCCCCATCCGAGGTTGCATATGTCTGTTCTGGTGTTGAGTCTTTTGCTGCTTGGAGATTTCTGCTCGACTTGGTGTGCAACTTCACAAATTCGATCAAGTCATACACGCCCTGTTCGCTGGCATCATAAACGTCTTCCCACACAAACTCATCTGTATACGTTGCTGTTCTTGTGTTGCAGGCGCGCCGACATATGAACGTCTTTCCGTGGTCAGACGAGGCTCGTGGAACCTTCCCTGACGGGTACTTCGACAGGAATTCTTGGTGTGATAGAACAGTAGCTTTGCCATTTATCGCGGCGAGCGGGTTGATGTCCCAAGAGGGAGATATGTATAGTTCGTTCTATAGACGGTAAGCGTTGGCGGAGGTAATCGTGCACTGGGAGGACGAACAGGTAGGAAGTCCAAACGTTTTCTTTCCTTGTTACGGATTTCCTTCTCTGTCGCAAACCACATGAAACTGGCAGCCTTTTCGCCGTCATCCTCCTCTAGGAAATCGCATATAATGGCAACCCATGCTTCTTTGGACCCTTCAGCCTTCAATAGAACACAGTCGCCAATGTGACACTGGAAATGGCCCATCCGAGCACCCTTTATATGAGTCTCAACAGTACTTCTTTTGCGCTTCCGGCCATGTGTACTATCGTTGATAGTCAGCTCGGGCGTGTTGGCATGTGTAGAGTCATAAATCCATTCCCAAGGGAAATCATCGACACCGAGCTCATCGTCTGAATCGTCTCTTGCGACGCCAGTAGATTTCGCCGACTGACGGTTGCCGCGATGGCTCTGTGAGGTAATATGGGAAGCCATTGGGATCAGTGGCCGTCAAACGAAAGGGGAGAGAGTTGAAGGACCAGTTAGTGGTTCCATGTATGCGGCGATGGGGAGGGTGGCAGCCAGCGGGGATTTGGGGGGTGGAGTGCACAGGACAACAAAGCGTACATACCTTGACGCGTCTTCCTTGTTGCCAAGGAAAGGAAGACACGAAACAGTACAGGATGTCACGTGTGATATAATACATAATCTGGTAGGCTAGTAGCATTTACAACCTAAGCCTAATTTACTATAGATCTACTAGATCTATAAGAATATTATATAGTAAGTTTACTATATAATATTGTAATAGTTTCTCTCTTTTAATATAATTTAGAACTAGTACTTACCCTTATTATTTATTAATACTTATTAATATATATAGTTAACTATATTACTACCCTAGTAATAACTAATACTAATTAGTAGTTAACTTTATAGTAACTATTACTATAAGATACTATAGATTAGTAAGATAATTATTAGTTATTACTAGAGTAGTAATATAGTTAATAATATATATTAATAAGTAATACTAAATAATAAAGGTAAATACTAGTTCTATATTATATATAAAGAGAGAAGCTATTATAATATTATATAGTAAACTTACTATATAATATACCTATAGATCTAGTAGATCTATAGTAAAATTTAAATTACTATAAAACCTCCTTATAGATATAGTAGATCTTATAGTAAACTAGCTATAGTTATTCTAGCTATTATTAGTGTTAATTTATAGTACTAATGTTTAGGTAATAATTAATATTTTAATACTAGTAACCTTCTAAAGTACTATAAATTTCTCTTATTTTCTAGTTATTAATAAAAGGCTAAATAACATAATAAAAACAAAAGACTAAAAAGTATTTAAGACTTTTTATATATAAAACTATTATATATATAAACCTATTTATTTATTTATATTTTTAATTAACTATTATTAACTAGTTACTTTAGTGCTTTATTTAGTTATAACTTTATAAATCTATTTACTAGGTTATTTTCTTTTTATATCTATTAAATCTTATAGATATTATATTACTTATATAACTAGTAAAGTACTATAGTATTAATTTTAAATTATTTCTTTTTAGTAGTACTAAGCTTTATAAGATACTTATAAAGAAAGTATAAGTTAGTCTAAAAGATTATTAGAATTTATAGTAACTTAAGGTAGTTAGTAATAATTTTAAGTATAGTACTAGTTATATAAGTAATATTAGTACTAGTAACTATATTATAGACTTTAGAGGCTAGTATACTATATATAACTTTTTATACTTTACTAAGCTAAAGTAAATAATATTAGTAATAAGTATAAACTTCTTATTATTAATAGTAAGTTATATAATATAACTTTTATTAGTAGGTATAATAATAAAGCTAAGTTATAAAGTTAATATTAGTTATTATAGAGGTAGTAATATAGTTAACTATATATATTAATAAGTAGTAATAAATAATAGAAAGTAAAAACTAGTTCTTTAATTATATATAAAAGAAAAAACTATTATAAGATTATATAGTTAATTTACTATATAATATACTTATAGATTTAGTAAATCTATAGTAAAATTACTATAAATATAAAGGTATATAGCTAAGAGCTATAACTAAGAAGGGTATAAAAGATAAGTCTATTCTACTTTCTAGACTTTTTACTAGAGAGTTCTATATATAGTACTTCTCTTTAGTATAATTAAGTTAGTAAGTCCTTACTAACTAATTACTAAGGTTATATTATAAATTACTTATAACTATACCTTAATACTTTTATAATTATTCTTATCCTTAAAGCCTTAGTCCTTAAGGCCTAATATTTATCTAGCTACTATAGTATTTCCTTATAGTAGTATATATTATCTATTTTATATTCTTACTTTAGTAGCTAGCTACTAACTAATTATTATCTAGCTAGTTAAAGACCTTATTATAGTATTATAAATATTTATTAAATTAGCCTTATTTTTACTAACTCTTTACCTTTATTATACTTACTTTATAAATATATTTTATATATTATATTATCTTTTTTATTATTCTTTATAGTTTTTTTATTCCTATAATTCTTATATATATATTTAATTATTTATACTATTACTTTATTATTATTATAGATATTCTTTTATATATACTTTACCTTTATACTTTCTTTATTATATTATTAATACTTAGTTTTACTTAAGTAATATAGTATTATATTATAAAGGTATAGGTAGTATGCTACGCCTATTAATAGACTATTCTAGTATTACCAAAAGATCAATCAGTTCAGGCACTAAGTGCCTGAAATGCACCACACATGGCCTTATAAAGGGTAACCAGGCTAACCCCTTATAATTACCCCCCTTCTAATGCGACGCGTCCTAAGTCGCTTCAGGCCCACGTGCACTAGCGCCGGTAACTATGCGCTAGAGCATAAGGTCATGTTAACCCCAAAGGCCCTAGGCAGCCTGGCGTCTGGCAACAGCTGCCAGACATTGCCTCCCTGCACCTAGTCCCTCCTAAGCCTAACGTAAGCTGCCCCTTATTTATGCCTAGCTAACTAATCCCACTGATTGATTGACCTCTAGCCCCTTAAGGCCTACACTAAAGAGAGTTGTAACAGGCGGGATTTAAACCTAGCCCCTGTTAACAGCTAGAAGACCTACTTAGTGCCTAAATAATTATAAAGGTATAGGTAGTGTGCTACGCCTGTTAATAGACTATTTTAGTATTACTAAAAGATTAATTAGTTTAGGCACTAAGTGCCTAAAATACACTATATATAGCCTTATAAAAGGTAACTAGGCTAACCCCTTATATATATAGTTACTAAGCTCTTATTTTCTTAAAGTATAAATATATCTTAGGTTTTTTTTTTAGTAAAAAGTTTTTTTTTATTATTTTTTTATTATTATAGCTTTATTAATTATTTATAATAATCTTTTTACTTTTATTATTTATAATCTAATTATACTATTTTATTAAGCTTTTACTACCTTTTTACTTACTACTTTTTTACTTTTATAACTTTTTAAAAAATAATTTATAATTATCTTTTTTTTAATTTCTTACTAAATGTTTTATAACTATATATATTATTAGTTTAGTTACTAATATCCCTTAGCTTTCTAATAGCTTTAAGAGCCTTAAGGGTAGTTTACTTTATATTAAATACCTTAGTTAGCTTTATTATAACCTTAAGTACGTCTTATAACGTACTTATATAGTAAGTTATAGATTATAGTTAGTTATATACGTCTACTGCTTTTTTACCTCTTTAACCTTTACACCTCCTTTTCTTTATATATAAATATAAACTCTTCCTCTAAAGAAAGCTAAATTATCCTTACCCTCTAAGCTATCTAAAAAGACCTAGAAATACCTATATAGAAAGCAGCTTATACACTTAAGGTTCCTAAATTAACCCTCTATAACTAATACACTAAATATATTATATAAGCTAAAATATATTTAAAGTTTAAAAAGATAATAAAAGTAAAAGTAAAGGTAATTCTTAATAAGATTATTAACCTAATTAATTAAAGAGTTTTTTTATAATAAGATAATATATAAGATATAGCTAACTTACTCCTAAATAAATATAATATAATATATATTAGACCTTAATAAATAAATAAGTTTATATAATAATAGCCTTAATTAAAGATATAATTTTAATATTAAATTAACTATTAGAGGGCTTTAGCTAAAGATCTTATAGTTATATAAGGCTAGTTTATACTTATATAAAATATAACTATAAAGTATAAGATATAAAATTATAATATTTATAATTTTAATAAAACTAGATTCTTAATAAAAATACTATTATATATAAAGGTTATTATAACCTCTAATTATAAAAAAAGGCTTTATATAAAGTAGCTTAGTAATTAAGAATAGGTTTTTATTATATAAGGTATATATATAAATAGCTAGGTAATACTTTTATATATTATTATAAAAAGTAAATATTACCTTCTTTTTTAGTACTAAAATAGCTAATTCCTAGCTAAATAGTATATTTACTTAAGTAAAAATAAATAAATAATAAATAAAACTAGCCTAAATTAGTTAAATTACTTTAACTAGTATATAAAGTCTTATATTAAAAGTAGTTATTAACTTTTAGTCCTTAATAGCTAGAATAGCTATAAACTAACTAAATTTAGTAATCTTTATAAGAAATAGAGGATTATTACTTTATATATACCTTTTTATTTATTATATAAGCTTTAGCCTCTTAATATAAGTTATTTTAGCTTATTAAGGCTTTTTTATAGTAAAAGAATTAAGAAAATAATATAAATATAGATTTTATATATTATAAAAAATAACTTTTTTTATACTTTTAAAGTTGTATTTTTTACTTTAATAAAAAAAAATATATAAGCTAGCTTTAGATAGGGTAACCTTATATCTTTTAGCCTTAAAGTAGGTATACA